>NC_134269.1:41038306-41381042 GCF_031893055.1 Leptodactylus fuscus
AATATATTCTTTGAATTCCCAGTCAGAAACTGGCACTATATGGCAGTAGCAAGAAATGAGGGTATTTGTATTCCCAATATACTCTTTGAATTCCCAGTCAGACAATGGCACTGTATACCAGTAGTAAAAATTGTGGGTGCACGTAACCCCAATATATTCTTTGAATTACCAGTCAGAAACTGGCACTATATGGCAGTAGCAAGAAATGAGGGTATTTATAACCCCAATATATTCTTTGAATTCCCAGTCAGACAATGGCACTGTATACCAGTAGTAAAAATTGTGGGTGCACGTAACCCCAATATATTCTTTGAATTCCCAGTCAGACACTGGCACTATATGGCAGTAGCAAGAAATGAGGGTATTTGTATTCCCAATATATTCTTTGAATTCCCAGTCAGACAATGGCACTGTATACCAGTAGTAAAAATTGTGGGTGCACGTAACCCCAATATATTCTTTGAATTACCAGTCAGAAACTGGCACTATATGGCAGCAGCAAGAAATGAGGGTATTTGTATTCCCAATATATTCTTTGAATTCCCAGTCAGACAATGGCACTGTATACCAGTAGTAAAAATTGTGGGTGTATATAGCCCCAATTCTATTGCTAGGGGACTTGCAGGGTATTTCTGGGGTGAAGGTGGGGGGGCACACCGTTGGAACGGGTATCGGGGTATATATCGGGTATACGGGAATACACTGACAGTGTATTCCATTCAGGATCCTGGGAAAGCTGGGTTGCGGCGATTGAGCCCGTCAGTGCCACGTTACACTGACAAGCTTCTCCCTGGAATTTAGCTCTTACAAGAGCTGTTGGTTGTCTTCTCCTTCCTATCCTAGCCTGTCCCTGCCTACCCAGAATCTAAGCCCTAGCTAGCTGGACGGAAACCTCCGTCCTCGGTGAATTGCAAGCTCAGAATGACGCGAAGCTGGGCGTCGCTGTTCTTTTAAATTAGAGGTCACATGTTTTCGGCAGCCAATGGGTTTTGCCTACTTTTTTCAACGTCACCGGTGTCGTAGTTCCTGTCCCACCTACCCTGCGCTGTTATTGGAGCAAAAAAGGCGCCAGGGAAGGTGGGAGGGGAATCGAGTAATGGCGCACTTTACCACGCGGTGTTCGATTCGATTCGAACATGCCGAACAGCCTAATATCCGATCGAACATGAGTTCGATAGAACACTGTTCGCTCATCTCTAGAGTTTACATTACCTCTCCTGGGCTTCGGACGAAGGGGGTGTAGGTTGTCTGTGTCTGTGAGCAAGAAGGTAGAATGGAGAGTGTAGGCTAAGCGTGAGCAAGAGGCATACATCAATATGCAGGCTATGTGCAAGCAAGAGGATCGAATGGGGTATACAGGCTGTGTGTGAGCAAGAGGATGACCTGGGGTTGCAGGGTCACATAGCCTGTACCCCTATTCCCCCGTCTTTCTCACACACAGCCTGCACACCCATGTACCCCTCTTGCTCACACACAGCCTACACCCCCATTCCCTCCTGTTGCTCACACAAAGCATGCACCCCCATTCCCCCCATTGTACACTGACCTGTACAATCTGGAATACCTACACTCACACAAGAGTCTGAAGGACCTTTGATGACGTCATGGCACTCATCAAAGGTCTTTTAGCCCTCTAGGATAGACACCAGCAGAGGGTATCAGGGCTTAGGTACAGTAGTGATGCCAGCAATTGTGAAAAGATGGACTGTGGAGGAGGCAGCTCCTCTGCAAAACACTGGGTGCTGCCGCATCCATCTTCAGACAGCACCCGGCGACATCTGGTGCTGCAGGAATTTCAAAGGAACAAGATGGAAAAATTCTACAGGTTGCATTTTTCCATCTGTCTGAGGCATGGATGTGGCAGCAAAACTGATGTCTATGGGGCCAGAACTAATCCTATAGAAAACTATGGGATACGTCCTAGCATATAACAGCGCTGGATATATATGAACGCACCTTAAGTAAATATGGTCCGTTACCTGCTGGAGTAACTCCAGCAGGTAATGGCCTATTAAAAAAAAATCTGCAGCGGTAGTGGCTGCTGCCGGGCCCCCTAATGTCCCGGGCCCTGTGGTAGCCGCTACTGCTACCCCAGTAGTTACGCCCATGGTACAATCTGTAGGTATCATGACATTGAATAGATGAACCTTGGCAGAATAATAAGTAGATTTGCCCATGCCATATAAATTAAGTATACCATATTACAAAACTGACAACTCCCTAAGGCCATGCACATGGAGCAATCTGGATCAGAAAATCCATTTATATTATCAGTCAGACTTCACAGTCCAAATCTAGTCTGGAGACGGGACTCCTTGCAGCATAGGGATCTATGATACTGAGAGTCCCTGTCGCCTCGCAACTCTGCAACCCTACTGTCCACACTATATACAGTACAGAACAGTAGAGCTATGAGGAGGAAGGGACATTCACCATCATTGATCACTATGGTGCTCTCCAGTTTAGGAAACAGACAGGTGACAATGGAAACCACACCTTCAATTTTGGAGGTTGTAGACTCACAATGCCCCTTTCCCCCCAACACACATACCAAATTTGGGAATCAAAAAATGGGAACCAAACAAAGAGAATATTGCTTTGAGGCAAATACGGAACAATGTGACACATGGAACAAAGAAAGATGTACTGTAAATGGAAGAATGATATCTACAAAAGATGTTTTATCGGGTCATATCCTTGAATTCATCACCATTTACCAGTATTGTTCATTTTCATGAATTTTCATAACACACTATATATTGTCTGACTTAATGAAATTTCACATAAAACTTGTTTTATTCCTTGGTTCACTTGATATGAAGAGTCTACTGAAAAGTACTTGATAAATAAAGAACGTACTTGAGAAGCCATTGCAATAAAACAGTGATATATACAACATTGATACAGCTAAAGGACAAATAAAAGGGTCAACATGACCGCATACACTAAAACTTGTGAGAATGCCAACCTTTTATTGGCAGAATAGCCAATGCACAAGGCCGAAGCAATGCAGGAGCAGGAGCTGAACAACAGAATAAATGTCCCACAATGGCCCAGAAGAACAATGAGAATCTCTACCACTATCTGAAAATTGCTGTCCAAAGGCATTGACCCGAAAGACTGAGAAACCAGGAGCAAATCTACCAGGAAGAATGAATGCAAAACATTGTGCAATGCTGGTAGACCTACATTAAATCTAGAAGTGTAGCAAAAGTTGGTTTGTCTACCATGACCTTGTCTTTAAGGGTTAAATTTGGGCTTTGGAATTGGTAAGCCAAACCACAGACTCAGACTTCTCTCTCTTCCTAGTACCTGACTCCAACAATGATGCTTGCTCCAACTTTGACTCCTTCATAAAAGACTGACAGCCATGGTCATTCAGCCATGGTTACATGGTCATGACGCTCCTTGTGTCCATGTGACTACTGGTGGCTCAATCGCAGGCCTCAGCAGAAACCCTGGGAGTATGATGTCATTAGTAGAGATGAGCGAGTAGTATTCGATCAAGTAGGTATTCCATCAAATACTATGGTATTCGAAATACTCGTACTCGATCGAGTACCACTCGCTATTCGAATGGAAAAGTTCGATGCAGAACCAGCATTGATTGGCTGAATGCTATACAGTCGGACAATCAACACTGGTTCTTCTCTTACCTTTAGAAGTCTTCTCCGTGCAGCTTCCCCGCGGTGTCTTCTGGCTCTGAATTCACTCTGCCAGGCATCGGGCCTGGGCAGAGCCGACTTCGCATGTCCGCTTGTAGTGCGGGCATGCGCAGTCAGCTCTGCCCAGGCCCGATGCCTGGCAGAGTGAATTCAGAGCCGGAAGACGCCGCAGGGACGCTGCAAGGAGAAGACTTCTCGGAGGATCCAGCCCGACCCTCACTCGTGGATTTGATCGAATGTTGCCTACCCCTGAAACGAGCATTTTCCCCCCATAGAGTATAATAGGATTCGATATTCAATTCGAGTAGTCGAATATTGAGGGGCTACTCGAAACGAATATCGAATCTCGAGCATTTTACTGTTCGCTCATCTCTAGTCATTAGTAGAGCAGTAGAAACTGCGAGGTATCAGAAGATGGGTATGAACGTTTATTTATTTTTGTCACCTCTTCTGGGCCTCCACCTCTGGGATCTCTTGATAAGTATAATGTGGTGGCCATTTAAGTTTCCCTGAGACAAATCTCCATGTGTTCAGTTTCGTGAAAAGTTTGGTATAAGTCGTTTGCTCATGTCTGGTTATTTGTTATTAGAGATGAGCGAACACTAAAATGTTCGAGGTTCGAAATTCGATTCGAACAGCCGCTCAATGTTCGTGTGTTCGAACGGGTTTCGAACCCCATTATAGTCTATGGGGAACAGATACTCGTTAAGGGGGAAACCCAAATCCGTGTCTGGAGGGTCACCAAGTCCACTATGACACCCCAGGAAATGATGCCAACACCTCTGGAATGACACTGGGACAGCAGGGGAAGCATGTCTGGGGGCATCTAACACACCAAAGACCCTCTATTACCCCAACATCACAGCCTAACAACTACACACTTTACACACTCAATACCACCTCTCTGACAGTAGGAAAACACCTTGAAACATGTGTATTTGGCACTTGCAGTGAGGAGAGCTTGTCACCAGCAGTGAATTTGGCCCTTGTAGTAAGTTGAGGTTGGCACCAACATTTGTTTTGAAAATCAGGGTGGATTGAGCCTCTAACCAGCAGAGTTTGGGCAAATTCATGGTGGAGGGAGCCTCTAAAAACCCCAGTTTGGACCAATTCATGGTGGAGGGAGCCTCTAACCAGCCCAGTTTGGGCAAATTCATGGTGGAGGGAGCCTCTAAAAAACCCAGTTTCGACCAATTCATGGTGGAGGGAGCCTCTAACCAGCCCAGTTTGGGCAAATTCATGGTGGAGGGAGCCTCTAACCAGCCCAGTTTGGACCAATTAATGGTGGAGGGAGCCTCTAACCAGCCCAGTTTGGACCAATTAATGGTGGAGGGAGCCTCTAACCACCCCAGTTTGGACCAATTCATGGTGGAGGGAGCCTCTAAACAGCCCAGTTTGGGCAAATTCATGGTGGAGGGAGCCTCTAAAAAACCCAGTTTGGACCAATTCATGGTGGAGGGAGCCTCTAACCAGCCCAGTTTGGACCAATTAATGGTGGAGGGAGCCTCTAAACAGCCAAGTTTGGACCAATTCATGGTGGAGGGAGCCTCTAAAAACCCCAGTTTGGACCAATTCATGGTGGAGGGAGCCTCTAACCAGCCCAGTTTGGGCAAATTCATGGTGGAGGGAGCCTCTAAACAGCCCAGTTTGGGCAAATTCATGGTGGAGGGAGCCTCTAACCAGCCCAGTTTGGACCAATTAATGGTGGAGGGAGCCTCTAACCAGCCCAGTTTGGACCAATTAATGGTGGAGGGAGCCTCTAACCAGCCCAGTTTGGACCAATTAATGGTGGAGGGAGCCTCTAACCACCCCAGTTTGGACCAATTCATGGTGGAGGGAGCCTCTAACCAGCCCAGTTTGGACCAATTCATGGTGGAGGGAGCCTCTAAAAAACCCAGTTTGGACCAATTCATGGTGGAGGGAGCCTCTAAACAGCCCAGTTTGGGCAAATTCATGGTGGAGGGAGCCTCTAAAAAACCCAGTTTGGACCAATTCATGGTGGAGGGAGCCTCTAACCAGCCCAGTTTGGACCAATTAATGGTGGAGGGAGCCTCTAACCAGCCCAGTTTGGACCAATTAATGGTGGAGGGAGCCTCTAACCACCCCAGTTTGGACCAATTCATGGTGGAGGGAGCCTCTAAACAGCCAAGTTTGGACCAATTCATGGTGGAGGGAGCCTCTAAAAACCCCAGTTTGGACCAATTCATGGTGGAGGGAGCCTCTAACCAGCCCAGTTTGGACCAATTAATGGTGGAGGGAGCCTCTAAACAGCCAAGTTTTGGGAAATTCATGGTGGAGGGAGCCTCTAACCAGCCCAGTTTGGACCAATTCATGGTGGAGGGAGCCTCTAAACAGCCCAGTTTGGGCAAATTCATGGTGGAGGGAGCCTCTAAAAAACCCAGTTTGGACCAATTCATGGTGGAGGGAGCCTCTAACCAGCCCAGTTTGGACCAATTAATGGTGGAGGGAGCCTCTAACCAGCCAAGTTTGGACCAATTAATGGTGGAGGGAGCCTCTAACCACCCCAGTTTGGACCAATTCATGGTGGAGGGAGCCTCTAAACAGCCAAGTTTGGACCAATTCATGGTGGAGGGAGCCTCTAAAAACCCCAGTTTGGACCAATTCATGGTGGAGGGAGCCTCTAACCAGCCCAGTTTGGGCAAATTCATGGTGGAGGGAGCCTCTAAACAGCCCAGTTTGGGCAAATTCATGGTGGAGGGAGCCTCTAAAAAACCCAGTTTGGACCAATTCATGGTGGAGGGAGCCTCTAAACAGCCAAGTTTGGACCAATTCATGGTGAAGGGAGCCTCTAAAAACCCGTTTGGACCAATTCATGGTGGAGGGAGCCTCTAACCAGCCCAGTTTGGGCAAATTCATGGTGGAGGGAGCCTCTAAACAGCCCAGTTTGGGCAAATTCATGGTGGAGGGAGCCTCTAACCAGCCCAGTTTGGACCAATTAATGGTGGAGGGAGCCTCTAACCAGCCCAGTTTGGACCAATTAATGGTGGAGGGAGCCTCTAACCACCCCAGTTTGGACCAATTCATGGTGGAGGGAGCCTCTAAACAGCCCAGTTTGGGCAAATTCATGGTGGAGGGAGCCTCTAAAAAACCCAGTTTGGACCAATTCATGGTGGAGGGAGCCTCTAACCAGCCCAGTTTGGACCAATTAATGGTGGAGGGAGCCTCTAAACAGCCAAGTTTGGACCAATTCATGGTGGAGGGAGCCTCTAAAAACCCCAGTTTGGACCAATTCATAGTGGAGGGAGCCTCTAACCAGCCCAGTTTGGGCAAATTCATGGTGGAGGGAGCCTCTAAACAGCCCAGTTTGGGCAAATTCATGGTGGAGGGAGCCTCTAACCAGCCCAGTTTGGACCAATTAATGGTGGAGGGAGCCTCTAACCAGCCCAGTTTGGACCAATTAATGGTGGAGGGAGCCTCTAACCAGCCCAGTTTGGACCAATTAATGGTGGAGGGAGCCTCTAACCACCCCAGTTTGGACCAATTCATGGTGGAGGGAGCCTCTAACCAGCCCAGTTTGGACCAATTCATGGTGGAGGGAGCCTCTAAAAAACCCAGTTTGGACCAATTCATGGTGGAGGGAGCCTCTAACCAGCCCAGTTTGGGCAAATTCATGGTGGAGGGAGCCTCTAAAAAACCCAGTTTGGACCAATTCATGGTGGAGGGAGCCTCTAACCAGCCCAGTTTGGACCAATTAATGGTGGAGGGAGCCTCTAACCAGCCCAGTTTGGACCAATTAATGGTGGAGGGAGCCTCTAACCACCCCAGTTTGGACCAATTCATGGTGGAGGGAGCCTCTAAACAGCCAAGTTTGGACCAATTCATGGTGGAGGGAGCCTCTAAAAACCCCAGTTTGGACCAATTCATGGTGGAGGGAGCCTCTAACCAGCCCAGTTTGGACCAATTAATGGTGGAGGGAGCCTCTAAACAGCCAAGTTTTGGGAAATTCATGGTGGAGGGAGCCTCTAACCAGCCCAGTTTGGACCAATTCATGGTGGAGGGAGCCTCTAAACAGCCCAGTTTGGGCAAATTCATGGTGGAGGGAGCCTCTAAAAAACCCAGTTTGGACCAATTCATGGTGGAGGGAGCCTCTAACCAGCCCAGTTTGGACCAATTAATGGTGGAGGGAGCCTCTAACCAGCCCAGTTTGGACCAATTAATGGTGGAGGGAGCCTCTAACCACCCCAGTTTGGACCAATTCATGGTGGAGGGAGCCTCTAAACAGCCAAGTTTGGACCAATTCATGGTGGAGGGAGCCTCTAAAAACCCCAGTTTGGACCAATTCATGGTGGAGGGAGCCTCTAACCAGCCCAGTTTGGGCAAATTCATGGTGGAGGGAGCCTCTAAACAGCCCAGTTTGGGCAAATTCATGGTGGAGGGAGCCTCTAAAAAACCCAGTTTGGACCAATTCATGGTGGAGGGAGCCTCTAAACAGCCAAGTTTGGACCAATTCATGGTGAAGGGAGCCTCTAAAAACCCGTTTGGACCAATTCATGGTGGAGGGAGCCTCTAACCAGCCCAGTTTGGGCCAATTCATGGTGGAGGGAGCCTCTAAACAGCCCAGTTTGGGCAAATTCATGGTGGAGGGAGCCTCTAACCAGCCCAGTTTGGACCAATTAATGGTGGAGGGAGCCTCTAACCAGCCCAGTTTGGACCAATTAATGGTGGAGGGAGCCTCTAACCACCCCAGTTTGGACCAATTCATGGTGGAGGGAGCCTCTAAACAGCCAAGTTTGGACCAATTCATGGTGGAGGGAGCCTCTAAAAACCCCAGTTTGGACCAATTCATGGTGGAGGGAGCCTCTAACCAGCCCAGTTTGGACCAATTAATGGTGGAGGGAGCCTCTAACCACCCCAGTTTGGACCAATTCATGGTGGAGGGAGCCTCTAAACAGCCAAGTTTGGACCAATTCATGGTGGAGGGAGCCTCTAAAAACCCCAGTTTGGACCAATTCATGGTGGAGGGAGCCTCTAACCAGCCCAGTTTGGACCAATTAATGGTGGAGGGAGCCTCTAAACAGCCAAGTTTTGGGAAATTCATGGTGGAGGGAGCCTCTAACCAGCCCAGTTTGGACCAATTCATGGTGGAGGGAGCCTCTAAACAGCCCAGTTTGGGCAAATTCATGGTGGAGGGAGCCTCTAAAAAACCCAGTTTGGACCAATTCATGGTGGAGGGAGCCTCTAACCACCCCAGTTTGGACCAATTCATGGTGGAGGGAGCCTCTAAAAAACCCAGTTTGGACCAATTCATGGTGGAGGGAGCCTCTAAACAGCCCAGTTTGGGCAAATTCATGGTGGAGGGAGCCTCTAACCAGCCCAGTTTGGACCAATTAATGGTGGAGGGAGCCTCTAACCAGCCCAGTTTGGACCAATTAATGGTGGAGGGAGCCTCTAACCACCCCAGTTTGGACCAATTCATGGTGGAGGGAGCCTCTAACCAGCCCAGTTTGGACCAATTCATGGTGGAGGGAGCCTCTAAAAAACCCAGTTTGGACCAATTCATGGTGGAGGGAGCCTCTAAACAGCCCAGTTTGGGCAAATTCATGGTGGAGGGAGCCTCTAAACAGCCCAGTTTGGGCAAATTCATGGTGGAGGGAGGCTCTAACCAGCCCAGTTTGGACCAATTAATGGTGGAGGGAGCCTCTAACCAGCCCAGTTTGGACCAATTCATGGTGGAGGGAGCCTCTAAACAGCCCAGTTTGGGCAAATTCATGGTGGAAGGAGCCTCTAACCAGCAGAGTTGTGGGAAAGCAGGGTGGAGGGAGCCTCTAACCAGCAGAGTTGGTGGAAATCAGGGTGGAGGGAGCCTCTAACCAGCAGAGTTGGGGGAAATCATGTTGGAGGGAGCCTAGTATTAGCAGAATTGTGCAACGCTTATGGTGGATGAGTATGAGGATGCGGAGGAATTGGAGAGGTTGAGTACAGACATGGAGTTTCATGTTGGGGTGCTTTACACAGGTGGGCACAAAAATGAAGGCTCTATCCAGTGGTGGTTCATTTTTATCAAAGTGAGCCGGTCGGCACTCTCAGCTGACAGACGGGTGCGCTTGTCAGTGATGATGCCACCGGCTGCACTGAACACCCTCTCAGATAGGACGCTGGCGGCAGGACAGGACAGCACCTCCAAGGCATATAGGGCAAGTTCAAGCCACAGGTCCAACTTCGACACCCAATACGTGTAGAGCGCAGAGGGGTCGGAGAGGACAGGGCTGTGGTCGGAAAGGTATTCCCGCAACATGCGCCTATACTTCTCACGCCTGGTGACACTAGGACCCTCCGTGGCGGCACTTTGGCGAGGGGGTGCCATCAAGGTGTCCCAGACCTTAGACAGTGTGCCCCTCGTTTGTGTGGACCGGTAAGAACTTGGTTGCCTACTGGAGGAACTGCCCTCCCTGCCGCCAACGTCACATGCTGGAAACATCTCCATCATATTCTGCACCAATTGCCTGTGGCAAGCATTGATGCGATTGGCCCTCCCCTCTACCGGAATAAAAGACGAGATGTTGTTTTTATACCGGGGGTCAAGGATAGCAAAGATCCAGTACTGGTTGTCCTCCATGATTTTGACAATACGCTTGTCGGTTGTAAAGCACCCCAACATGAACTCAGCCATGTCTGCCACAGTGTTAGTTGGCATGACTCCTCTGGCCCCACCGGAAAGTTCAATCTCCATTTCCTCCTCATCCTCCATGTCTACCCATCCGCGCTGCAACAATGGGACGATTCGAAGTTGCCCGGAAGCCTCCTGTATCACCATCACATCATCGGACAACTCTTCTTCCTCCTCCTCCTCCTCCTCCTCCTCCATTAAACGCAGTGAAGCGGACAGATGTGTGGACCTACTCTCCAGCTGTGACGGATCGGATGCTATCCCTAACTCCTCTGTGTGATCTGAGTTATCCCTGATGTCAATCAGGGATTCTCTCAGAACACACAAGAGCGGGATTGTAAGGCTCACCATCGCATCCTCAGAGCTCACCCTCCTTGTGGACTCCTCAAAGACCCGTAGGATGTCACAAAGGTCTCTCATCCATGGCCACTCATGGATGTGAAACTGAGGCAGCTGACTTTGTGGCACCCTAGGGTTTTGTAGCTGGTATTCCATCAAAGGTCTCTGCTGCTCAACCACTCTATTCAACATCTGAAACGTTGAGTTCCAGCGTGTGGGGACGTCGCACAAAAGCCGGTGTTGTGGCACATGCAGGCGTTGCTGGAGAGATTTTAAGCTAGCAGCGGCTACTGTCGACTTGCGAAAGTGGGCGCACATGCGCCGCACTTTCACCAGTAGCTCTGGAACATTGGGGTAGCTCTTTAGGAAACGTTGCACCACTAGGTTGAAGACGTGGGCCAGGCATGGAACATGTTGGAGTCCGGCAAGCTCCAGAGCTGCTACCAGGTTCCGGCCGTTATCACAAACGACCATGCCTGGGCCCAGGTGCAGCGGCTCAAACCATATTGCCGTCTCATCGAGGAGGGCATCCCTCACCTCGGAGGCAGTGTGCTGTCTGTCCCCCAAGCTGATCAGCTTCAGCACAGCCTGCTGACGTCTACCAACGCCAGTGCTGCAACGTTTCCAACTCGTAGCTGGGGTCAATCTAACAGCGGAGGAGGAGGCGGTGGCGGAGGAGGAGGCGGTGGCGGAGGAGGAGGCGGTAGAGGAGGAGGAGGAGGGGGGTGTTCTTCTCGTGTCCCTGCCAGGAATGTTAGGCGGGGAGACGAGGTACACCGGGCCAGTTTGGGAAGCAGTCCCAGCCTCAACTACATTCACCCAGTGTGCCGTCAGTGAAATGTAGCGTCCCTGTCCGCATGCACTTGTCCACGCGTCGGTGGTCAAGTGGACCTTTGTGCAAAGCGCGGAACTAAGGGCCCGCCTGATGTTGAGTGACACGTGCTGGTGCAAGGCGGGGACGGCACACCGGGAGAAGTAGTGACGGCTAGGGACGGCATAGCGAGGTGCCGCAGTTGCCATCAGGTCCAGGAAGGCGGGAGTTTCAACAAGCCGGAACGCCAACATCTCCTGGGCCAGCAGTTTAGCGATGTTGGCGTTCAAGGCTTGCGCGTGTGGGTGGTTAGCAGTGTATTTCTGCCGCCGCTCCAATGTCTGAGAGATGGTGGGTTGTTGTAAAGAAACGCCTGATGGTGCCTTTGATGGTGCAGGAGAAGGAGATAAGACAGGACCAGGGGAGGATGAGGTAGAAGTCAACAAAGTGGCGGAGGCAGATGAAGTGGTGTCCTGGCTCGTCCTCTGGAGTGCATCGCCAGCACAGTCAGCAGTGGCAGTGGCAGAGGCAGAGGCAGTGGCAGTGGCGTGAACGGCAGGCGGCCTTTGTCCTGCCGTTGCTGCCTGCCACTGATTCCAGTGCTTGGATTCCAAATGACGGCGCATTGAAGTGGTGGACAGGTTGCTCTTCTCAGAGCCCCTAATCAATTTCGAGAGGCAAATTGTGCAGACAACACTATATCTGTCCTCGGCGCATTCCTTGAAAAAACTCCACACCTTCGAGAAACGTGCCCTCGAGGTGGGAGTTTTTCGGGGCTGGGTACGAACTGGAACATCTTGGGAGATTCCGGGTGTGGCCTGGCTTCGCCTAAGCTGCTGACCTCTGCCTCTGCCTCTAGCTACCCTTTTTGGTGCTGTACCTGCCTCAACATCCACACTACTTTCCCCGCTTGACATCCCCCCTGTCCAGGTCGGGTCAGTGTCCTCATCATCCACCACTTCCTCTTCCAACTCCTGTCTCATCTCCTCCTCCCGCACAATGCGCCGGTCAACTGGATGCCCTGACGGCAACTGCGTCACATCATCGTCGATGAGGGTGGGTTGCTGGTCATCCACCACCAAATCGAACGGAGATGGAGGAGACTCTAGTGTTTGAGCATCTGGACACAGATGCTCCTCTGTTAGGTTCGTGGAATCGTGACGTGGAGAGGCAGGTTGAGGGACAATGAAAGGAGCGGAGAACAGCTCTGGGGAGCAGGGACAGTTTGGGTTATTGTTCTGTAAAGCTTCGGAATTTTGGGAGGAAGGAAGACAAGACTGTTGGGTAATAGGAGGAGAGGAGGCAGAGTCTGACTGGCTGCTGGACAATGTGCTGTAAGCGTTCTCTGACAGCCATTGCAAGACCTGTTCCTGGTTCTCGGGCCTACTAAGGTTTGTACCCTGCAGTTTAGTTAATGTGGCAAGCAACCCTGGCACTGTGGAGTGGCGCAATGCTTGCTGCCCCACAGGAGTAGGCACGGGACGCCCTGTGGCTTCACTGCTACCTTGCTCCCCAGAACCATTCCCCCGACCTCGCCCACGGCCTCGTCCACGTCCCTTTCCGGGAGCCTTGCGCATTTTGAATTCCTAGTTAGAAATTGGCACTGTATACCAGTAGTAAAAATTGTGGGTGCACGTAACCCCAATATATTCTTTGAATTCCCAGTCAGACACTGGCACTATATGGCAGTAGCAAGAAATGAGGGTATTTGTATTCCCAATATACTCTTTGAATTCCCAGTCAGACAATGGCACTGTATACCAGTAGTAAAAATTGTGGGTGCACGTAACCCCAATATATTCTTTGAATTACCAGTCAGAAACTGGCACTATATGGCAGTAGCAAGAAATGAGGGTATTTATAACCCCAATATATTCTTTGAATTCCCAGTCAGACAATGGCACTGTATACCAGTAGTAAAAATTGTGGGTGCACGTAACCCCAATATATTCTTTGAATTACCAGTCAGAAACTGGCACTATATGGCAGTAGCAAGAAATGAGGGTATTTATAACCCCAATATATTCTTTGAATTCCCAGTCAGACAATGGCACTGTATACCAGTAGTAAAAATTGTGGGTGCACGTAACCCCAATATATTCTTTGAATTACCAGTCAGAAACTGGCACTATATGGCAGTAGCAAGAAATGAGGGTATTTATAACCCCAATATATTCTTTGAATTCCCAGTCAGACAATGGCACTGTATACCAGTAGTAAAAATTGTGGGTGCACGTAACCCCAATATATTCTTTGAATTCCCAGTCAGAAACTGGCACTATATGGCAGTAGCAAGAAATGAGGGTATTTGTATTCCCAATATACTCTTTGAATTCCCAGTCAGACAATGGCACTGTATACCAGTAGTAAAAATTGTGGGTGCACGTAACCCCAATATATTCTTTGAATTACCAGTCAGAAACTGGCACTATATGGCAGTAGCAAGAAATGAGGGTATTTATAACCCCAATATATTCTTTGAATTCCCAGTCAGACAATGGCACTGTATACCAGTAGTAAAAATTGTGGGTGCACGTAACCCCAATATATTCTTTGAATTCCCAGTCAGAAACTGGCACTATATGGCAGTAGCAAGAAATGAGGGTATTTGTATTCCCAATATACTCTTTGAATTCCCAGTCAGACAATGGCACTGTATACCAGTAGTAAAAATTGTGGGTGCACGTAACCCCAATATATTCTTTGAATTACCAGTCAGAAACTGGCACTATATGGCAGTAGCAAGAAATGAGGGTATTTATAACCCCAATATATTCTTTGAATTCCCAGTCAGACAATGGCACTATATACCAGTAGTAAAAATTGTGGGTGCACGTAACCCCAATATATTCCTTGAATTACCAGTCAGAAACTGGCACTATATGGCAGTAGCAAGAAATGAGGGTATTTGTATTCCCAATATACTCTTTGAATTCCCAGTCAGACAATGGCACTGTATACCAGTAGTAAAAATTGTGGGTGCACGTAACCCCAATATATTCTTTGAATTACCAGTCAGAAACTGGCACTATATGGCAGTAGCAAGAAATGAGGGTATTTATAACCCCAATATATTCTTTGAATTCCCAGTCAGACAATGGCACTGTATACCAGTAGTAAAAATTGTGGGTGCACGTAACCCCAATATATTCTTTGAATTCCCAGTCAGAAACTGGCACTATATGGCAGTAGCAAGAAATGAGGGTATTTGTATTCCCAATATACTCTTTGAATTCCCAGTCAGACAATGGCACTGTATACCAGTAGTAAAAATTGTGGGTGCACGTAACCCCAATATATTCTTTGAATTACCAGTCAGAAACTGGCACTATATGGCAGTAGCAAGAAATGAGGGTATTTATAACCCCAATATATTCTTTGAATTCCCAGTCAGACAATGGCACTGTATACCAGTAGTAAAAATTGTGGGTGCACGTAACCCCAATATATTCTTTGAATTCCCAGTCAGAAACTGGCACTATATGGCAGTAGCAAGAAATGAGGGTATTTGTATTCCCAATATACTCTTTGAATTCCCAGTCAGACAATGGCACTGTATACCAGTAGTAAAAATTGTGGGTGCACGTAACCCCAATATATTCTTTGAATTACCAGTCAGAAACTGGCACTATATGGCAGTAGCAAGAAATGAGGGTATTTATAACCCCAATATATTCTTTGAATTCCCAGTCAGACAATGGCACTGTATACCAGTAGTAAAAATTGTGGGTGCACGTAACCCCAATATATTCCTTGAATTACCAGTCAGAAACTGGCACTATATGGCAGTAGCAAGAAATGAGGGTATTTGTATTCCCAATATACTCTTTGAATTCCCAGTCAGACAATGGCACTGTATACCAGTAGTAAAAATTGTGGGTGCACGTAACCCCAATATATTCTTTGAATTACCAGTCAGAAACTGGCACTATATGGCAGTAGCAAGAAATGAGGGTATTTATAACCCCAATATATTCTTTGAATTCCCAGTCAGACAATGGCACTGTATACCAGTAGTAAAAATTGTGGGTGCACGTAACCCCAATATATTCTTTGAATTACCAGTCAGAAACTGGCACTATATGGCAGTAGCAAGAAATGAGGGTATTTGTATTCCCAATATACTCTTTGAATTCCCAGTCAGACAATGGCACTGTATACCAGTAGTAAAAATTGTGGGTGCACGTAACCCCAATATATTCTTTGAATTACCAGTCAGAAACTGGCACTATATGGCAGTAGCAAGAAATGAGGGTATTTATAACCCCAATATATTCTTTGAATTCCCAGTCAGACAATGGCACTGTATACCAGTAGTAAAAATTGTGGGTGCACGTAACCCCAATATATTCTTTGAATTACCAGTCAGAAACTGGCACTATATGGCAGTAGCAAGAAATGAGGGTATTTATAACCCCAATATATTCTTTGAATTCCCAGTCAGACAATGGCACTGTATACCAGTAGTAAAAATTGTGGGTGCACGTAACCCCAATATATTCTTTGAATTACCAGTCAGAAACTGGCACTATATGGCAGTAGCAAGAAATGAGGGTATTTGTATTCCCAATATACTCTTTGAATTCCCAGTCAGACAATGGCACTGTATACCAGTAGTAAAAATTGTGGGTGCACGTAACCCCAATATATTCTTTGAATTACCAGTCAGAAACTGGCACTATATGGCAGTAGCAAGAAATGAGGGTATTTATAACCCCAATATATTCTTTGAATTCCCAGTCAGACAATGGCACTGTATACCAGTAGTAAAAATTGTGGGTGCACGTAACCCCAATATATTCTTTGAATTCCCAGTCAGACACTGGCACTATATGGCAGTAGCAAGAAATGAGGGTATTTGTATTCCCAATATATTCTTTGAATTCCCAGTCAGACAATGGCACTGTATACCAGTAGTAAAAATTGTGGGTGCACGTAACCCCAATATATTCTTTGAATTACCAGTCAGACACTGGCACTATATGGCAGTAGCAAGAAATGAGGGTATTTGTATTCCCAATATATTCTTTGAATTCCCAGTCAGACAATGGCACTGTATACCAGTAGTAAAAATTGTGGGTGCACGTAACCCCAATATATTCTTTGAATTCCCAGTCAGACACTGGCACTATATGGCAGTAGCAAGAAATGAGGGTATTTGTATTCCCAATATATTCTTTGAATTCCCAGTCAGAAACTGGCACTATATGGCAGTAGCAAGAAATGAGGGTATTTGTATTCCCAATATATTCTTTGAATTCCCAGTCAGACAATGGCACTGTATACCAGTAGTAAAAATTGTGGGTGTATATAGCCCCAATTCTATTGCTAGGGGACTTGCAGGGTATTTCTGGGGTGAAGGTGGGGGGGCACACCGTTGGAACGGGTATCGGGGTATATATCGGGTATACGGGAATACACTGACAGTGTATTCCATTCAGGATCCTGGGAAAGCTGGGTTGCGGCGATTGAGCCCGTCAGTGCCACGTTACACTGACAAGCTTCTCCCTGGAATTTAGCTCTTATAAGAGCTGTTGGTTGTCTTCTCCTTCCTATCCTAGCCTGTCCCTGCCTACCCAGAATCTAAGCCCTAGCTAGCTGGACGGAAACCTCCGTCCTCGGTGAATTGCAAGCTCAGAATGACGCGAACCTGGGCGGCGCTGTTCTTTTAAATTAGAGGTCACATGTTTTCGGCAGCCAATGGGTTTTGCCTACTTTTTTCAACGTCACCGGTGTCGTAGTTCCTGTCCCACCTACCCTGCGCTGTTATTGGAGCAAAAAAGGCGCCAGGGAAGGTGGGAGGGGAATCGAGTAATGGCGCACTTTACCACGCGGTGTTCGATTCGATTCGAACATGCCGAACAGCCTAATATCCGATCGAACATGAGTTCGATAGAACACTGTTCGCTCATCTCTATTTGTTATCCATTATGTTTCTATACAAATGTGTCCTTCTTTACCTTCCCTCCGGATGGAAGTATCCAGATGTGTGGGTATCACAAGATGGATAGCCTTTCAAAAAAAACCTGATCTTGTGATATACTGTCAAGATACCTGTATATGCTGCAATGCAGTGGCCGCGTTGTGAATTGGAGCCTGTCAAGGGTTTTGCTAGCAGGCCAAGACATTGTATTGAAATGTTTTAATGAGAAAAGGAAGTCCTTAGCTAGAGATGAGCGAGTAGTATTCAGTCGAGTAGGTATTCGATCGAATACTACAGTATTCTAAATACTCGAACTCGGTCGAATACCACGTGGTAAAAGCCTTTACGTTTACCGTGTGCTATTCGACTGTGTATGAGTATTTCAAATACCGTAGTATTCGATCGAATACCTACTCGACTGAATACTACTTGCTCATCTCTATCCTTAACCAAATTTGAACTAAGGTAAGGATGACTGTATCTGTACTGAGTTTTAATATAGTATAGAGCCAAAATTTATATCGGATCACATATTAAAGAAGAAAACCTTGTCCACAAATATATCATATTAGTTATTTTAAGGGATTTTCCAGGATGACAAGATCATAGATTCTTTCAAGATTAATATCACACCTTCTATGGGGTACGTCTAATATTCAAAATCAGCCCCTTCTTCCAATGGAACTGAAAGACCACATGCAAAGCGAGGTGCAGTTTTCTAAAGAAAAAAAAATTCTAGACAAGCCCTTTTCGAGAATATTGGTGCAAAGGCAATAATAACAAAACAAGAATATCTCCACTCCCGTGCTTCTTAAAGTGATAGGGGATTCAACATGTAAGTAATGCATATTTTATGAGTCATGCAGATAAAGGGAAGATCTCTTGAAGGTATTGATAGTGGAAGCCAATAAGATTTTTCTTCCACGGTGTGAAATTATTATCCAAGATGGGTAGGATGTTCATCTTCATAGTTACATAGTAGATGAGGTTGGATGAAGACATCAGTCCATCAAGTCCAACCTATAACCCTACAGTCCCCTGTTTATCCAGAGGAAGGCAAAAAAAAAAAACCATGAGACTCATGCCAATGCCAAAATTCCTTCCCGACTCCAATCTCCAATCTGGCAGTCAGTATAAACCCTGGATCAACGTGTCCATTATACTGAAATCCCAAATATGGCTTGTTTATGGAAACATGGAAGAGAGTTAAAAAAAAAGTTAAAAAGAAAAATGAATGTGTCGATCCCAAAAGAAATTCTAATTCTAAACTGAGATCCAGGCAGCTTAGTACCACAATTGATGGGTTGTTGTGAGTAAGTGACACCCCACAATCTTGCTAATTCATATATGGTGGCCTTTAGGAATGTGTTTCATTCTTTCATTATTATTTTTCCATTGACATCATATTTCTTTATGAATTAAATTGCAAAAATTTTTTTACAAGAATACAATATCAAGCTTATAAAATTGAAAAACCGTGAAATTTTTTTTAGGACAGGTCAAATTTTTACTTTTCTTTTAAACTTCTATTAAAAAAAAAGTTAAAAATCTGATTTCTACAATAACTCTGCAAAAAATAAAATTAAAAGACAGATAAATAGTTAAATAGATACATAGATAAATAATTAATCAAAACAATATAGATGCAAATGAGAACTATGAATAACTAAATTAACAAGGAAAAAGCTATAATAAAAAACAATAAATTAGTACATAAATATATAAATAAAATATCACTATCTATGATCTCACTAGGTAACGCATATTTCAAGGACTTCATCTCTTTACATGGCGGCAGGAATATGCAACCTAGTCAGGCTAATGAGATCTTTCAGGAAACAGTGACATACTAGACACCTTCAGACTCAGGCCTCGTTCACATCTGCGTCGGTAATTCATTCATGGGAGTCCACATGGGGACCCTCCTGAACAGACTACCAAACGCATTGGCAAGTGGTGTGCGGTGAAAGCACACGGACCCCGTAGACTATAATGGGGTCTGTGTGCTTTCCGCACGGTGTCCGCACGAGTCATGCAGACACGAAAGTGGATCATGAAATATTTTTCTGTCCGCATGTTCTGTCTATGGGGTCCGTGTGCTTTCACTGCACGCCGCTTGCCAATGTGTTCAGTAGTCCATTCGGGGGAGTCCCCATGCGGACTCCCCCAAACAGATTACCAACGCACATGTGAATGAGACCTAAGCCCACAAAAACATACATGCATTGAGAGGGCAAAAATATATTACAATTGTGTCCTTCTTAACTCACCTTCTTGGCTCAAGATATCCCAAGATAAGTTGTGTGAGAGGTATAGCTTTGCATTGGAGAAGCTTTGGTGTAACTGTGTCACATGTAGTAATTAGACATGGGTGAACCTCACGAGACATGTTTCACCGAATATTCATGATGCTCAGCCCTCTACTTCATTTCAGTCTGAGCTTCGGATAAAACCAGAAATCCCTTTATTATACTCTTGGGTATCCTCAGACTGCAGAATATAATAAGTGGAAGCCCAGGGGAGGTGAACGAAAATAACAAACACTTATACTCACCTTGCCTCATCTCTAATGGTCATCTTTGTGGCATCTGGTGATCACTTACCATTCTCTTTGAGGCTCCAACTGGTGTCATGCACCAAGGTGTGACCTTTAAGACCTATTATTGGGCTTCAGTGATCATTTCGGGGCATCAATGTCATGGCGCTAAGTCCTAATCACAGTCCTCAGCGGAAAACCTGGGGAAGGTGACGTCAGCCGTAGGTCAGAGAGACCCATGAACACCACAAAAATGCCCAGGAGAGGGGAGGCAAGGTGAGTATAAGGGTTTACTATCTTCTCGCACCTCCTGGGGCCTCCACTTTATCATACTCCGGGGTCTGATGAGATATTGTTTTGTGAGTGATGAACCCCAAAAATTCAGGTGAACTCAAAAGTTTTTGAATGATTCAGGTCACCCATCTCTAGTTGTAATGCAAACTATTATTTTTTTCGAAGTTGAACCACTTATGCCATTTATCTTGGCATACCACAGTCCTAGGGGTAATGTAAGGACACATCTGGTATTTAATCTATTGTAATGTCCTAAAGTGTCCTAAAGTAGGGCTGCAAAAACTACCATCGTGCGTGCTCTAGATATTGAATGCTGAGAACTAAACAATAGCTCCTTCTGCTTAGTTATACATTTTGTTCAATTGAAGTTTCATTGCATTTTGTTATAGCCCCTGGAAATAATATTTTTCAAACACATCATTAACTAGTTATGACCGAACCCAAGGCTAGACATTATGGCAATAGGGATTTTTCCAGCTGGTCTATTTAATTTTCACGTTACGACTAGAATTTGCTCTTAAATCATTGTTATTAAATTTGAAATTCTGAGCAAAGCATACTGGAACTTCTAGTTCTTGACAGCGGTGGACTTATAAGTTGCTTAATTCCTGTAGTCAATGGGGAACTACACATTCAAGATGGATATTTGTTGCTCGTAAGAGCAAAATTTGGCATATAAAGAATATTTGACATTATGATAACTTGACTCAATTTACAATATACTGTATGACCTTTTAATATTGTACTATTCACTTTCAAAAAAGGTTTGGACTTTTTTTCAGTTCTATACATCTTGTATACTGTTTATAATTGATCAACCGTCCACTTATTTCTTTGTTAGGTTCACACTACCGTTAAACCCTTTCATGAAAACTGCCACAATAGTAGGGGGCCACACGGTGGCTCAGTGGTTAGCACTGCAGCCTTGCAGCGCTGGAGTCCTGGTGTTCAAATCCCGCCAAGGGCAAAAAACCATCTGCAAGGAGTTTGTATGTTCTCCCCGTGTTTGCATGGATTTCCATCCCATATTCCAAAAACATACTGATAGGAAAAAAAAATGTACATTGTGAGCTCTATGTGGGGCTCACAATCTACATTTAAAAAAAAAAAAAAAAAAGAAAACCGCCACAATAGTAGGTGGGTTGCTGGGTCTTCTATGAGGGAGACCTGATGCCAATGTCCGCGATCAGAGCTCACTCTGATCATGGGCATTGAAGAACAGAACCTCCCTTCCCTAAGTTAAAAATAGCCCTGTAACACATAATGTTGCAGGCCAAGTTCTCCAACAGCTCAGAGCCTAATGGAGGCTACCAGGCTTGTCATAGCATTAAAGTTATTGAGGCT
Organism: Leptodactylus fuscus; assembly: GCF_031893055.1. Lineage (NCBI taxonomy): Eukaryota > Metazoa > Chordata > Amphibia > Anura > Leptodactylidae > Leptodactylus > Leptodactylus fuscus. Next base: position 41,059,847 of record NC_134269.1, read on the forward strand.
CATCTATGACCATCCTTAATAAATATATAGCGAATCTACTCGTGAAATTCGCTCAACTTACCTGCTCAGAAGTGCTGCGGCTGCCCTCTGCTGGTCCGGTCCTCTCTTCTTCATGTGGCTTCAGAGCACCCTGCACCCCGCCCCCGCCTCTGCCTCCCTAGACTAGTATTATGGAGAAGGCCGCACCAAGCCCTGCCTACTCCCTGCATCTCTACAATACTAGTCTAGGGAGGCGGGGGGAAGGGCACTCTGAAGACGTGAAGGACAGAGGACCTGACCGGACGAAGAAGAACTGGGAGCTGCAGGTAAGCGAACACAGGGGGGTGTTAATCATTACACAGCGTGGGGTTCAAGAATTGAATCAATTTTTGGACTAAATGCTGTGTAGTGAATAGGATCATTTTTTAAATCCGATAACCGATTATTTAAAAAATCCCATTGACCTGCATTGGGATCGGAATTGGGATGGGGATCGGGTTTGAATAGAAAAAGATTGGAAATCGGATCTTAAAACCAATCCTGAAATTTCAAGATTTCCTCAACCCTAGTTGTAAATGATCCAGAGCAGCCGCTGTCACACGCCACAAGGACATCAGAAATGTGAGAATGAATGGAAAACTCTCCTCCTAAGATTTGGCCAAGGAACAGAGCTCACCTGGAATAAATCGTAACACTTCTTTATTAATCAGTACACAACGCATTTCAAGCCGATGGCCCTTTCTCACGTGTAAAAAGCCTTAAATAAAACACATACATGAAAAATACTAACAGTTCATATAAGATAAGATAATCCTTTAATAGTCCCACCATGGCGAAATTCAGTGTTTTACAGCAGCATGGATAATACAATAATGAACCCCCTTTCCCTAGAATATACAAAAAAGTAAAATATTATTGTGAAACACATGTATCCCTGTGTCCGAAAACACCCGATCTACAAATTTATAAAAATATTTTTCCTGTACGGTAAATGCCACGGCGGGAAAAACTATCAAAAGTGCTAAACCACTGTTTTTTCGCTGTTTCACCTCTGATAAAAATGTCATAAAAAGTGATCAAAGCAATCTAAATAATATAACTAAATATTACACTTGGCCCCACAAAAATGATGCTCTAAGCATCCCTGTACATGGAAACATAAAAAAAATTATGGGTGTCAGTATATGGCAACTTTCAGAAAAAAAAAGTTTTAGATTTTTGTTAAAGGGGTTCTCCCATCTCAGTGTTTCAGACAGGCTTCCTGCAGTGTCTTCTCACTTCCTGTATTTCTCTTCCTTCCCCTCCCTGCTGAACGGACACACAATACTTTTGCAGATCAGATATTATGCAGATTCTTGTACAGATTGGACTCAGTGTTATCTGTGTGTTTACATAGAGAGATAACAGACTCTTATCAGCAAAACTTCAATTAACTGAATGTATTGTCCTGCCAAACTGAAGTAAGTGATGTTACTTGTCCTATCTCTCAGGTCTGTGGTTATCGCAATGCAGTGTATACAATGGAAGGAATAAGGTCACATTGCAGGCAAACAAAGCAGAATTTCTAAAGCAATATATTTAGAAGTCTTCATTTTACATAAACTACCAGTACAGATAGGATCCTTGAGATGGGACAACTCCTTTAAGACGTTAAAATGTAAATAAAACCATATAAATTTGGTATCCCTAGAATTGTACCAAAACATTGAATACAGGAGATATGTCATTTTGGCTCCAGAGTGAACATCGAATAAATGAGGCCCATAAGAAAGTCGCACAGATGCAGCTTTTCTTCAACTCCACCCCATTCTGAATTTTTTTTTGTAGCTTCCCAGTACAGAATAAGAAACGGTAGCATCATGAAGAACGATTTGTCCCGCAAACATTAAGCTCTCATATGACGCTGGGGAATGGAAAAATAAAAAAGTTACGGGGTTTGGAAGGCGAGAAGTCAAAAACGAAAATTGGGACAACACAGTGGCTCAGTGATAAGCACTGCAGCCTTACAGTGCTGGAGTCTTGGGATTGAATCCCACCAGGAACAACATCTGCAAGGAGTTTGTATGTTCTCTCCGTGTTTGTGTGGATTTCCTCCCATTCTACAGAGACATACTGATAGGGAAAAAAAAGTACATTATGATCCCTATATGGGGCTCATCATTTACATAAAAAAACCTGGAAATCGAAAAATGTTAACAGTGTCAAAGGGTTAATGTCCGTTGCTCTTATCTGTCATTGGATGAGAGCAATGGACTGAGGTAGATTCCTGTTTTAGGCGCACATACCGTGTAGATTAAAACTCCAGTAAGGCATGGATTTTCAAGACAGGCATGGAAAATGCCCCTTATTTACTTAAATTTTTGAATGGGGGTGAATTTGACTAATATTGCCACGTCTGTTATCTGCAAGTAGTAATAATAATCTCACCCAACATTGTTGTAAATGTGTATAAATAAAACACTTTCTATCAAAAATTCCATTTGCTCATAGATTATAATGGGATCCCTATGTTTTCCATGCAAGAGGAAAATAGTCCATGACGCACTTTTCTTTCTGCATGATTCATGCGGACACTGCACAGAAAACACACAGACCCCATTATAGTCTATGGGGTCCTTGTGCTTTCATAAGCTCACCGCTTGTCAGTGCATTCGGTATTTCGTTCGGGGGGGGGGGGGGGGGGTCCCCATGCAGACTCCCCGATTGGAATTTCAAACGCAGATGTGAATCAGGTTTAAGTGGTTTGGTGACAATTTGGGTCAATGACCAGGAAATTATCCACATCTCAAATCCATTAAAAACATGGTCAATCCCCAAAAAGTAGGTTGACAAACAAGAACACAGAAATTGTGATCAAGCCCAAGCACCGATCAGCTAAGAATGGATTGTCACCAGTCAGTACTTGGTCCAGAAGCTGACATCCAGCATGCCGGGGAGAAATGTAGAAGTCTTGAGAAAGAAAGGTCAACACTGTAACTATTGAGCCCTTGCAGAAAATGGATGTATTTGTCAATATAAGTGTAAAACTTAAGATCGCTCAACCCTACTGCACACATTATTATTGTATGACATTACTAGACCATCAGTGTGATCTTTGGTTGCACAATGGAAGTTTGGGCTAAAGTCAGCCTGTACCCCTAGCCATAAGCTGCATGCCTTATATTGAGACTGGCTTTAAAGTTCCCGAAATGTTCTCATTGCTTCCATCCATAAAATATCCAATACTAACATAATACAGTATCTCATTCCATTTCACACTGACAAAGCCAAGACCACCCATTGATGGAAAGTCCCAGCAGATTTTCATTCTTGTTATATGTAATAAGCAGTGTGTGCTGTTGTTCTGGTAGAAGTGTATGAGCCGGGTAAAGCTGCATATGAGAAGTCTGGACGCACCGCTGAGAATTCCCTCTTCCCTGCTCTAACTCTGGACAATGCCGCAGATTTAGGCAGCGTGAGGGTGAAATGGTGCGTGGTGACAGGAAAATAAAATGCAATTCATTTCCTGTTTGTCGGAACCTCAGGCGAAGCAATCACATGTGCCAAGTGGTCTGGCACATATATTGCAGCTGCACCGATGTGCTGGATCCTGGAAATTTATCAGCATGGCAGGCGCCTTGCTGCTGATAAATAATACAAGTGGAACAGTCTCTGCAAGCTGCCTGAGCAATGTGAGATTTATATATTTTGGGGCATCATAGCTGAATTTATAGACAGACCCCAGTTCCCTTGTGCTGCTGCAAGCGCAGAATTCACTGTACGCTGACAAAGGAGTTCTCCCCGCAGGTGAAACTGGGAAACAATTCATACAGCTAAGAGCTAAGACTGTACAGGTGGCAGTATATAAAGCACAGGCTAAACCAGAGAAGAAACCCGCTGCTAAGGAATATGGAAGCGCTTTACATACAGCCCCGGCCATATGATGTGCCAGACTTCTAAATATTCCCTAACACTAGTCACAACCTCCAAATAATAGCACAGGAGACAGAATTCTGCTTATGGAAGAAAATGGATGATTCACGTCTGTAGCTTTTCTGTTCTGTCTGCTACCATTGTCAAGAGAGATTATTCATCCGTTGTGCTGAACCACCCTAGATTGTGCCTGCAAATATGATGCTGTAAAAAAGAAATCCAATATTAGGTACCCAGCAGGATATTTTCTCTGCCCATCTGTTCTTATTATTTTATGTGTTCTAATACATTAACAAATATTTGCCAATATTTTAGTGTAATTTGAAGTGAAGCCCTTCCTCTTTTATCAGCAAGCCATTTTTCAGTCATTTTTTTTTTAATTCTAATTAATTCCATTATATGTCTTATATAACCCAGAGCTTTATTTTTTCAGTTATAGACCTCCACTTTAGACATAGATATAGAAGTTATCATGTTGGCTACCAGCAGTCACCTCTAGAGGGAGCCTAGGAGCTAACTGCATACTGACTTAATGTAATAACAGTATGCAGTAGGCTCCCTCTACTGGTGGCTGCAAGCATTATAACTGCCGAGGTGCATCATAGCCCTGTATTGGAAATGTAAAAAAATTGTAAATATATATTATCTACTTGCCAACCATCCATTTAAGTTTCCAAGGGCGTACTCGTATGTCCATGTAGAGTCTGCAGGTGCACAAAGATTTTTACCACAGAAGTGGGAAGGAAGTTTATTACTTTCCTTGCCTTCCTGATCACTATGTACACATTGAGCCATGCTGCCATGCTATCTTGGCCCTGGCTGGAGATGAGTGGACTGGTGCATATCATCTCTGCATGTTAGGAGGCTGTATTCCCATGGTAAGGTGGGCTAATATATGATCCCCAGTTACTGATATTATAATACTATTATAATAAAGCAAAAATTAATGCCACCACTACCCAACATTACAGCCCCAAGTCCTGCTCCTGGTGACACTAAATTACTCTTCGCCTATATAAAAACAAATGTACAGGTATCATCACTTCAAAGAAAACGGAAGAAATGCTAAAAAAGAGAGAATTACATTCCTTTCTTGCTGTAGTCAAAGAAGCAGCAAAAAAATAAATAAAAAAGTATAAATAACCCCCCCACCACCTTCGACTCCACCCACGTCCCCCTTTTGTTCATTAAAAGAACAATACCAATGCATTTAACCAAAGTAATGGTGGGTTCAGAAAAGTTTGTGCTGCTGCTTGGACTATAGGAAAGAAGGATAAAATAAGTATAATTCCCTCTTTCTTGGTCTGCAGCCCAAAAAACAAATGGGATATAGCCCGATTAATGATGGGGGGTTAGAAAAAGACAAAATTGTATGACCAAAGGCTGCTTCTTCCGAAGCCCCAATGTCCAGCCTGTAGTGCTTCACAAAGGTATTCACATGTGCCCAGGAGGCCGATACCCAAAGTCTTTCCACTAGAAATCTTCCCCATTCTGCCCAAGAGGTTTCCATAGTCAAGGTGGAATGGGCATGAGTATCTTCAGGAGGAGTTTGACCAGACAATATAGCCAAAGTCTCTCTTAACCATGAGGGCGGAGAAGGTTTTGAGTGGCCATATAACTTCCAATTTCCAGAAGTGCTACTATAGAGACTATGGTTTCCATATGAAACTTCTATTTCACCACAATGGTATTCAGATATCTAAGATCTAGAATATGACAAAACTTCCCATCTGGTTTCTGGACTAAGAATAAAGGAGAAGCCACTCCTTGTCCTTTTGCTGACTGGGGAACATCTTTCAACACTCCTTTTTGAATACAATGTCTTATGGCCTCTGACAATACCACCCTTGCCTAAGTATTGTTTGGTATATGAATAATCTGAAATTTTGCCAGAGAGGCACTTAGCAACTTTATGGCATAACTTTTTTAAATTACCTGGACTATCCAAGGGTCCAGACTTTCCTTCTGTCACCTTCAGAGAGAGCCTGCAATCTTCTTCCCACTGGCAGACAATTGGCCACAGAATTTAGAGGAAGACTGATTAGGTCGTCCTTTTCCTCGAGGTCTACAAGAGCTGCAACCTGGGAAGTTGTGTATCTTTTCTCATAGCAAAATCTATCAGAAAGATTCCTGGAATTGAAAGCTCTGATGCCCCTCTGCAAGGAAATCTTCTCCTAGGTCTTTGAAGAAATGGCAGAGATTTCCCTTTTTAGTAAGACAGCTTTCCCATCAGTTCATCCAGTTCCTCATTAAATAATCTCCAGATTTACATTCCATTCTACATAAGACATTCTGTGATTTTAGATCAGCCATACACAGTTTGAGCCATAGAGCTCTTCTACCTGCTACAGACATATTTCTGGCTGCCAGCCTGATAACTTGGCTGGTAGTATCATACAAAAAATCTGTAGCTAAATTCAGGTAAGATCTGAGGAGATCATCTCTCTGGACTCACTCTTGAATGTCACTCTGTAACTCATAAAACCAGTTTCTAAGGCTCCTCGAAAATGTGGAACGAGACACTGCCACCTTCGATTGAGCCATTCCAGTGTCATACAATCTTCTAAATGCTGAATTAGACTTCTGATCGATTGGATCTTTAAGTCCCGCACCATCCTCAACTGGAATTAGAGTTCTTGTGGACAATTTAGTCATGGCCAAGTCAACTTTAGAAGTCGAATCCCACTCCTTATTGTGGACGTCAATGAATGGAAACTAAAGCTTATAGCGTTTATTCAGGCCGCTCCATTCCATCTTCAGTAACACCTATTGTTCTTTTTCTGTAGATCCTGATCATCATGTTCAGTCTCTGACTCACCTGCTCTAACTTCTCTAAAAACAATTCCTTAGTCTCTTTCTCCACCTTGGATTCTGTAGAATAGACCTCATTAGAGATGAGTGAGTACTATTCGAAACTCCCGTTTCAAATGGCACGCACCCATGGGAATGAATGGACGCAGCATGTTTAAATGGGCAAACAGGAGGTTCAGTAGCCAATTCGAGAACACATATGGGCGCCAAACTGTTGAAGCAGAGGGTTTATATAGATGGTGGGAGGAACTTCCGAGAAAATCCTCAGAAGCTCTAAAGAAAACTCCCTCCATGAAGGAGAAAGAAGGAAGCAGGAGCCAATACCCTACAGCATACCCGACTAATCCTACTATTGCCACAACCAAGATGTCCACAATGTCATATCCAACTGAAAGAGGGCAGCACCCAGGTGTTATAATTGCAACCCCCCCAGGAAGATCACCAACTGAAAAGAAATGGAAACAGCTTCCAGACTGAACACCTGGGCACCTAGCCAAAATAACACACGTTCCCTTTAGAACATAGAACAGCTCTCAGAATATATCAGGAGACAAGTGACTACTCAAACCCGAAGGCAAAGTAGCACCTTTACCCCATTGAGAGGACCTGAAAAGAGCCACCTCTCCTAACCAATGAGTAGGAATGATAGACACAAGGGGAGTGGAGTCTAGGACGGCTTATATATTCTGTATATGTTAATTTTGTATATATCTTGTCACCTTTTCTAACAGCAATAGGGAACTAATCCCATTTTTATTTTGTGATGCTGCATAATATGTCCAGGAAAGAAACTTTACCCCATTATTTAAACATGTTCTAATTAAAAACTGCCTAAATATAAAGCCCTATGTGACACTGAAAAAGACCTTTCACCAACTATAGCTCTTAGTGTCTGTTGATAGGAGCTGCTCTACTGATTTTGGAATTTTCTTTGGCCCCCACAATTCTTGAACAAAAAATCACAGTAAGTTTTGGTGCCTGAAATGCAATTTAACATCTGTAATGTCAGGTGGGCAATGTCAGACAGGGGGTGTGATTCAGAGCTCCAATCAGAGGCAAAGGTGGTGGCTAAAACGGGGCAACTTTGGGTGGTGATATCAGAAAAGAGCCAAAGCATTTTAGATGTCTGTAGACAAACCTGTCAAATTGCACTCGGAATAACTTCATTGGTGGTAGCCCCAATGCTACAGTTCTGCTTCTATGAAGGGGGCCAATTTACTACCATTATTTAGGAGGCATTTTGGACCTTATAGTCTACCTTTAAGGCTAGTTGAGTGGTAGCATGACTGTGAAATCCATTGCTCATTGGTTTTGTGCTGGTGTGCCTGTTAGGCACCAAAACTAACTGCACTTATTGCTTGGGAATGGTGAGGGCTAGAGAAAAAATTCCAACTGTGCAGGAATCAGTGGAGCAGCGGGTATTTACAGATTCTTAGAACTGGAGTTTGTGTAGATGCTGAAAGATCCTCTTTAAATGTCTGCTGTAAACTTTGAAGACCAGTGGGCGGTTCTAATTGGTGATTGACAGACTTTCCTGGAGGAATCAACAGTTTAACTAAGTAGGGTCGCCCACTGGACTCCAAAGCCCAGAATAAAGAAGGTTTATATACATATAATATAAGCAAAGGCAGATTTGGTATTTTGGAGGCCCCAATCAAAGTTATGTCTGGAGTCCCTCCCCCAGTCAAAATTTTTATATCCTTTTTTACATTGGACTGCTCCACACAGCGTCATGGCTTCTTTACTAACAAGAACACAGTATAATGCCCCTTTTCTGCCTCCAACACAGTATACCACTTCCTTTACTGGCATGTACACAATATAATGCCCCCATTTCTTACCCCTACCAAGAATAACGCCACCATTATTGTCCCCAACACACACTGCGCGGGCATGGGAAGGATTTGCGAGCAAAATATCTACTATACATGTTGGAATAATCCTACAGGTAGTGTCTGATTGAAAAAAAAGCCACCACTACAGTGCCCCCCAATATCTATGGCCCCACGCAATTGCATGGATTGCATTATAGCTAAATCTGTCCTGGTTGTACTGATATATTTTTCCCACTCAGTTACATATCAATCTTCTCATCTCCTCTGCTGTATACCATGCAGTCTGCGGAGCGGAATACATTTTTAACGCGGCAGGTATCCTTTAAACGTTAATACGATGAAAAGGTGATTTTAAAGGTTTTTTTGGGGTGCCGAATTCCGCTCATGAAATCAAATATTCAGTCTAGATGAAAAAAATCCTCTTTTACGGTATTCTGTTCTTAATCCGATAAATTGGCTCTGATTCCTCTATAGAATGAAACATAATAAATCATACATCCAAAACTCTTCTTACAACAGAACCCATGAACTAATGTCACTTTCCCGCACGCCGAAAAACACATGTTGAATCTGCTATTTGACTTTAACAAGGGCTAAAAACGGAAAGTTTTCTGCAAAATGATAAAAGCCGTCAATTTCTATGTTATTAATTTAAACAGTTAATAAGAAAGCGGCCTGCCTGGAGGAAGGACGAGCGCTCGCTCCCATCTATTGTACGAGAAGAATGGGTTCGGGTGCTCAATTAATTTTTGAAGATTCCGTCTGCCTTATGCATTTCTGATACCTTAGTCAAGATCCCACATCAACAAAGGATATTGAATTCAGAACAATCATGGCTCCCCGTACGCAAGAAGACGATGTTCACGTTCATTGTGAGCTCCAACTTTGTATTAGACAGAAACGCGTGGTAAAAAAAGAATGTCTTTGGAAAACATGCTGCTGCTTTTTATTATTCTCTTTTTTTTTTTTTTTCCCAGATAGCTTTCAGTTCTCTCCTTAGGATTTTATAGACAGTTTCTGTTGTTTGACACCAAAGCCCACCCATAAAATATCTGTTTTAATGTAGAACAATGCAACTTGAGAGTATAGGAGAGGTTTTGCTTGATCTGCTTTATCTCCTTCTAACAAAGCAGAAGGAAGAAACATAAGATGCAGTTCATCTGATGCTGATAACAATACTTAAGACTGTATTGTCATGGACGTCTTTAATCTCGGGATCTTTTCTTACTTATTGAAAATAAAAATGAAGCTTTGATGGGAATTGATTCTTTAACGTACAACGAAGCAACTCAGGAGAGCCAAGGGTTGAAAGGCAGCTGTTGGGGTGCACCATAGCAAGTGAGCACATAACAGACAACCTGACTATAGAGTTGTTATGTGGCCTTGGAGACAGGAGACTCTTTGGAGAGTTTTTGTCTCTGGTCTTATAGTGATATAGCAAACTTGATGCTAGGAGTTATGAGAAAAACTTACAATGCATGACTCAAAGTGTAAAACAAAAAGTTCAGTCTTTGATGGGAAAAAAAAAATAATTTCTGGCCTGAGGGTATGTTCACACGGAGATTTTTGACTGCGGATTTTGACGTGGAATCCACCTCAAAATCTGCTGCCAAAAATGGCTCCCATTGGCTTTAATGGGAGCTGCTCGCTTCTTTTTTCCGTTAGCTGGTAGCCCTATCTTGCTGTGGATTCCATGACTGAATCAGCCGCAGCGTCCATGGCTCAAGACACGCTCCAGTTTAGGCCCTTTCATTCAGGACTACACAGGAGCGGGATGCCATGACATAATGCGGAATGTTCACACGGCGGAAAAGGTTACCTTTTTCCTCTGTGTGAACATACCCTTAGGGCCCCTTCACACTACTGATACGCTGACTGATTCTGAACATTAAAACACGTTCAGAATCAGCACGTATAAAGCAGATCCCATTCATTTCTATGGGAGCTGGCATACGAGCGCTCCCCATTGAAATGAATGGGCTGCTTTTTTTCTCTACGAGTGCTCCCATTGAAGTGAATGGGAAGCGCTCGCGTGTACGGCTAGCTCGGCTCATTCGGAGCCGTACACGCGAGTGCTTCCCATTCACTTCAATGGGAGCGCTCGTAGAGAAAAAAAGCAGCCCATTTATTTCAATGGGGAGCGCTCGTATGCCAGCTCCCATAGAAATGAATGGGATCTGCTTTATACGTGCTGATTCTGAACGTGTTTTAACGTTCAGAATCAGTCAGCGTATCCATAGTGTGAAGGGGCCCTTAGAAAGGTATATGATGTAAATTTCTAAATCTCTATTCCATTGGCACCAGCAGACTTATACTCTCCATGTCTTTAGTACCAAAACACTGATACTCAGCTATATTGGTTAAGACATAATAGTATAAAAACCATTGACTTGAGTTGCTACAATAAATAAATAATAATGGATAAACACACTTTACTTTGGAACCACCAGATAAAATTACTCTGGGTCCCACTTTCCAACAACCCTTAGGAAATAGACCATAGTATCCTTCAACTACATCTCCTTGGACATGACTGTATTAGGAATAGGTGAGTCTTGGCCCTCTGGAGGATCCCCTGGTACGCTGGTGGCTCATTCTGACACTTCATAAATAGGTTCATAAGGGATAAGTATCTGATTGCTAGGGGCCTGACAGTTGGGAACCCCCATGATTAAGAGAATGGGGTCCACAAGTAGTCCTGTGCACTCCATGGCAATAGAGATATCTTGTACACACACTCCATTCACTTCTATGGGACCTCTGGGACGGCCATCTCCTTTAGCGAAGTTAGTGGTGGTGCAACTTGCATGTGACACTTGTAGCTCCAATTCTCAGAATTGCTGGGGGTCCCAGCAGTCAGACCCCGAATGATCAGCATGCATACTTGCTCTGCTGTTCTTGGAACTCCCATGGAAGTGAATGGAGCATGTTGGGAGTTGTAGTTTCACAGCAGCTGGAGAGCCAAAGGTTCCCTAATAGAGATGAGCGAATAGAGATGAGCGAACACTAAAATGTTCGAGGTTCGAAATTCGATTCGAACAGCCGCTCACTGTTCGAGTGTTCGAATGGGTTTCGAACCCCATTATAGTCTATGGGGAACATAAACTCGTTAAGGGGGAAACCCAAATTCGTGTCTGGAGGGTCACCAAGTCCACTATGACACCCCAGGAAATGATACCAACACCCTGGAATGACACTGGGACAGCAGGGGAAGCATGTCTGGGGGCATAAAAGTCACTTTATTTCATGGAAATCCCTGTCAGTTTGCGATTTTCGCAAGCTAACTTTTCCCCATAGAAATGCATTGGCCAGTGCTGATTGGCCAGAGTACGGAACTCGACCAATCAGCGCTGGCTCTGCTGGAGGAGGCGGAGTCTAAGATCGCTCCACACCAGTCTCCATTCAGGTCCGACCTTAGACTCCGCCTCCTCCGGCAGAGCCAGCGCTGATTGGCCGAAGGCTGGCCAATGCATTCCTATGCGAATGCAGAGACTTAGCAGTGCTGAGTCAGTTTTGCTCAACTACACATCTGATGCACACTTGGCACTGCTACATCAGATGTAGCAATCTGATGTAGCAGAGCCGAGGGTGCACTAGAACCCCTGTGCAAACTCAGTTCACGCTAATAGAATGCATTAGCCAGTGCTGATTGGCCAGAGTACGGAATTCGGCCAATCAGCGCTGGCTCTGCTGGAGGAGGCGGAGTCTAAGGTCGGACCTGAATGGAGACTGGTGTGGAGCGATCTTAGACTCCGCCTCCTCCAGCAGAGCCAGCGCTGATTGGCCGATTGGCCGATCTAGATTGCTACATCTGATGTAGCAGTGCCGAGTGTGCATCAGATGTGTAGTTGAGCAAAACTGACTCAGCACTGCTAAGTCTCTGCATTCGCATAGGAATGCATTGGCCAGCCTTCGGCCAATCAGCGCTGGCTCTGCCGGAGGAGGCGGAGTCTAAGGTCGGACCTGAATGGAGACTGGTGTGGAGCGATCTTAGACTCCGCCTCCTCCAGCAGAGCCAGCGCTGATTGGTCGAGTTCCGTACTCTGGCCAATCAGCGCTGGCCAATGCATTCTATTAGCCCGATGAAGTAGAGCTGAATGTGTGTGCTTAGCACACACATTCAGCTCTACTTCATCAGGCTAATAGAATACATTGGCCAATCAGCGCTGGCCAATGCATTCTATTAGCTTGATGAAGCAGAGTGTGCACAAGGGTTCAAGCGCACCCTCGGCTCTGATGTAGCAGAGCTGAGGGTGCACAAGGGTTCAAGTGCACCCTCGGCTCTCCTACATCAGAGCCGAGGGTGCGCTTGAACCCTTGTGCAGCCTCGGCTCTCCTACATCAGAGCCGAGGGTGCGCTTGAACCCTTGTGCACACTCTGCTTCATCAAGCTAATAGAATGCATTGGCCAGCACTGATTGGCCAGAGTACGGAATTCGGCCAATCAGCGCTGGCCAATGCATCCCTATGGGAAAAAGTTTATCTCACAAAAATCACAATTACACACCCGATAGAGCCCCAAAAAGTTATTTTTAATAACATTCCCCCCTAAATAAAGGTTATCCCTAGCTATCCCTGCCTGTACAGCTATCCCTGTCTCATAGTCACAAAGTTCACATTCTCATATGACCCGGATTTGAAATCCACTATTCGTCTAAAATGGAGGTCACCTGTTTTCGGCAGCCAATGACTTTTTCCAATTTTTTTCAATGCCCCCGGTGTCGTAGTTCCTGTCCCACCTCCCCTGCGCTGTTATTGGTGCAAAAAAGGCGCCAGGGAAGGTGGGAGGGGAATCGAATTTTGGCGCACTTTACCACGCGGTGTTCGATTCGATTCGAACATGGCGAACACCCTGATATCCGATCGAACATGTGTTCGATAGAACACTGTTCGCTCATCTCTATGAGCGAACAGTAAAATGTCCGAGGTTCAATATTCGTTTCGAGTAGCCCCTCAATATTCGACTACTCGAATCAAATATCGAACCCTATTATAGTCTATGGGGGGAAAATGCTCATTTCAGGGGTAGGCAACGTTCGATCAAATTATACTTACTAAGTCCACGAGTGAGGGTCGGGCTGGATCCTCCGAGCAGTCTTCTCTTTGCAGCGTCCCCGCGGTGTCTTCCGGCTCTTCATTCACTCTGCCAGGCATCGGGCCTGGGCAGAGCCGACTGCACATGCCCGCACTACAAGCGGACATGCGCAGTCGGCTCTGCCCAGGCCCAATGCCTGGTAGAGTGAATGAAGAGCCGGAAGACGCCGCAGGAAAGCTGCACGGAGAAGACTTCTAAAGGTAGGAGAAGAACCAGCATTGATTGGCCGACTGTATAGCATTCAGCCAATCAATGCTGATTCTGCATCGAACTTTTACATTCGAACAGCAAGTGGTACTCGATCGAGTACGAGTATTTCGAATACCGTAGTATTCGATCAAATACCTACTCAATCGAGTACTACTCGCTCATCTCTATTCCCTACCTATGCTGTATAATATGATTAGGCAATACAGGTCATTACTGGGAAAACCCTTTTTACTAAAACTACAAATTTTCCTCGAATACAACCAGTACAAGAGTCTTCGCCTTTCTCTTTTTTCAGCGCGCCATTGTTCCACTTTACAAATACATGGTAAGTCTATATATCAGCAGAGAAAAAAAATGCTAATACACTGATGAAATCATATTGCCTTAATAGGTAAGTAATTCATCTACACTGCAATTTCATTCATGTGGTGAGTGAATAAATGTTATTTTAATGAAGTTCTTGCAATTTGCATGATACATAATGAATCCCTAGGAAACGGGTATTTGAACTTCTATGATATTACCTGTTTTTTTTTTCTTCTTTTTTTATTCTTAGGCAGTAATGAAAAACATTCATTTGGCTTAGAAATAGCCCATTAACCCCACTGCGTGAATACATTATCTCCTCCGATTATTCTGCGTTTCACCGAGAAGTGACAGTTGTTTTAATAGCTGTTCTCCTATGCCGGCTGCTGCAGAATATTTCCCCGGACCTCGAGGTCTGAATGAGATCAAGATATTAAAGGCAGAGGGATATTTTAATAATTAATGAAATGATTTTCTTGTTTTTTTTGTTTTTTTTAAGAGGAAAAGTGTTTGTCCAGCAATAAGGATTGTTAAAGGCAATGTAATTTACCTTAAGGCCCCAAGTTGCAGAAAAGTTACTTTTATTCTTGCAGATTTTGCTGAGTAGAAGGGAGAGGTATCAGAGTTTTTAAGATATTTCACATTTCTCCTGTAGGCACTACTAGGCTTGGCTCAAATAAAACGCAGCAAAATCTGTTTCAGGGGTAGGCACAATTTGATAAAATTATACTTACCAAGTCCACGAGTGACGGTTGGGCTGGATTCTCCTTGAAGTCTTCTCCCGGTGCAGCGTCCCCGCAGTGTCTTCCAGCTGGAATTTACTCTGCCTAGGCATCGGGGCCTAGGCAGAGCTGACTGCGCATGCGCGGTTGGCTCTGCCCACCCGGACGCCTGAGCAGAGCCGACTGCACATGCGAGGGCATGCCCACGCATGCGCAGTCGGCTCTGCCTAGGCCAATCAATGCTGGTTCTGCATCGAACCTTAAACTTCGAATAGCTAGTAGTGTTCGATCGAGTACGAGTATCTCGAATACCGTAGTATTCGATTGAACACCTACTCGATCAAACACTACTCGCTCATCTCTACTAATGACTACCTAAAAATACTTGAAAACTGTTAAGCCCTGGAAGACCATACGGAAAATTTACTTTTGGTGTATACACACCTTGAAGACCATGGGGCAAACTTACTATCTTATTTGGGAATTCTTGGCTTGTGCCTCTTCTCCATCACCAGTGAGCACGGATCTCCTGCTACCGACCTTTGATCCTTGCTGTTTTTGTCCATTGTCTCTCCAGTCCCCCGGTATACAGGCTGCCACTCTCACCTGGAATTGTACCCATCTAGGGGGTTGTGACTGTTCACAATCTCATGAGGTGAGAGGCCATCTGGTCAATTTAACACTTACATCATCTCGTACCTATACGGTTAAAATACTACACTTAGTGCGCTTGGTGTCTCACTCCCTTTGTTTCCAATTGGTGTATACATGCCAGACTTATGCTAGGTTCATACTAGCGTTCATCTGTCCATCATTCGGGTCTACATGGGGACCTGAAAGGCGGACAACCTGTCCGCTTAAAGAAGACCTTTCATGTGGTTTTACATACCGCTAGAAAGTTGAGAGTGCTTTACCGTTATGTGCCCCTAATGAAGAGCTATCGGTGCCATTACCGTAGCTCTTCAGTGTCAGAAGGGCGATTCTGACAGTATGTGAGGAACACCCCTCCTGATAATAGAGACCATAGCACTGTCATTATGCTGAGTGGTGAGGAAGGCTCCCCGCTAGTGGTCTATGGACGAGTGCTGTCAGGAGGAAGGGGTGTTCCTCACCACTCAGCGTGATGGCTGGGCAGTAAGGAATGCCCCTTCTGATAGTACAGCGCTATGGACTCTACTGTCAGGAGGAGCGTTCCTCACAGACTGTCAGAAACACCCTTCTGACACTGAACAGCTACGGTAACGGCAACGATAGTTCTTCATTAGGGGCACATAACAGTAAAAAACTGTCGGCTTTCTAGCGGTATATAAAACCGCATGCGCCCAATGACCTGAAAGGTCATCTTTAAGGCTAAGGCCCCACATAGCAGGCCACACGGCTTTTCACAGAAAGTCCACAGTGGTTTCCATTGCAGACTTTCTGCTTCAGTCATCCCTATAGGGAAACCACCAATATGCCCATAGTTATTCCTGACATGCTGCGATTTCCAAATCCACAACGATTTTGAAATCGCAACGTGTCCACAGCGCATATGTCCTAGCAGTGTGGGGATGGGATTACTTATAATCTCATCCTCTACAAAGTGACTATAAAACAAAGTGGGGGGTTTTCTGCGGTGTTTATGCTGGGGTCAAACGGTGGCATTTATGCCACGTGGGATCCTGGCCTGAAAAGCTATCACCTTATGACACCAGCAGATCCCATAGATTATAATAGGGTCCATGGGGTTTCTGCTGATTTTATACTGCAAGGAGGACTTTTCCTCTGCTGATTTTAGGTGGACTCTGCAGTACAGATGTGAACCTTGCCTTAAAGGGATTATCTGAATTTCTGAATTTTTAAAGTTGATGTCAAATCCATAGGACAGCAAGTTATCAGATTAAAGTTAAACTTTGCTGCACATTTTAAATAACCTATAATGGGCCTTAGGTGTAGCAGGAGCCATCTGTACAAATGCATTGTAGTCTGATACCACTCCACAGTGATATTTGCCATTCTAGCTGTAAGCGTTTCTTGCATTTTCTTGCAAAGATGCCAATTTCATATGCGTCTGCCAAGACAATATCAGCAGTACAATGGATTTTCATTAGATTATGAAGAGATGTTAAACCTGCCTATTCACGTCCTGTTGTACTTGCAGAATAATATGCTGCGTATTTCTGATAATACTGTATTATTTAGAAATACAGAATGCAAACACAAAAATCGTCAGCCTGTACCATATATCACATTATACTGTACAATTCACTTATTCTGCATGTCAGAATTAGAAACGGGTATGAAAAACAGCATATGGGCGCAGTCTCACAGTGTTATGTGTATTAATAGAACATAGCATACTGCATGCCACATGATCAAACACAGTCAAGATATAGCAGCTATTACAGGATCAGTATTTACTTGTATCATACCCATTATATCCCGGACCGAATATGAAAGACTTGTCCATAAGATAGGTAATCGTACCAATTAGCTGTTCTCTGCGCAGTGTATGGAGCTGGAAGCTCATGGCCCCATATACTGTGCAATTGCACGGCTGCACCATTACACTTCAGCTCTCCCTAGATGTGGACGGAAAAGAAAAATTGACGAGAGATTTCAACGCAAGATTGTGCAGATGGTGGATAAAGAACCTCGACTAACATCCAAACAAGTTCAAGCTGCCCTGCAGTCCGAGGGTACAACAGTGTCACCCCGTACTATCCATCAGCGTCTGAATGAAAAGGGACTGTATGGTAGGATACCAAGGAAGACCCCACTTCTTACCCAGAGACATAAAAAAGCCAGGCTGGAGTTTGCCAAAACTTACCTGAGAAAGCCAAAAACGTTTTGGAAGAATGTTCTCTGGTCAGATGAGACAGAAGTAGAGCTTTTTGGGAAAAGGCATCAACATAGAGTTTACAGGAAAAAAAAGAGGCCTTCAAAGAAAAGAACATGGTCCCTACAGTCAAACATGGCGGAGGTTCCCTGATGTTTTGGGGTTGCTTTGCTGCCTCTGGCACTGGACTGCTTGACCGTCTGCATGGCATTATGAAGTCTGAAGACTAACAACACATTGTGCAGCATAATGTAGGGCCCAGTGTGAGAAAGCTGGGTCTCTCCAGAGGTCATGGGTCTTCCAGCAGAACAATGACCCAAAACACACTTCAAAAAGCACTAGAAAATGGTTTAGAGAAAGCCCTGGAGACTTGTAAAGTGGCAGCAATGAGTCCAGCCCTGAATCCCATAGAACACCTGTGGGGGAGAGATCTCTTGATGGCAGTTTGGAGAAGGCCCCCTTCACATCTCCGGGGGGACCTGGAGCAGTTTGCCAAAGAAGAATGGTCTAAAATTCCAGCAGAGCCTTGTAAGAAACTCATTGATGGTTACCGGAAGCGGTTGTGCGCAGTTATTTTGTCTAAAGGTTGTGCTACCAAGTATTAGGCTGAGGGGGCCAATACTTTTGTCCGGCCCATTTTTGGAGTTTTGTATAAAATGATCAATGATTTGACTTTTTTTTCATTCTCTTTTGTGTTTTTTCATTGCAAGCAAAATAAATGAAGATATTACCAAAGAGTTTGTGCTTGCAATCATTTTCTGGAAGAAACTGAGTATTATCTGACAGAATTGCAGAGGGGCCAATACTTTTGGCCAACACTGTAGGTTCAGTAATGTGACAAAACCCCAAATACTGCTCCCTGCAATGTACAGATTTGCTGTTGGTTAAATATTGTACAGAGCCACAATTTCTCTAGGAAGATGTCAAGCTGTGTTATCCACAGAGATCCTGCTCATTCTGAGCTACAGTAGCTTGTCATGAATATAATACTAGGCTGAGAGAAATACTTTACTCTGAATCTTGTGCACTAGGAGAGAGACAAGATGTAAGGGAATGCACAATATAAAGGGAGTCTGTCACCAAAACCCAACAGATCAACCCAGCCCCATAGATAGATAGGCTTTCCTTGTGTGTATCCTTGCCTCTGATCAGCTAAGGCCAGGTTCACATCTGCTTTGGAGACTCCATACAAGACTCCACCACAGATTCTGCTTAAAATTGGTGGGGAGAAGAGTCCTGCAAGGAGAATTCTTCTCTCCGCTGGCTTCAGTCTTCAGAAACCCAGTGGGCTCCATATTAGTCTTTTTGAGGGTACAGGGTTTCAATCTTTCGGATCTCCATGTGGACCAGAAGGACAGAAACCTGAACACTAGTGTATAAATAATAACCTATACTGATAGCTACAACTATCTATCTATCTATCTATCTATCTATCTATCTATCTATAATCTATCTATCTATATCTATCTCACTCATAGAGTCCTATGAAAAAGTTTGGGCACCCCTATTAATCTTAATCATTTTTAGTTCTAAATATTTTGGTGTTTGCAACAGCCATTTCAGTCTGATATATCTAATAACTGATGGACACAGTAATATTTCAGGATTGAAATGAGGTTTATTGTACTAACAGAAAATGTGCAATATGCATTAAACCAAAATTTGACCGGTGCAAAAGTATGGGCACCCTTATCATTTTATTGATTTGAATACTCCTAACTACTTTTTTTACTGACTTACTGAAGCACAAAATTGGTTTTGTAACCTCACTAAGCTTTGAACTTCATAGCCAGGTATATCCAATCATGAGAAAAGGTATTTAAGGTGGCCAATTGCAAGTTGTTCTCCTATTTGAATCTCCTCTGAAGAGTGGCATCATGGGCTGCTCAAAACAACTCTCAAATGATCTGAAAACAAAGATTGTTCCACATAGTTGTTCAGGGGAAGGATACAAAAAGTTGTCTCAGAGATTTAACCTGTTAGTTTCCACTGTGAGGAACATAGTAAGGAAATGGAAGACCACAGGGACAGTTCTTGTTAAGCCCAGAAGTGGCAGGCCAAGAAAAATATCAGAAAGGCAGAGAAGAAGAATGGTGAGAACAGTCAAGGACAATCCACAGACCACCTCCAAAGAGCTGCAGCATCATCTTGCTGCAGATGGTGTCGCTGTGCATCGGTCAACAATACAGCGCACTTTGCACAAGGAGAAGCTGTATGGGAGACTGATGAGAAAGAAGCCGTTTCTGCAAGCACGCCACAAACAGAGCCCCCTTAGGTATGTAAAAGCACATTTGGACAAGCCAGCTTCATTTTGGAAGAAGGTCCTGTGGACTGATGAAACAAAGATTGAGTTGTTTGGTCATACAAAAAGGCGTTATGCATGGTGTCCAAAAAAAACAGCATTCCAAGAAAAACACTTGCTACCCACTGTAAAATTTGGTGGAGGTTCCATCATGTTTTGGGGCTGTGTGGACAATGCCGGCACCGGGAATCTTGTTAAAGTTGAGGGTCGCACGGATTCCACTCAGTATCAGCAGATTCTTGAGAATAATGTTCAAGAATCAGTGACGAAGTTGAAGTTACGCCGGGGATGGATATTTCAGCAAGACAATGATCCAAAACACCGCTCCAAATCAACTCAGGCATTCATGCAGAGGAACAATTACAATGTTCTGGAATGGCCATCCCAGTCCCCAGACCTGAATATCATTGAACATCTGTGGGATGATTAGAAGCGGGCTGTCCATGCTCGGCCACCATCAAACTTAACTGAACTTGAATTGTTTTGTAAAGAGGAATGGTCCAAAATACCTTCATCCAGGATCCAGGAACTGATTAAAAGCTACAGGAAGTGACTAGAGCCTGTTATCTTTGCAAAAGGAGGATCTACCAAATATTAATGTCACTTTTCTGTTGAGGTGCCCATACTTTTGCACCGGTCAAATTTTGGTTTAATGCATATTGCACATTTTCTGTTAGTACAATAAACCTCATTTCAATCCTGAAATATTACTGTGTCCATCAGTTATTAGATATATCAAACTGAAATGGCTGTTGCAAACACCAAAATATTTAGAACTAAAAATGATTAAGATTTATAGGGGTGCCCAAACTTTTTCATAGGACTGTATCTATCTATCTATCTATCTATCTATCTATCTATCTATCTATCTATCTATCATCATATCTATCTATCTATTATCTATCTATCTATCATCATATCTATCATCTATCTATCTCCTATCTATCTATCTATCTATCTATCTATCCATCTCCTATCTATCTATCTATCTATCTATCTATCTATCAATCATCATGTCTATCTATCCTCTATCTATCTACAGTCCTATGAAAAAGTTTGGGCACCCCTATTAATTTTAATCATTTTTAGTTCTAAATATTTTGGTGTTTGCAGCAGCCATTTCAGTTTGATATATCTAATAACTGATGGACACAGTAATATTTCAGGATTGAAATGAGGTTTATTGTACTAACAGAAAATGTGCAATATGCATTAAACCAAAATTTGACCGGTGCAAAAGTATGGGTACCTCAACAGAAAAGTGATATTAATATTTAGTAGATCCTCCTTTTGCCTCTAGTCGCTTCCTGTAGCTTTTAATCAGTTCCTGGATCCTGGATGAAGGTATTTTGGATCATTCCTCTTTACAAAACAATTCAAGTTCAGTTAAGTTTGATGGTCGCCGAGCATGCACAGCCCGCTCTCAAATGATCTGAAAACAAAGATTGTTCAACATAGTTGTTCATGGGAAGGATACAAAAAGTAGTCTCAGAGATTTATCCTGTCAGTTTCCACTGTGAGGAACATAGTAAGGAAATGGAAGACCACAGGGACAGTTCTTGTTAAGCCCAGAAGTGGCAGGCCAAGAAAAATATCAGAAAGGCAGAGAAGAAGAATGGTGAGAACAGTCAAGGACAATCCACAGACCACCTCCAAAGAGCTGCAGCATCATCTTGCTGCAGATGGTGTCACTGTGCATCGGTCAGCAATACAGCGCACTTTGCACAAGGAGAAGCTGTATGGGAGATTGATGAGAAAGAAGCTGTTTCTGCAACCACGCCACAAACAGAGCCCCCTTAGGTATGTAAAAGCACATTTGGACAAGCCTGTGGACTGTTGAAACAAAGATTGAGATGTTTGGTCATACAAAAAGGCGTTATGCATGGTGTCCAAAAAAGAAACAGCTTTCCAAGAAAAACACATGCTACCCACTGTAAAATTTGGTGGAGGTTCCATCATGCTTTGGGGCTGTGTGGACAATGCCGGCACCGGGAATCTTGTTAAAGTTGAGGGTCGCACGGATTCCACTCAGTATCAGCAGATTCTTGAGAATAATGTTCAAGAATCAGTGACGAAGTTGAAGTTACGCCGGGGATGGATATTTCAGCAAGACAATGATCCAAAACACCGCTCCAAATCCTCAGGCATTCATGCAGGGGAACAATTGCAATGTTCTGGAATGGCCATCCCAGTCCCCAGACCTGAATATCATTGAACATCTGTGGGATGATTTGAAGCGGGCTGTCCATGCTCGGCGACCATCAAACTTAACTGAACTTGAATTGTTTTGTAAAGAGGAATGGTCCAAAATACCTTCATCCAGGATCCAGGAACTGAATAAAAGATACAGGAAGCGACTAGAGGCTGTTATCTTTGCAAAAGGAGGATCTACTAAATATTAATGTCACTTTTCTGTTGAGGTGCCCATACTTTTGCACCGGTCAAATTTTGGTTTAATGCATATTGCACACTTTCTGTTAGTACAATAAACCTTATTTCAATCCTGAAATATTACTGTGTCCATAAGTTATTAGGTATATCAAACTGAAATGGCTGCTGCAAACACCAAAATGATTAAGATCAATAGGGGTGCCCAAACTTTTTCATAGGACTGTATCTATCTATCTATGATATATATATCTCAATCTGCTCCACTCCTCTTGCTCTATGACATGCCTCCACAGATTGGGACACATTTTCAATGTGGAAGGTTAAAGCCATTGTGCTATCTTCAGCACCAATACGTAAACACAGGGTGCGACAACTCTTGATAGGCTGGGATCCCACCTCTGGTACCCCCAACTATTTGGAGAGCTGGAACCTTTCTCATCAACATCAACGGATAGGTAGCCACATCTCTCTAGTGAACCCTATGGGAGAATGAAGCAAGCAAGATCATTTTGATTCAATGAATAAGTATACTAGGATCGGGTACAAATAGGAAGGACTCCGACTATTGGACATTTACAACAGGTTCCCTTTAAGCATTTCAGGTCCTTGCACTTACACTATACAGATACAATGCGGCACACAGAAAATGTAGAATATTCTGATGTCGGTTTTATTTGGAAAGACATTGCTTTTGTTGCCTTATGTTACTTCTAAATTGTCAGAAACCTTGGATGACACAATTAAATAGAGTGCACCAGCAGAATGCAAGGTAGAAATGGCGGTATCTGATAGACAGGGGCAGTAGTAGTGTATAGATGAAAAGGAAAAGCATGGCTGTAGATTTCCAGGGACATTTTAAGTGATGAGCTAGCAAGAGAAAAATTATTCTCTATTTTGGTTATAGAAAACAGAAGATCAGATTTCTCCAATATCAAGAAGGACATGTAAAATCGTTGTAAATACATTCAGCTAAGGCTCTGTTCACATCTTTATTGTTATCACAGGAGCAGAAAACTGGGAATTATGGAGTGTCAGATCTGTCATATGACAAACTCCAATGGCCCTGACTTAAAATGGGATGCATCACAATTCTCTCATGGCGTTGTTTTACTGGAAAAAAAAGGACTATTGCATTACTATTCTGTCAAATATGGTGGAAACTGTAATAGAGATTCCAAATATGGTAGTACACCCGGGACAGGTGTGAACTTCTATGGGGACTGCAATATCAGGGGCTCTTACTGTATGTGGTTCTGTAACAGGGACTATTACTGTATAAGGTCCTGTAACAGGGGCCCTTACTGTATGTGGTTCTGTAACAGGGACTATTACTGTATGTGGTTCTGTAACAGGGACTATTACTGTATAAGGTTCTGTAACAGGGACTATTACTGTATAAGGTTCTGTAACAGGGGCCATTACTGCATAAGGTCCTGTAACAGGGGCCCTTACTGCATAAAGTCCTGTAACAGGGGCCTTTACTGTATAAGGTCCTGTAACAGGGGCCATTACTGCATAAAGTCCTGTAACAGGGGCCCTTACTGCATAAGGTCATGTAACAGGGGCTATTACTGCATAAGGTCCTGTAACAGGGGCCCTTACTGCATAAGGTCATGTAACAGGGGCTATTACTGCATAAGGTCCTGTAACAGGGGCCCTTACTGCATAAGTTCCTGTAAGAGGGGCCCTTACTGTATAAGGTCCTGTAACAGGGGCCCTTACTCCATAAGGTCCTGTAACAGGGGCCATTACTGCATAAGGTCCTGTAACAGGGGCTATTACTGCATAAGGTCCTGTAACAGGGGCCATTACTATATAAGGTCCTGTAACAGGGGCCATTACTGCATAAGGTCCTGTAACAGGAGCCCATACCGTATAAAGTCCTGTAACGGGGGCCTTACTGTATAAGGTCCAATTATAGGGACCATTCCTGTCTCGGGGCCTATAACAGATGTACTTACTGCAATGGGGCCTGTAACGTGTATCTTTACTGTATACAGGTCTGTAAAAGTTTCCCACGTACTCTATGAGGGCTGATAAATGAGTCAATACATTGTTTGGGGATCAATAAAGGGGCAATATAACATTAGGTAGTCAGAAAAGGGGGCATTGTGCCATGTAGGGGAATCAGTAATTGTAGCATTGTGGGAATTAGTAATGGACATTATAGCATTTGGCTGCCAGTAAAGGGAACGTTATTCCAGGGGAAACCCAGTCAAAAGCTTGCTATGGGGCTGGTCTTCCCTAGTTACGCCCCTGTTAAAGGGCATACTGTATATATGATGTAGATTCGGCTATCTAGTGGTGCTGGTTCAAGTCATTGCACACATCAACTTTACTAGAATTGCTATTTAAGCAATTCCCAAGAGGGAATGAAATTACTTTTTAAGTAGTTTGCTAAAATACAACAAGTAACTGACATGAGCCTTGAAAAAGCAGATAAACAAGTTCCCAATAATCTTATATTACTCTGGTTTCCAGAGTCTAAGGTCACTCTAAGATATTCAACGTAGCCTACCACAAGGCTTGGCTGCTCGGAACTCAGGTTGCAACCCAAGAACAAGGTGCCAGGAAACAAGTTGCAGGGTGCACTTGCAGGCTAAGAACCAGACTGAAGAGTAATACACAAGTTTTCTTCCCTGTCTTCTGACCCCTGGGACACTTCTCAGGCTTGAGATTAGGCCTCATCTGTTGTATTGGGGCCTGAAATCATCGTGCTTTGATGCTATTTATTTGTATTATTTTTACATCTTGCAGGGCCTCCAATTGTATTCACTGAATGGACATTGGTTGATATTTGCAGGCCCATCTCTACTCATCTCAGCTCATGATCTCTCGCATGCTTCTAACACTTGCCAATTTCACCTTATTTTTTGCTAACCTGATTATTATTACTTTATTCATTTATACAGATTTGTCCTCACCTACATCGGCTCTTGCCTGAACATGTCTAGATATGTATATCACAAATTTAGCAGCGTCTCATGGTTTCCTGGTAAGGGATATGCTAACTATGCTATTTGTGTCTATGCGTGGTAATGTTATGGGGGGGGGGGGGGGGTGATGGTGTGAATTTCAACCTCTGCAAGCATTTGTTATCCTGTCGTAATATTGTGTTTCATGAGAAAATTCATTAATTAACTAAGTCTGTTCACACTTTTACATTGCCAACATATTCCACAGTACGGAGATTACCATTACCCACATTGGTACTAGTGATGGGAGGAACCTCTGAAGGTTTTTTTCCTTTTTTCTTTCAGGCGGTTCCGTCCAAAGGTTTCTGACCAAAGGGCTAATATTATATTCTGGCATCTCATTAGATGGAATAATTGGATGTGAGGAAAAATAAGAGACCTATACTCACCTTCCTTTATCTGTCATGGGCATCTTCCTTTGGGTCCTCTTCTGGCCTCCTGGGTGATGTAATGCACCCTAGGGGGTACATTGAGGCTTGTAATTGATTGTCCTTGGTCACATCTGGCATGCCAATGTCATTAAAGTGTCATGATGTTGGTGCACCACATGTGACATCACCCAGGAGGCCTGAAGAGACCAGGATAAAACACTGAGGGAGAGGTGTAAGCCACCAGGATGCACAGGAGAAGTGAGGAGAGGCCTACACTTATTATACTTTGGGGTCTGAAGAGACCCCAGGGTATAATAATGGTTTGTGGTTAAATTTACATGTTAGGATCGAGCCCAAAACTTTTGGAAAATTTGGATTGAATCTGATTTGATCAGTTTGCTCATCTCTAATTGCTACCATTCCCTTCAGGGTTCACCATTTAAATTCTCAAAGGGTAGTCCGGCAAGACAATTTTTAGAAACAAAGCAGAATGGGTTGAAAAAAAATAAGTATCACTCATATCAGCAATTCCCCATAAGTGGTCTTCAGTTCCCGGTCCCATCTCGACACACAGGAAATTAAAACAAATTCTTCTGTCATATCTTGTGTGTCACAATAAAATCGGGAAGGAGAGACCAAAATGGCCCAGATACATAGATAATGGGAATTGGGAGGTGAAAAACACTTATTTTATTTTTTAACCTATTTCTCTCTTTTAATTTATCCAGATGGACGATCCCTTTAATCCGTCAGTATTAGAGAAAGGTGAACCTTGCAAGACTTTTTTTTTTCTTTTGGAAATATTTGTGAGGTTTGCCCAATAGGTTTGTTTCATTTTGGTCCGAACTGAAAGTGCTGTTATTATCTCTTAAGATTCCAAAGTAGAGGCGTAACTTGAGGGGGTGCAGAGGCTGCAGTCACATTGGGCCCAGGATCCTTAGGGGACCTATAAGCACTGGCATCAGTATTGAGATTGCAGCTTCCATCTAGTCCATGGGCCAAGGAGACCCACAGATTACCCTAACCATACTAAGGTGGATTAAACTCCTTAGCCCCCGTAACCATCACTATCAAAAATTTACTGTAGGGATGAGGTAGGAGGGTCCGGACAAAAGATTACACTGGGACCCACAAGACTTTAGTTACGCCACTGTTCCAGAGTATAATAAGTAGTGGTCCAGGGAAGGTGTGGACATACCGACCTTCCTTCACTTCTCCTGTACTCTCTTGCGTTGCCTCCTTTGTGACCATCTTCAGTTTTTCTTCCAAGTTCCTGAGTCACATCATCTTCAAACTATAATTAGAGATGAGCAAGTAGTGAAATATTCGAGATTCGATATTCGTTTCGAGTAGAGCCTCAATATTCGACTACTCGATCAAATATCGAATCCCATTATAGTCTATGGGAAAAAAAATGCTCGTTTCAGGGGAAACCACTATTCGACTAAAGGAGAGTCACCAAGTCCACGAGTAGCAGGAGGAGAGTGTTTAGGAGGAGCGCTTTAACTGCACAGCGCTTGCAGTTGCGCTGATATTCCATTGGGGGGGTCCTCCTGCGGACTCCTTCCAGACGGGAGCAAGCACTAATGTGAACTTACTCGTCCTGCAGAACCAGCATTGACTGGCCGAATGCTATACAGTGTAGAGCATTAGGCAAATCAACGCTGGTTCTGCAGCAGGCTCTTCTTTGCTAGTCTGGAGAGCTGGCAGCTTTCGGTTATGCGGGAACTGACTTCTTCTCATAGGAATGCATTGACTAGCGTTGATTGGCTGAATGCTATACAGTGTACAGCATTCGGCCAATCAACGCTGGTTCTGCCGGAGGCTTGTCTGTGAGGAGGCGGAGTCTAAGATCCGACCACAATGGAGACTGTGGTCCAATCTTAGACTCCGCCTCCTCACAGACGAGCCTCCGGCAGAACCAGCGTTGATTGGCCGAATGCTGTACACTGGCCAACCAACGCTGGTCAATGCATTCCTATGAAAAAAAGTCAGCTCCCGCATAACTGAAAGCTGCCAGCTCTCCAGACTACCAAAGAAGAGCCTGCTGCAGAACCAGCGTTGATTTTGTATATACACTGTATAGCATTCAGCCAATCAATTCTGGTTCTGAATCTGCGAATAGGAGTAGTATTCGAACAAGTACGAGTATTTCGAATACCGTAGTATTCTATCGAATACCTTACTCGATCGAATACTACTCGCTCATCTCTAACTATAATAATGATTTGTGGTGATGAACCTGACATAGAAATGGGAGGAAACATTAATGCAAACACTAATAGAAAATACAAATCCCATGTAAATGTTGCACGTGTAGTAGGCACTAACCACTGATCTATGGTACACCCTTGCAATATTGATGGACATTGGAGGGGACTTAGAAATTATTAGGGTCGTCCTCTTCTCTCCTCCAAAGACACAGTGTGAAGCCTTCTGATACAAAATCTTCCTCCCTCTCACCTTTGAAGTTATTTTTGGTAGTTCTATTCTCCTCGACATTATGGCAAGAGTGCTGCCGGACCCAGACATGACTGTACCCTCTAAAGCGCTCGGCCCCTCTTCTTCAGGCTCATAGAAGTCTCAGAGGCTGTAAAAGTCTTATATATTTATCCTTCCGCACAGTATTCTCTCTTTGCTTGTTAGAGCATGCTACCGTATGTTCCTTGTGGTTCTTCTGCTTTGATTTCACTAAAGGAAAAACCTCAGAGCATTAAACCCTATATTGTCAATCGAAGTAGTGCTAAGAAAGAACGGTGACATAACCATGGGACCAATCGTTCATATCGAAGATAGATATCTCTTTATCAACGCCTCTTTTGCTAAAAATACAGAACTATTGTGGTATGGTAGGAAAGGATTATGTCTATGGTCATTATCGGAGCCTTGTGCATTGTGGGAAATGAGAAGCTCAGCTCTATAGATTGATAAACTCCGCGCCGCTACATCAAATAAAGCTCGGCTACTTCTTTATATAGAAGAGATATTAATCAGATACATTAAACCCTTCTCATTCCTATCATGTAACGCACTAAATTAGGGAGGCATAAAGCGGTTACCATCCCCCCCCCCCAAGCTTTGCTATAGTAAGGTAATGCATGGTTGTGGTAAGATGTCCTACTAAAAGAGAAATGCTTCTTTTGCGCAGAGCTGGTTACAAGTCTGACTTGTGCTTTAAAAATGTCAAAATATGTTGATGGTCTTTTATTAGCAGAAAGTCTATTCTGGAGAATGTGTGGAGAAGACAGGAACGATAGAGTCATTGTGCCCCCTAGTGTCTGAAAGTGACTTTGTTTTTCTTGTAGATCCTGACTTCCAACCAGCTATGACTAGAGATGAGCGAACAGTGAAATGTTCGAAGTTTGATTCAAGTAGCCGCTCAATATTTGACTGTTCGATCGAACATCTAACCCCATTATAGCCTATGGGGAAAATACTAGTTTAGGGGGAAACCAATGTTCGACTCAGGAGGGTCACCAAGTCCACTATGACACCTCAGCAAATGATGACAACACCTCTGGACAGCAACTGGGAC
This sequence comes from Leptodactylus fuscus, assembly GCF_031893055.1. NCBI lineage: Eukaryota > Metazoa > Chordata > Amphibia > Anura > Leptodactylidae > Leptodactylus > Leptodactylus fuscus. Next base: position 41,089,109 of record NC_134269.1, read on the forward strand.
AGCAGGGGAAGCATGCCTGGGGACATCTAACAAGCCCAAGTCACTGTATTAGCCTAACATCACAGCCTATCAACTACACACCTTTGTGCAAAGAGCGGAATTTAGAGCCTGCCTGAAGTTGAGTGACACGTGCACACTGGGAAAAGTAGTGACGGCTAGGGACGGCATAGCGAGGTGCCGCACTTGCCATCAGGTCCCGGAAGGCCGGAGTTTCCACAAGCCGGAACGGCAACATCTCCTGGGCCAGGAGTTTGGAGATGTGCGCATTCAAGGCTTGCGCATGTGGGTGGTTAGCGCTGTATTTTTGCCTGCGCTCAAATGTCTGAGAGATGGTGAGTTGCTGGGAGAAGGTGTATAATGGTGCAGGAGAAGGAGCTGAGACAGGAACAGGGGAGGATGAGGGAAAAGTTCCCAAAGTGCGGAGCCAGATATTGCGGTGTCCCGGCTGGTGCTCTGGACTGCAGCGCCAGCACTGGCAACAGTGGGAGAGACAGTGGCGGCGACGCCGGACGACAATTGTGCTGTGTTTGCTCTCTCCCACTGAGCCCAGTGCTTGGATTCCAAATGATGGCGCAAGGAAGTGGTCGAAACGTTGCTCTTTTCAGAGCCCCTACACAGTTTCGAGTGGCAAATTGTACAAACAGCACTATATTTATCCTCCACACATTCCTTGAAAAATCTCCACACCATCGAGGAATGTGCCTTCAATGGGGGAGTTTTTCTGGGCTGGCTATAATAGGGAACATCTTGGGCCATTCTGGGTGTGGCCTGACTTCGGCGAAGCAGCTGACCTTTGCCTCTGGACATGCCTCTGCCTCTAGCTACCCTCTTTGGTGCTGCACCTCCCTCAACATCGACACTGCTTTCCCCGCTTGACATCCCCCCTGTCCAAGTCAGGTCAGTGTCCTCGTCATCCACCACCTCTTCTGCCAATTCCTCTCTCGCCTCCTCCTCCTGCACACTGCACATGGCAACAGGCTGCCCTGATGGCAACTGTGTCTCGTCATCATCACTGAGGGTGGGTTGCTGGTCAACCACCACAAAATCAACAGGAGATGGAGGAGACTCCAGTGCTTGGGCGTCTGGACAAAGAAAGTCGTCTGGTAGCTCCATGGAATCGGGAAATGGAGGGACAGGGAGAGAGACAGTTAAAGGACCAGAGAAGCAGGGAAAGATGGGATTAATCTACTGGGAAGATTGGGCATTTTGGGAGGAAGGCTGACCAGAATGTTGTATAGGAGGAGGAGTTAAGGTAGAGGCTGACTGGCTGGTGGATAATGTGGTGGAAGCATTATCCGCCAGGCATTGTAACACATATTCCTGGTGCTCGGGCCTACTGAGGTTTGTGCCCTGCGCCCTACTTAATGTGGCCAGCAAGCCGAGGATTGTGGAGAAGCGCAATGCTTGCTGCCCCTGAGGAGTAGGCACGGAATGTGCTATGGCTTCACCCCGACCTTTCTCCCCAGCAGCATTCCTACACCCCCGGCCTCACCCATGTCCCTTACGGGTAGCCTTGCGCATTTTTAGATGGTTTGGTGGGTACACACCATGACAACCTGGATGAAGCGTCTACAGCCTGATAATTAGAATTCCAGTGTGTACCCCTTAGTTTCGGGGGGGGCGGACACACTATCGAACCCTGGTTTAAGCGTACATAGGGTATATGGGCATACAATTTCAGTGTATCCCACTTAGCTTAATCCCCACCACAGAAAGCTGGGTTGCACAGATGCATCCTGGCTTAATTGCTGTGAATCTCACTTTAACATCGGAGCTGATGCCGCCTGTTCGTTTGAATCTGAGGTCACATGTCCTCGGTAGCCAATGGCTTTTTCCTAGTTTTGGCCTCCGTTACATAGTTGTTCCTGTCCCACCTCCCCTGCGCTGTTATTGGTGCAGAAAAAGCGCCAGGGAAGGTGGGAGGGAAATCGAACTGTAAGTGCATTTTCAACGTGGTGTTCGTGTGGAATCGAACAGTGCGAACACCATGATGTCCGATTAAACATGTACTCGATCGAACACTGTTCGCTCATCTCTAGCTATGACCTAAAAACAACATTGACTAAGATTCTCCAAGTCACAGAGCCTCGAGCTCACCAAGACAGTCGAATTTTAAGTAAAACTCATCTATGGATATATGGGTCAGGCTAAGTGAAGGATCACGGTTCCGTATAGGCTTGATATGTGTATGTCTTAGAGGGATACAGCTTAGAATTAAAAAATATTCTCAATAAAGCTTATTATTCTACAAGTTATATATACAGTCCTATGAAAAAGTTTGGGCACCCCTATTAATCTTAATCATTTTTTGTTCTAAATATTTTGGTGTTTGCAACAGCCATTTCAGTTTGATATATCTAATAACTGATGGACACAGTAATATTTCAGGATTGAAATGAGGTTTATTGTACTAACAGAAAATGTGCAATATGCATTAAACCAAAATTTGACCGGTGCGAAAGTATGGGCACCCTTATCATTTTATTGATTTGAATTCCCCTAACTACTTTTTACTGACTTACTGAAGCACAACATTGGTTTTGTAACCTCAGTGAGCTTTGACCTTCATAACCAGATGTATCCAATCATAAGAAAAGGTATTTAAGGTGGCCAATTGCAAGTTGTTCTCCTATTTGAATCTCCTCTGAAGAGTGGCATCATGGGCTACTCAAAACAACTCTCAAATGATCTGAAAACAAAGATTGTTCAACATAGTTGTTCAGGGGAAGCATACAAAAAGTTGTCTCAGAGATTTAACCTGTCAGTTTCCACTGTGAGGAACATAGTAAGGAAATGGAAGACCACAGGGACAGTTCTTGTTAAGCCCAGAAGAGGCAGGCCAAGAAAAATATCAGAAAGGCAGAGAAGAAGAATGGTGAGAAGAGTCAAGGACAATCCACAGACCACCTCCAAAGAGCTGCAGCATCATCTTGCTGCAGATGGTGTCACTGTGCATCGGTCAACTATACAGCGCACTTTGCACAAATAGAAGCTGTATGGGAGAGTGATGAGAAAGAAGCCGTTTCTGCACGTACGCCACAAATAGAGTTGCCTGAGGTATGAAAAAGCACATTTGGACAAGGCAGCTTCATTTTGGAAACAAAAATTGAGTTGTTTGGTTATAGAAAAAGGCGTTATGCATGGCGTCCAAAAAGAAACAGCATTCCAAGAAAAACACATGCTACCCACTGTAAAATTTGGTGGAGGTTCCATCATGCTTTGGGGCTGTGTGGCCAATGCCGGCATCGGGAATCTTGTTAAAGTTGAGGGTCGCATGGATTCCACTCAGTATCAGCAGATTCTTGAGAATAATGTTCAAGAATCAGTGACGAAGTTGAAGTTACGCCGGGGATGGATATTTCAGCAAGACAATGATCCAAAACACCGCTCCAAATCCTCAGGCATTCATGCAGAGGAACAATTACAATGTTCTGGAATGGCCATCCCAGTCCCCAGACCTGAATATCATTGAACATCTGTGGGATGATTTGAAGCGGGCTGTCCATGCTCGGCGACCATCTAACTTAACTGAACTTGAATTGTTTGTCCAAAATACCTTTATCCAGGATCCAGGAACTGATTAAAAGCTACAGGAAGCGACTAGAGGCTGTTATCTTTGCAAAAGGAGGATTTACTAAATATTAATGTCACTTTTCTGTTGAGGTGCCCATACTTTTGCACCGGTCAAATTTTGGTTTAATGCATATTGCGCATTTTCTGTTAGTACAATAAACCTCATTTCAATCCTGAACTATTACTGTGTCCATCAGTTATTAGATATATCAAACTGAAATGGCTGTTGCAAATACCAAAATATTTAGAACTAAAAATGATTAAGATTAATAGGGGTGCCCAAACTTTTTCATAGGACTGTATAGTAGTATAGTCTGAACAAACTCTTTCAGTACAATAGTATGTTATCTCTAATGAAAAGGGGATCTGTCATCTCTCCTGACATATTTGTCTCGGTAAATACTTTTATTCCCTATTAAATTACAATTTTGGAGCATATTTTCTTCGGACTCTGAGCTGAATTGAATTGCACTGTGGGAGAAGTTGAGTGACACCCATTGATTTCAGCAGTTCCTCAGTCTACCCATTATACTATTTGGGAACGTTTTTCCAAGTCTGGAGTATAAGTAGTTGGACTAGTTAGTAAAGCCATCTTAAGAAGAACAGAAGCATGCTCCTCAGAGATCTGCTTAGAAGTCCTGGTGATCTTGAGGCAAGGAGGCATCTCAGTGACCCTTTAACATGTCAACTGGTTCTTGGAATCGGACTCCACCCATACTCTATCCATGGGTTTGGGAGGCAGACGTCACATCCTTCTAGTGGAAGAACTCTGCAGCAAAATCTTAAGTGTCTGAAATCTGTGTCATCCTTCATTCTCTAGTGAAGAGTTCTGGTAGTTGACCTGCAAGGGAGTGGTGTAGCTAGGCCTTGGCTCTGTGGGCTGCCAACTGCCGAGCTGGTTACACAAGGTAAGCGCCATATTGGTGAATAGCTGAGTGCATGGGTAACACCACTGACTTTGGTTAAGATTTTTTGTAGGGATTTATCCAACACTCAAAACAAGAAAATTCGAAAATTGGACCATGTAACTCAAATAGTATAGCCCACCTGCTGAATCTGGAGCTCGTACATACGGAATCCTAATATGGGCATGATGATGGTCAAACCAATAATTCTATGCAAAGAATAAAAGTTCCAAAAGAGTTGAGGAAAGTTGCTGAAAAAATATCAGTCTGGAAACGGTTAAATGCTATTTTTTATCCTCTTCCAAAAACCAAGGTTTTTTTTTTTTCTTTTTTTCACACAGAGATCACATAACGCAACCTAAGATATAACAAAGCCTAGCAGAAGGAAATCCAAAGCAGTGTAGAAGACTTTCTTTCCTCAGCTTAAGGTTGTGGCTTCATAATATGAAAGAGGTTTGGAATAGATGGGATTAATGGTAGAGCAGAAAAGCAGAATTCTGTTACAAAAGAAAGGTGTAGATGGGCACCAGGTTACCAGGCGTATAATTGTACGGAAGACGGGTCAAATGCAGTGCTTCAGCCTATAAGATCCTCATGCAGATGTTCACCCATCAGTTACTATAGTAAAGTCATCTTACAGCAAAAATGACAACATTGAGTAAATACAAGAAGTGATGTGGTCTCACTTAAAGCCTGACTTCGTTTTCCCTCCAGATCACATATAGCTTATATTCATGACTTACACTCTTTGTATCCTTGTGAATTCCTTACTAAAATTACTCAAGTTTCATTTAGCTGGTGTGAGAAGGATCTACACTAAGGCTTCATAAACATGGAGCATCTGACAGTCATATGCATGAAGCCTTAGTCTCTGGGACATGGATAGGCAATATACAAACTTCATGGGTAAAGGGATTTTCCAAACTCATATAGAAAAATATCTAAATGCTAACCCTATAGATCAAAATTTACTTTTTTCATTCTCATTCAGTCTCATTAGCTCACCTGGCTCTGTGCTGCACCTTTGTTTTGATGCTGCCAAGGCTTGCAGTGGACAAGGTTATCACATAAAGGGCTGCAGTTCTTATGATTCGTCTTCTCTATCACAAACCTGGCCTCTTTATAAAACTGCCTGCATGTCCCTCTATTGGGAAGTGTAAAATAGTGCTGTCATTATACTCCTTTTAACACGCACATTAAAACTCTGCCACTTAGACATTACTCTGCTGCTCAGCATGAGATATATGATCCACCAGGGCAAGGAGAAAAGGTGAAAGTGCTAGGGAGCTGTGGAGAAAGCGGAGAGCATTAGTGCTTTAAATTCAGGAAGAACTATAAAACACATTCACATGTACAATATATGTATATATATTTCAGGATGCCTTCATTGGCTCAGTTTTTTAAAGAGCTATAATACTGTAGTTTTGGGCCATTGTGCATGATTCCTTAGTATGATGCTGTTGTAACATAAATCTGCTCAATAATGAGGGTAAGGGGGCGTTCATACTACTGTTGGTGTCCGCTCAGCAGTGTCCGTGGCTTTTGTCCGTTCAAGATTTTAGCAACAGACACTAGCTAAACTGTCAGAAGTCCGTTACAATTTCCATTAATTTCAATGGGATTTTATCTTGTGTCTGTTTACACCCATGTCCGTTTTTAAGCGGACACTTTCATAACGGACTTCAACTGTAGTGTGAACCCTCTTTATCTTCAGCTCTTCCTCTTATCAGCTGGTTTAATTGAATTTGGCTGATAAGGGCTGAGATATGGAGTCCGGTACCTCTGTATGTATTACAAACTGACTCAAATCCAGCTCTGCTACATCAGCTTCATACTGTGGTATTTCATTTACAACCAATCTCTCATTACTGACTGCAAACATAGCAGATAGCAGAGCAAGTGAAACCCGCCCACCAATGTACTGAGAAAACCAGGAAGGGAAGAGAGCACACAGCATGCAGGTTGGTGAACAATCGAGATGGGAATACCCCTTTAAGCCAATTTAAAGTGTGCTTTATATGGAAATGAACCAGGGGCCCAAGCTGCCGAACACAAAACAAATCTTGAGAGGTTCACCTATCTTTATTACCAACATTTTCATCAGGAGCGTACCTTGAGGGGGTGCAGAGGGTGCAGTTGCACTGGGGCCCAGGAACCTTAGGGGGCCCATAATCACTGGCATCAGCATTAAGATTGCAGCTTCCATCTGGCCCATAATCCAAGGAGACCCACAGATTACCCTAACCACACTAAGGTGAATTTAACTCCTCAGTACCTGTGACCATCACTATCAAGAATTCGCTGTAGGGATGACGTAGGGGGCTCCGGACAAAATATTGCACCAGGGCCCACAAAACTTAAGTTATAGTATTGATTTTCATTGTTCATATAGGAATGTTTAAAGAGGACCTTTCACCGCCTCTGCCAAGTCCAACGTTTAATAGGCACTTCTCCACTGATTCTGGTACAGTTAGATTTTTAATCTTCTTCCTGTTCCTACCTGACACTGCCCACATGACAGTACAGAGTCTAAGCAGCCTATTTACACCAAAAATAACTGCACTGATTGATCAAGGACGGAGGGGGCTAGAGGAAAAATTCCAAATGCATCGGAGCGGTGCTTATTACCAGATGCTAAAAACTGGAGTTAATGGAGATGGTAAAAGGACCCCTTTAAGTTCCGATCAAGACCATATCAAATTAAAGTTTGTTATAGTCCGATGACTGACTATTCCAGATAGAACCTAGGTAGATGAAAACATATCACATAAGAGTCATGGAGGAATAGCATTAAATCATGATGGTTCTTTGTTGGGAAAACACTTCATATATACCTTTGCAAGAAATCCCTCCCGCAGCGCAAATTGTAGATGTCAACCCACTTAACCTGGAGAGGTATGGAACATTTGCGTGTAGCGCCTGCTCTTTTATTCTACAAAATATTGCTCACTGCTGCATTAATAAGGCCACAAAGCAGCAGTAAGCAGGGAAGATAATTAAATATGATGATAGAGGCTTCCTGCTGCCTGAGCTACGGGTAAAAATATACAAACAATAAGCAGATAGTCTTTTCATGTTGCCATTTGGAGATTTGATTTGTGATGTGTCTAAGCTGGATTCTGGGAAATTGCATTATCTAAACCCAGTGACAAGCGGAGGAAAAGCATTAATAGTGTCAAAACTTTTTTTTTATTAGATGCTTTGGAGATCAGAAGGTTTGTAACCTTGAAGAATTTGTAAATACATTTAGAAGAAAAAAATACAAGACAGATATATGGAACATTTCTCATTAATTTTCCTTGTATTCCTGCCATCGTCTCCTTTGATGCTGTATACTGTATATATACTGTACTTATAGTGGCAGAATGAGAGATGTGTATACACTGGCAAACAAAACGGTAACAATGTTAGAACTTTTGACTTGGCTATGGATTCATATCTCACCATCCACTACATCTTCCAATGTGAGACTTCCAACAATTTATAGACAGTCATCTTGGCTATCTCATACATAAATCTGACTTGCAATTACTTAGTATATGATTAGTTATGCAGATTTTTGTGACTATGTGACTGCATTGTTATTGTTTTGCTCCTAAAAATCTGAATTTTAATTTTTCTTATTTTGTAAATCCACCTTTCAACACTGCCTGAATCCTGCTGTGCATGCTCTCGATTACCATGTCTTGGTCGAAATCTGATCCCAGGTCTCTTCTACACGTTCCCAATGTTGGTGCATACTGCTTGACTCGCTTGGGTATGAATACAACGTTTTCTTCAATTCTACCCAAAAGAGGTCGATTGAGTTGAGGTCTGGGAACTGTGGTGGCCAATCCTGCACCTCTACTTCATTGTCATTGAAACATTTCTTTGCTAATCTTGAGGTAGCCAAGATGGATGTCTATAAAATGTTAGTAGTCTCATGTTGCAAGCTGTAATGGATGGTGAGATATGGAGCCTGAAAGTCAAAAGTTCAGAACATTGTTACCCTTTGGCTCATCAGTGTACAACAAGTCATATTGAGAGGTTGGGTTGTCAGTTACAAAGATATAGGAAAAGTGTAGGTTGTAGTCACAAGATAGTTCAAAGGAAAGGAGAAGCAGCCTCAGCCACATGAGCACCTTCTTGATACCTCGAGGTATTGGTAGCCCGAACCCCAGTGGCGTAACTACCACAGTGGCAGCAGAGGCAGCTGCCACAGGGCCCGGGACATTAGCAACAGCCGCTACCGCTGCATTTTTACTCCAGTCGGTAACGGGCCCTATATACTTACCGATCCTGGCAGGGGCCTAGATCGGTAAGTGACGGCACGGGCCCCACAAGCACTATTATACTCGGGAGTCTTTTCGGACCCCCGGGTATAATGATCGGAGGCCGGGGAGAGTTAAGATAACATAAAAACTATGTTACTTACCTCTCCAGGCTCCGGGCAGGCTTCAGCCTACTTGCGTGACGTCATATGACCCGTGACGCAGGGCCCAGGTCACATGACGTCCCAGAAGATGGCCGACAGCGACGGAGATTGCAAGGGAGTCGGGAGATAGGTAACAGTAGTTTGTTGTTTGTATCCCTCTGGGTCTCCGATTATTATACTTATACTTTTCAGACCCTAGAGTATAATAATTGTTCATGGGTGTCCACAATGGGACATAATACTGTGTACTGGGGCCAGTATGGGGACATAATATTGTGTACTGGGGCCAGTATGGGGACATAATACTGTGTACTGGGGCCACTATGGGGACATAATACTGTGTGCAGGGGCCAATATAGGATATTATAGTGTGTGCAGAAATACGCGTGGGGGGGTCAGGGGCGTTAGGGGTCAGTTGGTCGAGGTCTTCAGCGTCGGTCGGGGGGGCCCATGTCAAAAGTTCGCCACGGGGCCCCGCCATTCCTAGTTACGCCACTGCTGACCCCCCTCCTCCCGTTATAAATTGCTGCATCGGGCAGCACTGTACCTTTCCAGGATCAGAAAATTCTATCTTCAAAATTTTCCTGTCCGATTTGTTGCAGGAACACTGGATGAGTACTGGGCACCTCCGTTCAGGAATCCCAATGGCTTTATGTATCATGCCAGAGGTGAAACTACAATGGGGTCCATGTGTATGTGTGGGTACATACCCTATGATGCATGTCAGGGGAGAGGACCTGCTCTTGAGTACCCAGGAGCCAGCAATGCCTCTGCTCATTTATATTCCCATATTACTGGCCAGCCTACGTTTACTGATAAATTCCATGTGTGTCCAGAACTTACTGAACCGCACAACACCTCTGTCCCTTTAAATCCAGGCATAGCGGAACGGATAGAAAACATCGCCTGTACTTTTGCCTTTGTTAGAAAGAAATCCTCAGGCATCTGATGTCTGCTTTTAGCAGGTAGCGTTATGGGATTATAACTGCGGTTACCCAAAAATGCTATAAACATCAAATTGGCCCTTTTCGGCCTCTCAGACGTGTTTTAAACACCATTAATGGCTTGCTCACGAAAGCAGAACAATATTTACGCGTTCATCTTTTAAGGCATTTACACAATGAGAGACTGATAACATGTTGCAGAACACAAATTAAGGTTATTGGAGCAGAAACCAAATCTATCAGGCTATGTATACGAAATGAGGAAAAGGCCAAGTGTTGTACAAGCACAGGCAGTCTGTGTATCACTTACAGATTTAAAGGAGACTCGTTCCTTCACCTAACCTTTCTCCCTGCCTCGTTCACTTCACCTTGAATTCTAACATTTAGCGCTTAGAACATGCGGCGCGAACGCCACCAGGATTATTCGTATCTGACGCTGTACAGTTCCACAGGTAACTGCGAGACAATACGTGTTTCCATGGCAACTAATCAGATAGCTGCTTCCAACTGACAAAATGATGACGGTTAAAACTTTAGTAGTCACAAACATCTTTTTATGGAATTCGAGGGATTCTACGGTAAGATACAAATAGGCCAAAAAGATAGACAGGGTCGAGTTTGGCTTCTCGGAACTGGTCTTTGAAACTATAGTTATGGGATTGAGGGGGTTAATTCTTTATAGGTAAGTAAACGCCATACTTATACTCTAGTGCCTATGCTACAAAAGTTGAGTGCATTCTCTTGTATGTGTATTCCATTGCAATCTGTGTAATGTGCTTTTTACAAAGCAAACCATTGGGTTGAGAACTGAACTGTTGGTATGACCCAGGACTTAGGAACCTCTGCTAGAGGGAAGGAAAGAAGATCAGGAGTCTCTTCATCCCTGTGTTAGGAGGAGGGATTGTGTAAGGCTAGGTTCACACTTGCGCCGTGTAATCGTTTGGAGATTCCGTCGCCCATTCCGCTTGAAAAGTATTCCAAATTGCAAAGTATGCAAGCATTGTAGTCTGTGAGGTCCGCGGGTAACCACTGTTTAAGTTTCCATTATTGGGGGCCCCAAGCAGCCCAAAGAATTTAAACCCGAGCACAGGTGGGAACCTAATGTAACATGCTCCTACACTCCTTCTTCCTAGCACAAGTGTAGCGAGTCTGGTTAGGCGTGTCCATGCCAAGTACAAGCCAGCCATTGTGTTGTTCTGCAGTCAGGAGATGGGAGGAATCCCTGCTCATTTTTGTTGAAGTTTTGTGTAAGAAGATTCTGATAGGGTTCCTGTTACATAAACCTCATAGCTACATCCCTGTCGGTTAACCTCAGGTCAGACAGGGCAATCCTTTTTTTTTTTTCTTTTAAATGTAGATTGTGAGCCCCCACATAGAGCTCACAATGTACATTTTTCCCTATCAGTATGTCTTTGGAATATGGGATGGAAATCCATGCAAACACGGGGAGAACATACAAACTCCTTGCAAATGGTTTTTTGCCCTTGGTGGGATTTGAACACAAAGACTCCAGCGCTGCAAGGCTGCAGTGCTAACCACTGAGCCACCATGTGGCCCCCTGATCCTCTTTGGATCTGTACTGTGCAGCTAAGGGATTGCATATAATTTTTGGAGTACCATAGTTAAAGCTTACAGTATAAAAGGAAGCAAGGAAGACAAATTTTGACCAAAAAGTACCATCACCCATCCTCTGATTCTGCTCATTGGAAGTTCCCAGAGAACTGTGCCTCCAATATATGGATGAAGTTTCCTGTTTTCACGTGTTCCTTATCAGTAAAGCCATTGATTTTGTCTCTACAACTCTGTCTCATGAGTCTCAAACCTACATTACCCATCAAGGGTACGCCCACCATCATCAAGCACAGGCAGTCTTACCATTATGATGTGCGGCACCTAAACGTAGCACTTCTTCTTGTGGGAGAAGAGCTAATTTGTATACTTCTTTCCTATGAAGCATTGCCTAAAAGGAGTCTGTTCTCATAGTTGCCACCATTGGTAGAAACATTGCCCTGAGCATGTTGCACTTGGATAACCCACACCCCTTTATGTGAGACCACACCCCTTTCTATGACATGAGCACACACTATGCTGACCACGTCCGAGGTTTGGGACTTGACCAATGCATAATGTGCCAACATTACTTAGACAATGACAGCCCAAAGTTTGCAGGGAAATATTCCAGCTCTTCTAGGTCTCCAGGAGGTCATCCATTGGTAGAAACATTGCCCTGAGCATGTTGCACTTGGATAGCTCACACTCCTTTATGTGAGACTACATCCCTTTCTATGACATGGGCACACACTATGCTGACCATGTCCTAGGTTTGGGACTTGACCAATGCATAATTTGCCAACATTACTTAGACAATGACATTCCAAAGTTTGCAGGGAAATATGCCAGCTCTTCTAGGTCTCCAGGAGGTCGTCCTTTTTGTCAGGAGCCTCCCACACATGCTGGAAGAGTTGGCATTTATGGTATTTCCTGGGACCATATTTATATGTTACTCATCTAAATATTGGAGGGACTTTCAATAGAGAAAACAAATACACGGAGAGCAATAGTAAGTCTTTAAAACTTTTGTTTAGAATCCTTCCTGAGCCTGTTTTGATGATTTTGCCCCCCAGACAACCCCATAACCAACCATCAGTCTCAGAGTACATCAATGTGCCTCCGCTATATACATTAGTATGAACCAAAATATGCTGTTTAGTATAATATTTTATTAGGGAGACATCAAGATACTATATCTATGTCCAATTGGATGTTCTCCAAGAGGGCATCATGGTGGACACAACATTTTCTTTTGAATGGGGTTAAGCTGCAATACAAGACACAGCCTATGTACAAGAATGGGGTTTCTGGGGAATAAAAAAGTGCATTTTTAGCAATCTCTTCTACAGCGAGAAGTGTCCTACCAAACAGTGCCATAGATCTCAAGGAAGGCCATTTATGGCCCATTTTACTGTCTCCAACACCACTCCGACTATGGATCTATTGAGCTAGATTTACAGCATTACTGATCCCTATGAAGTTCCCAGTGTGGGTCATTAGACCCACGCGGGGATGGGATTTACAGTCATAATGCGGATGCTAAAATGAAATCACATTTAAAATAGTTGATAACTCTACAGAAAAATTAACATATTGTCTGCTTTCCTGCTCACATCTTGTATATTCCAAGCTAATCTATGTAGTTTAGTGTATATGATGTGGAAGCACAGGGAACTCTTAGTATCATGTCTCTATTCATCATCAGAAGTTCCTCAAGGTACAGAACTGTTTACTGCATTTAACCATCTGCATTATCCCAAACTCACAAGAGGGTATAGTTGGCAGACAAGGATTAATGAATAATTTACCATGATTTTTCTTAATGGGCAGCTTTGTATACCCATGGTGGCTTAATGCAAATAGGTGCAAAATAATACATATGGGACACAAACATCTAGTGACAAAGCACAGGATTAATGGCTCAGTGAGGAAAACTGTGCAGATGTGGAAATCATTAATTTTCAGATGATGTACGTCTGGGCGATGAAGCACGGCAGCATGACATTCCAGCTGTAGAGGGGAATATATTAGCAGATAGGAAAGAAGGGTTCAGAATGAACAATCCACATTCACACATACGCTACATACATGTCAAATAGTAATAGCAGATCTTTGTACAGATACGCTATAACATTCACTTATGGGAACATACTGCAATATTTGCACCAAAATTTTATTTTTGGATAGAATAGTTGAAATTTTATGGGCATCTTTAGTTTGCAATAAATCACTATATGGCGGATTCAGATGGCCTTAATAGCATTTATATTCAGTGGTGTAAGTAGGAATGGTAAGGTCCCGTGGCAAACTTTTGACAAAGGGCTCCCCCAACCCTTCAGCAGATAAAAAATCTGCAGCGGTTAGTGGCTGCCATGGTCCCCCTATTGTCCCGGGCCCTTTGGCAGCCATTACTAATGCTACCCCGATAGTTACGTCCCTGTTCATATTACTACATCTTAGCCTCCAAATGTTCTTGCTGCCTTATCATCACCATAAACTCAGTTGTCAACCAAATTTGGTTCAATAAGCCACAGGTCGGTATTGGGGTTCTGCAGAAGTACTATGAGTCCTAAATGTGGTTATACAGATATGGTATCCCCTTTTGTAACCCTTACCCTACATGGACCCATCATATCACCTAACCTGTTTGGTTTTCGGCTCCTCCTAAAGACATTGTCTAAATAACCTCCTTAGACTGCCAAGCTGCTATCTCTTCGAGTTGGCCCATATAGGCAAAAGCTGTTCAAAGATCAAAAGATACTGGTGCAAGGCACCCGAGATAAAGCAGAGAACGATCAGTCGCAACTGGTAGTCAGAACAGTATTCATGGCTTCAGCAGACAAGGTACAAGATCAGGAATACAAGTGAAGGTCTGGTGAACAATCAGGAAGACCAAGCAGCTGGACATTAGGATACGAGGATAGGAACCTTTTCTCAAGCAGGGTGTGACTATTCAATATGACTATTAAAGACAGAGTAGGATAGGGGTAGGATTCAGTAGCAGGAAGGGATTGTGCACCTGCCAATTTACAAACACTGCCCGTAGCGAAAGGGTTAATATTCCACGCCAGAAGAAAAGATTTTCTGTATAAATAAGATTACAGCGCACTTGTCTGCTCATTAGGTGTCTTACAACATCTGCAATTCATTAATACCATCTTGGAGCTGATAAGCTTCTTAATCATGGCTCACGGTGGTAAGGAACTTTCCGGTTTTGTGTCGGAACGTGTGTATGTGTTTTTTTCTAGTAAATGAAAAGTAAAGTGATATCAATAAATTACAGGTTCAGTGGCAGCGTTAATGATTGGTATTTGTCCTGTGTTATTTGTGTACCTAGCACGTCATTTGGAGCACCCCGCAGAGTCGGGATAAAGAAAGTGTGATTAATGGAATAAAGCAATGAAAGAGCTCGACGCTCGGCGTTATATTACTCTGCCAAACACCAGACAAAAATTCACTTATTTAATTTCCCCTTTTAACAACCGGTGTTATCGTCCTTACAGAATGAAATAAAAAAAAAAAACTCAATATGTGGAATCTGTTGGGATGGCATTGTGAAAACAATAGGGCAGGTCTGGCGGAGCAGATACATGATTTGTCTATCTACTTAACCTGGAATTACTAGTATTAGTTAGATTAAATGCATTATGTTACATAGGTCAGCCATCGTCTATGGCCGACCATCTTTAGTGTATAGGGGTGCCCTGACTTTCCCGAACAACACGAGTTAGAAAAAAATAGGATCATCTGGTTCTGGCATTAGATCTAGGTATAATGTCAAGCAATCCTAGCAAACTATAGCATTGTGCCATAATTTCTATGTATAGAAGTGAATGAGATTACCCATGGCGGTCTATCTGCAAATAAATTGGAGGGTGACTCTTCTTTTAATTGCACCAATCTTCACAAAATCCCACAGCGAAATTATCAATAGAAGAACATGGAAGTAAAAGTTATGGGTCTGTAACAGTAACTTCCATATAATTTGGTAGCTTCAGGTGTCCGCTATGCTCTGTGGAAACAATGGCCTGTGTTTCATTCTAGACTATGCCTATGGTATAGCAACCTCCACCAGCTCTAAATCCTGCCCCCGTACCTGCTCCTGCCTGACACCACCCACTCCATAGTTGAGAATCCAATTAACATATGAGACACCAAAACTAAACTAAAACATGCTCACCATTGTCAAGTAAGACTAGCACTACACCTAAACTATTGGAGGGATTTATTATCTATAGCAGTGACTTCACAATAATTTATATAGCATCTTTATGTTGGTGCTTAAAGGGGTGGTCCAGTTCCTATTTGTATTACTGAAGATATATAAACATAACACACAAGTTCTCACCTTTCCCCATACCTCTGTTTCCACTGCCAGCAGTCCTGTTCCTTGGTGCCATTTTTGTTCAGCCCTTGGCGGTGACCTCCTCACTGACATCACAGCAGTCATGCTGTTAGTTTTGGTGCCTGATATGCTAATTAGCCTCTCTACTGACAAGTGGGTGGTCTTGGGTTAGAACAGACAAGAGGGCGTGATTCTTACCTCTGACACATTCTGCCTTTTATTGCAGCTCTACATCCTGCCCCCGTACCTGCTCCTGCCTGACACCACCCACTCCATAGTTGATAATCCAATTAACATATGAGACACCAAAACTAAACTAAAAGATGCTCATGTCTAAAGCTGGAATAGAATAATTTGATATTCAATGGCTCCAAACAACATACAGATAAAAAAACCTACAGATACAACACAAATACATGTAAGGACAGCAGAATTTCTGTAGGAATAGGGAGGGAAGGGATGTGGGCAAGGGGGAAATATTGAGGCAGTAGTGTCTTTGTAGGGTAGGGTGAAGGGTATGGTTGTTGTGCCACTGGCGAATAGTACGTGGACTGCGCAGTACACGAGAGGTCGGGGTTGGGTGTCTGGTAGACAGGCAGACCCTTTAGGCTGGGGAAGACAACAAAGCAGACTGCATAGTAAATAAGAAGTCCGGATCTGGGTGTCTGTTTTGTAGACAGCCAGACAATCCGCGGGCTTGGGTAGCCTACACCCCAGCTGAGGGGGTTTTGTTGAAAAGCAAAATCACGGACTGGATGAATTACCTTTTTAGCCTCTCGTTTCTGCAGCAAAGCTGAATAAACCTGTCACTGAAGGTGCTTCATTGATTCGAGATGATATTGTATAGGGGGATAGCTCAAAATTCCCAAGAAGTTCTCTTTTACAGGGAGACGTCTCATCCCTCAAGCTTGCAGCCTATTACCGAGCGAGCCTTTTTAATCAGTTTGTCAAGGTTAGCAACATCACATCTTCTAGCAGTTCCTCCATCCAGCTACAGCCCCGTAGAATAAGGTACCAGCATTCACCAATTGGAAGACGATGCTAAGTAGTTTGATACACTTAGAACAATCCCTGAGGAAGAAAAGTCTGCTGGCGCATTTCTTGTACAGATTTTCAGCATTTAATGTCCACACTAACTGTCGTTGAGGTGGAGGCCAAAATTCTTGTAGGACGTTACCAGTTCAACTTCCCGATCCATCTGATTGTTCATAGTGACTTGTCCAAGTCAAAGACAATCTCTTTGGTCTCTGCAACATTATTGAGTCTAGTGACCCCACACTTGGCTGGAAGGTCCTTCACCACTTTACTGTAGTCATCCGCCACACCTCTGGTCAAGCAGGTCACGATTGCCATGTTGTTTGAGAACTTCTTGTGGAAGCAGGAGCCCTAGTTGTGGTAGAAGTTAGACTAGTAGATGGAGAATAGGAATGGGGATGCAGGTGGTGAAAGATCCCTCTAAGGATGAAGTGTTGGCCTCAATTTGATTAATTTAGGCTACAATATATATTGAGGAGATGAGATCTCACAAGACATACAGTATAAACTGTGTTCCTGGTGTAGTTTCTCAAAGTAGGTAACAAATACATATACTGTACACTCACCGGCCACTTTATTAGGTACACCTGTCCAACTGCTCATTAACACTTAATTTCTAATCAGCCAATCACATTGCGGCAACTCAGTGCATTTAGGCATGTAGACATGGTCAAGACAATCTCCTGCAGTTCAAACCGAGCATCAGTATGGGGAAGAAAGGTGATTTGAGTGCCTTTGAACGTGGCATGGTTGTTGGCGCCAGAAGGGCTGGTCTGAGTATTTCAGAAACTGCTGATCTACTGGGATTTTCACGCACAACCATCTCTAGGGTTTACAGAGAATGGTCCGAAAAAGAAAAAACATCCAGTGAGCGGCAGTTCTGTGGGCGGAAATGCGTTGTTGATGCCAGAGGTCAGAGGAGAATGGCCAGACTGGTTCGAGCTGATAGAAAGGCAACAGTGACTCAAATAGCCACCCGTTACAACCAAGGTAGCCAGAAGAGCATCTCTGAACGCACAGTACGTCGAACTTTGAGGCAGATGGGCTACAGCAGCAGAAGACCACACCGGGTGCCACTCCTTTCAGCTAAGAACAGGAAACTGAGGCTACAATTTGCACAAGCTCATCGAAATTGGACAATTGAAGATTGGAAAAATGTTGCCTGGTCTGATGAGTCTCGATTTCTGCTGCGACATTCGGATGGTAGGGTCAGAATTTGGTGTCAACAACATGAAAGCATGGATCCATCCTGCCTTGTATCAACGGTTCAGGCTGGTGGTGGTGGTGTCATGGTGTGGGAAATATTTTCTTGGCACTCTTTGGGCCCCTTGGTACCAATTGAGCATCGTTGCAACGCCAAAGCCTACCTGAGTATTGTTGCTGACCATGTCCATCCCTTTATGACCACAATGTACCCAACATCTGATGGCTACTTTCAGCAGGATAATGCGCCATGTCATAAAGCTGGAATCATCTCAGACTGGTTTCTTGAACATGACAATGAGTTCACTGTACTCCAATGGCCTCCACAGTCACCAGATCTCAATCCAATAGAGCATCTTTGGGATGTGGTGGAACGGGAGATTCGCATCATGGATGTGCAGCCGACAAATCTGCGGCAACTGTGTGATGCCATCATGTCAATATGGACCAAAATCTCTGAGGAATGCTTCCAGCACCTTGTTGAATCTATGCCACGAAGAATTGAGGCAGTTCTGAAGGCAAAAGGGGGTCCAACCCGTTACTAGCATGGTGTACTTAATAAAGTGGCCGGTGAGTGTAGATAGATAGATAGATAGATAGATAGATAGATAGGTAGATAGATAGATAGATAGATAGATAGATAGATAGATAGATAGATAGATAGTATGTTCATGATACACAAAAGATGTATATAACTAACACAGTGAGATTCCTCCAGAAGACCACCTCCTTGAGAAGACCATCCCACACACCTATGTTCAGAAATTCTATTCCTATCCTAATGGTATACTGAATTCAGGAGCACTGCTGGAGGAGGAGAACAATGAGGTATGTGCTAAAGGGCTGCTGAAAACCCAATTTATGTATTGAATAAAGAATAAGGGTAGTGAACTGAGCCTTTGCCCTGGGTAGAGGAAAGACTGGCTATAGCCTTACATACTGGTCATCTTCTTTGAGAGACTCCCTCCCTGTAGAAAACTCATTTTCTATTCCATTTCGTTGGTCTCAAAGAACTGATCTCAATAGTTCTGCTCTTCTCAGAGAATCATATACAGATCAAAAATGTATGGTGAATAGCCATGTATGTGTATAGAACATATGGCGCATATAGTAAATCGTGATCCATTTCTTATGTCCTCCGTGAGACAAATTGAGAGTTGATCTTATATAACACAAATCTATATCATTTCATGTAAATCCCACGTTTACATTTTCTACATGTTCTCCATATGTGCAGATATTTCGAGCACATGCTGTACGTGTGATCGCCAGGCCTGTCCATTCACGGATTCTTGATGCCCGTATGCATTCCCAGCAACATGTTGATATACAGTAACATATTGCCGGGGATGCAGCAACAACCTGCTTTATAGGCAGCCAAATTGTTCATGCAGACGTCTCATCACTTATCCTGGCCTGCTTTACAGCACAGTATCAGCCAAGCAAATGTATTGATTTTGATTATTCTTAACTGCCTGCAATAAACCGGGGAGATACAGAGAATCAGTAGTCAGAGACGTGCGAGAAAAATTCAATCCTCTGTAAATGCAGGAGAGTCTTACAAACTGCTGGAAGATATATGGAATTACACCACATTATATTAGTAGTATCCTTAGTCTTATGCCCATGTGATCTAGAGGCTCATTCATTTAATGATGCTATGAAATTATTGCAATTATTACTATTATTATGTATGTTATTTTAGAGTAGTAATTAGTAGAATAAAACCTCTCCCAAAGACGGCCTCTTTGTATAGACCAAACCCATATCCAGACCAGATTTTGAGTTGCACCGTACACCATGGATCATCGGAAGACCCCCATGAAGATCACTTTTCGATGCAATTTAGGGCGGCTTTACTATACGGTAGTTGGAGCACAATTGTGTGTAAATAATATTAGCAGCGACGATGAAAAAGATTTGGATAGATGAAACATCAAGCAGGTGCTCACTCTATTAGGAGACATGTTATCTTCCCACCAAAGCTGTGAGGGCAGAAACTTGCTTTGGGCCTGGTCTTCAGGTAGAGTTGTATCTATGCCTTGGGCCTATATAGTGATCTGTTCTCCTCTGGTTTGGTGGTGAGGCCTGGCCTGTAGCCTAATTCATTCTTCTTAGCTCTTCTCCAGTCAGTGTAGGTGGTTCTTGGCCTGAATGCACCACTAACATGGAACTACATTCGTGGAAAGAAGACCACCTAACTTCCCTCCACCATGACTCTCATCTGGTCTTTAGTATCAGAAAGGTGAGTCCATCTCCTTCTGTATAGTCTGTCTCCCCCTGTGCTACCTGCATCTATCTATCGCAAAAAAAGTGGGTGACCACCATGTGTCATATGCCATTCTACTGGGCAAAATAGTGCCATCCAATGCTTATAAAAGAACCGTAGTCTTCCTCCTGTTCACCACCATAACCTCCTGGTTTCTTGAAAGCCCATGAGCTCTGTTATCTCTCTTCTGTGGGTTGCATCAAGAAGTTCAGTGGCAGCTTACAAAAACACCTCACATTTTTGCATTTATCCAATGAAGGGTACCGATACTTGGAACATTACACATTAAGGGGAACCTGTCAGGTCTTTTGCCATCATGTTCTGTACATTACAATAATGTTCTTTGGTCAACTTTTTGAGGGCAAGAACCAAAGTTGTAGCCTCTTAAAAACCAGTTCAGATCATGTAAATGTACCTAAACTAGTTATGATGAGTAGACACTTCAGCTTACTAGTCATGCAGCCCGGGCCGTTACTTCAATGTTACATCACACCCAAAAGGTGTGATTGATAAGATACCACACATCGGGTATCCCCATCCTCTCAGACTGCACTTTAAAGCTCATACAGGTGCAGTTATGGCCGCCTCTTCCCTGGACTCCTGCTGGCTTCTTATGTGTTTTTGGGCATGTGCCCCTTCCGTACTTACAAGTCAGAGAACTCATCAACTAGTCCTCATGGAGTGTACTGCAGTGTATGGAGCAGAAAGCCCTTTCAACTCTGCTATATCTCGATATATTTTAACTGGAATGTGTCACCAGAAAATGAGCAATTTTTTTAATCCAAATTTTTATTCACTTTTGACCTTGACGTTACAAAGAAAAGTACTATATCCTGCAAGTTTCACTCTGTCCGCTAACCCTAATAATAGACTCATACTTCATAATCCTGTAGTTTTATTTATTTTATTTTTTTTTGCAGTAGCAGCAGCAGTCACCACATTTACATCACAGACAAGACAGGATTACAATAGAAGTTAACACTAGAGATGAGCGAGTAGGTATTACTACTACGGTATTCGAAATACTCGTACTCGATCGAGTACCACTCGCTATTCGAATGGAAAAGTTCGATGCAGAACCAGCATTGATTGGCCGAATGCTATACAGTCAGCCAATCAACGCTGGTTCTTCTCCTACCTTTAGAAGTCTTCTCCTTGCAGCATCCCCGCGGCGTCTTCTGGCTCTGAATTCACTCTGCCAGGCATCGGGCCTGGGCAGAGCCGACTGCGCATGCCCGCACTACAAGAAAATGGCCACTTTGACTGTAAGCGGTCATTTTCTTGTAGTGCGGGCATGCGCAGTCGGCTCTGCCCAGGCCCGATGCCTGGAAGAGTGAATTCAGAGCCGGAAGACGCCGCGGGGACGCTGCACGGAGAAGACTTCTCGGAGGATCCAGCCCGACCCTCACTCGTGGACTTGGTAAGTGTAATTTGATCGAATGTTGCCTACCCCTGAAACAAGCATTTTCCCCCCATAGACTATAATAGGATTCAATATTCAATTCGAGTAGTCGAATATTGAGCGACTACTGGAAATGAATATCGAATCTCGGACATTTTACTGTTCGCTCATCTCTAGTTAACAACACCTGTATACACGTCTAGAAAACTCTCCTATAGATCTCAATACATCAGCTCTAGCGCTACCTGTGGCCCTTACACTGCTGTAAAGCATATCACTAAATGCTGTTAACACAGCAGAGAAGTGCAGGCGAGACATAATCATATACAGAAAATAGAATAATAAAAATCGATGATCAGGAAATAAGATGAGATTAGATAAAGTGATAAATTTCACTATCTGGTTTTGATACTAGCGGCGCGTTCCTCTAGCTACACATACCAGCACACCTTTCCTTCCATTCTTCCTTCCCTTACAGTATAGCTCTAAGAAATTAAGATAAAGGCAGAGAAGCGTGCAGCCGGAATCCAAAGGCACTGACATTTTCCTGCACTGTACAAGCCCAATACACGTGAAGGTTGCGAGATGGAGATTTTAGATTCACTCTGCAAGCATATGGCACAAAGGTGAGATGTGAAATAATACCGCAGGGCCTATGTTTACTTTCCAATTAGAAACCAAATGGCCAGCTGTGCCTGAAAATGCCTTGCGCGCTGACCTGATTCCCCTTTGCCTTGTTCGCACAAGATGAGCATGGATTCCTGTGGACAGCGGACAGGAAACAAGGAAAGGTTTTCGTTTACTCGGAGCCGAAGACTACACATAAATAAAGACACAAATTGAGCGCTCTTATATTGTGCTGCGCGGAGGAGCTCCATAGCTAGCGTTCATTATATAGAGAGGCTGCACAATAACATCCTATTAAAAGGTCTTTATTTAAGATGAAATTTATGTTCTTAAAATAGATGTTTTTCTCTACTCACTTCTTTAAGAAAACAGATGTTTCTATAACCGCTCTTTATTCTCCCGGGAAAGGATAATTTTCTGCTTTCGCTTACTGCGGAGCGCTGATTCACTCCGATAAATGCAACTATATACAGTAATGTGCATTCTATTAAAGAGACGGGTTTGGGGATATTTTAAGTAAACCACATGAGCGGCTTTATTTATGAGGAGCGTAGGTAGGGAAGAGACATGGATAGATAACATTAATAGGGTCATGCCAAATATACTTGGTCCAAGTTGTAACTATTCTAAAGACAACCTATTAGTGATCTATTCTTATCACAGGTCATTAATATCCGATTGGTGGGGGTCTGGCACCCAACACCCCCACCGATCAGCTGATTTCTGCATAGTGTATGGAGGTGGGAACAGACAACTCCTTATATTGTATAGTGTCATCATATTCCGCAGCACTTTACAGACATTCAGT
Source organism: Leptodactylus fuscus (assembly GCF_031893055.1). Classification (NCBI taxonomy): domain Eukaryota; kingdom Metazoa; phylum Chordata; class Amphibia; order Anura; family Leptodactylidae; genus Leptodactylus; species Leptodactylus fuscus. Next base: position 41,112,185 of record NC_134269.1, read on the forward strand.
CCCATATAGGACGTACAATCTGATTCCCTATCAGTATGTCTTTGGAGTGTGGTAGGAATCCAGAGTACCCAGAGGAACCCCAAGGGGGACATGCAAACTCCTTGCAGATATTGTCCTTGGCAGGATTTGAAGACTACAGGGCTCACCATGCAGTCGTCGTGCCATGCCATTGTATCTCAATTCCCATACAAGCATGAAGCTTCTGACTCTATGTACTGTGCAGATATTAGCTGGCCTCTTGGGGTACCCAGTGTTAGTATCAGGTCATTTTACTGGACCCTAAAATGTATGCAGACCCTGAGACTCTAGAAATCACGGTTGTATAAAATGTAAAGATTGAGAGTCCTCAGTAGTTGATACCTCTTTTTAATGGTTAACAAAAACTGATGACAGATTGCAAGCTTTCGGGACTGCTCAGATCCCTTCATCAGGCTGGTGTACAATATCTAAAGGCAAGCCGTATAAAAGTCCGTCTGGCCAACCCCTCTAAAAATGAATTCACACTCCCAAAGACCTTAAATAGAATTTAGACCCCAGGAGCCAACATTGCGGAGGTTTGATAAGACGCATGTAGATGCAGAATGGGGAAGGTGCTGGAGGAGCGAAGACATTGAGGAAACGATGGAGAATGGATAAGACTAGACCTGCCGGCCCCACATTCATCTCCTCCTTTCCATAGTGTGTCGATCTTTTTGTTAATCCTATATGGTTATCCTCTCCGTTGCCTTGGTGCAGGACCTTGGTTGTCTGACCACAACTTCAGTACATCTAAGTTTTTTATTGTTGTTTTGAAGAAATTGATACAAGTAATTTTTTTTTTTTTATACAAGAAGAATATAAAGCATATTTCTTCCATGCTACATGGTTTGTAAATTCTCCACTTTATTTTTAGAAAATTCTGATTAATAATGCAGGCTGGAGAGGAGAATGACATGGCGTGACCGCCACCGGGCTGTTTTCTTCTTTTCTACTGTCAGCACAGTGCCAATTTAACTTTGAGCAGAATAGGAACTAAAGTGGAACTAAACTTTTGGATAACTTTTAATGTTCTGGCAACATTTGTGCCATTAATAATTTTTATAATATACTTTATTTACAAATTTTTTGTGGAATTCTACTTTTTAATTATTTCCTTATTATTATTGAATAAGTGTCTGGTCAATGGGAGTTTAACCATTTGGATACCAACCAATTACAAGAACATGGACCCAGTATCCCTCCAAACAAATGTAGCCATAGATGCACCTGTCTATTGTCACTCCATTAATCTTTATGAGGTGGCTATACATTGTCAAATAGTCACATACCGTGTTTCCCTGAAAAAAAGACAGTGTCTTATATTAAATTTTGGTCCTAAAGACATGCTATGTCTTATTTTCAGAGGATGTCTTATGTGCTTGCTATGCAAAGACTGTATGAAGAAAAACATTGCAGCCGGCTGAACGCTGTGTGCGGTTCTCCGTGTGCACAGGAAAGGCGGCTGCTTCCGCTCCTGTGATACCATGAGTTGTATCCACTGTTCCAGCTGCTGTGGGATGAGCTGAGAGAGTGGACCCCCTGTCATATACGATGCTTAGTGTATGCACAGCGGCATCTCCCAGCTCATCCTACTGGTACAGCAGGAACAGTAGATGCAACGTCAGCAGCCGGCATACCTGTGCACATGGAACATCGCACGCAGTGTTTAGACTGCTGCAATGTTTTTCTTCATAAAATCTTTGCATAGAAAGATTATTATCGTATTATTGGGGGATGTCTTACTTTCGGGGGGGGGGGGCTTATATTAGGCAATTCAACAAATCCTCTGCTATGTCTTACTTTCGGGGGATGACTTATTTTCGGGAAAACAGGGTAGTTACATAGAGGTTGGTCCATCAAGTCCAACCTATAACCCTACAATCCCCTACAGTGTTGATCCAGAGAAAGGCAAAAAAAAACCATGAGACTTATGCCAATTGCCCCATGTCAGGGTAAAAAAAATCCTTCCTGACTCCAATCTGGCAGTCAGTATATAAAGTCTGGAACAACGTGTCCTTACTGTTACTTGACTAACCGCACTAATCCCATAGAGATGACTGGATCAGCCAGGGATATTCATGTCCTTAACTTGGTTTGGAAGAACACTATTGATGAGTTTGGGTCCCAGAGGACCCATCACCTTGTTGAGACATTTACCCCTTCCCCTGCTCCTCTATAAAGTATAAGTATAGCTACTGTATGACAATTTTTGAAGTAAAAATACGAATAGAACAATTTCTTGTACGTTCCTTCCAGACCACACGACGACGCTATGGGAGCTGTGGGGAGAGGAGCCCCAGTGCTGACCTTCTTCTCCTTATTCCTAACATACCCTACTTGTGTTTGCCTGCAGCTACCACAGGATTTTACAGCTCAATAACTTTGGATTAGAAGAGATGTTCACATGTATCTTATACGCTGCAGATTTTCTGTGTTGATTTGCAGCTGGTCTTACAATAGCAGAAAAGTGGATACGATTTTAACAAATCTTTGACACACTTTGCAAAAAAACTTTGCCTTAAAATGAATATGCAGTCTGGATTTTAAAACTAAATGTCAATTCTTTGTGAGGATTTTCACCGCATATTTCACCATTTGTCGTGAATCCCGCAGGTAATAGATACTGTTCATGGTATGTGCGAACATGGCCTTAGAGGAGCTGCACAAAGTCTTTTGCACTGCACTCCGCCTTAGTTAAAACTTCTCTACAGCGCCTATACAGTATAGATCTACCGTATGTGCCTTCATAGCACATATATCTGTCATTGGATATAAAGCTTATATCCCATGTGAGCAAAGGATGGGTATGTTGTATCCATAATGCTATACATCCCACTTCTGCTGTCAGGGAGAATCGGGGCAGCCCCATATACAGTATATTAGATGGTTGACTGATCATTTGTGGGTGCAACTGACATTGACCCAATGTATTTGAGTATAAGAGGGTGAAAGGGTTAACCTCCACAGACTGCAATCCTAGGTGGGAACCATAGTGATAAAATGCATGTCTTGCCCAAGATGGTTGCCATCTTATTAAAGGGGTTACGTCATGAAAAATATGTATCTTCTATTCTCACCCGACTGCAGTGAAAGGAAGCAGGAGCATTCCTGTATCTACCAGGGGTTGGGCTACGTTCGGCATGGTTGCAGTTACAAAACACCCCTATTCTCAGAGTTGAGGGAGGTCTCAGAGGTCAAAGCCACCTGACCAGCAATAGGGGATACATATTTTTTATGGCATATCCCCTGTAAAAATGGGGGTTGTTCTGTTCACTGTACATTTTGCTGTTGTTTTTCCAGACGTGCTGTGTGCGCACAATTGTGCAAGCTATGTTTTAGTGTATTATGCTTCCCTAGAGGCAGGTTTGGGGTCACCCACTGGGTTATGGGTGAATTCCCCCAGTGGGCTTGTGCCTTAACCCCAATCAACTTACCTATCCCTGCTCCTGCTCACTGCAGTCTTACTTTTCAGCCTCCAGGTGGCCCCCTTGTGTCACACATTAGGTCATCACGACATGATGTGCGGCACACGTGGCCCTTTGGAAGCTAAAGAGAAGGCTGCAAGCAGGAGCAGGGATTGGTAAGTGAATGCAGCCATTTCTTCCTGGTTCTGTGATCGAGTTGTTAAAAATACAACAGGATTGCAGAACTGGGGAGAAGTGACTCCCCAGCCAGGTAATGTTAACAGGTCTAGGAACCATGATGCTCACTTGCTGTACAGGGTGTAGCTGTGGGTTTAAGTAGTGCACTGGTGCACATTGTATGGCGGGTGAGCTGCATGGCACCCGACATATTAGCTCTGTCCCACTACAGCTAATCTGAATAAGTCCTGGTTGTGGGCACCTAGAATTCCACTGGTGGACCCAAGACATCTTGACACTGTTTCAGCTGCTTTGCTGCGCCAAAGAGTTCATGTGAGTGAAACTCATGTGCTTTTCAGACACTAAGGGTAAGTTCACATGGGGTTTTCTGGTCCGGAACCTGAGGCGGAGGATGCCTCAGGTTCTGGACTAAAATACGGGTGGCATCCAGCGGCGTTTACGAGCGCTCCCATTGAAGTGAATGGGAAGTGTTCGGCAGTCTGCCGTAACGCCGGCGTGTACGGCTGTGAAACACGCCCGGCATTACTCCGTGTGAATGCCCCTTTAGGCCCAAACAAATGGGCCTAGTCGGGAGGAGGGAGTGTCTTCAGGCATATGTCGCGGGGCGCATGTCGCTTCTTTTTTCCGGGAGCTGGAACAAACCGCTCCCAGAAAAAAGAACTGACCGGCTCCCATTGATTTTAATGGGATCCGTCTTTTTGGTCATGATTTCGAGGCGGATACGGCCTCAAAATCCTGAGCGAAATACCCTGTGTGAACTTACCCTCATATGCCATACCCTGCATATTTCTACTTCTGCTTGTCAAGTCTCGGTTTCAGCAACTAAAGAGAATATGTCAGGGTGCAATGGTTAACTTGCCGCACTGTGTAGGAATAGCCTTACATCCTATACTTTGCAGCCATCAGATAATCTAACTAATTTCATTGCTAACATCTTTATTTCATGGGTTCTTCGGAGTGTAATTCAGGTAAAAGCCACTAATCTGCCGCTATCGCGAGGAAATAGCAAAGACTGAATGTCATCAAATATTTATTGAGCACTGGCGAATACATAATTATTATTTCAGCAGTTTACGGAAAATAAATGACAAAAGTGTTAATCTTTCCTCAGCTTTTAGTTTTTGTGATGTGAGTCATTAGAAAAATACATGGATTTTGTTTCATCTTGGGAAATGTGACAAATAAACAGCAAAAGTGTAAAAAGAAAACATGTAATATATATTGACTATAACGCAGCAAGACGGTGATACATGTGTTTGTTACACAGTAGGTGAGTAGAAGAGGAGAAAAATATTTGTAAGATTTTTTTAACTGATTTGTAAAGGGATCGCACAGGGTGATTGATGCACACTGTATTGCCCATGCCGGCACTCCAGCTCACAAGAAATAACATCCCATGCCCAGAAGGTATGGACTGGAAGAAAGGCAAGTATGATGGGGTGGGGTGTTGAGTTAGTTAGAAGGGGCTAGTAGTGGGCGAACTAGCTAGGGAAACAGGGAGGGGATGTGAGTGCAAAGTGAGGGGGAGGGAATGATAGAGAGAGGTGGTGTGAGTCAGCTCTGAGTGAAGCTCATTGCTTGTATAAGCAATGCCGCCCCTGCTACCTCTTGTGTCCCCCCTCTACCTCATAGATTGTAAGCTCTTGCGAGCAGGGCCCTCAGTCCCATTGTGTGAAATGACGTTCTTTGTTGTGTATCTGTCTGTATTTGAACCCTACAAATTGTACAGTGCTCCGGAATATGTTGGCGCTATATAAATAAAATGTATTATTATTTATTATTAAGCTCAAGGCATCATGGTGGTTGTAGGAAAACAGAGAAAGGGAAGCTATACCAGGTAAACAAATGCAGAGGATGCCAGAAGCTCCCAGAGAAACTCAGAAATCACTCAAAACACTGCTAAAGGTATTTAGGTGCACTTATTAACCTGTTAATAGCATTAACAGAACTTTTAATCTTTAAATAACAGTAGTATGACGTTACATTTTTTGGGGGAAGGAAATTAAAGGTTTTTTGGCAGTTATACACCATGAATGTGATATCCCCTTGTCCTTAGCTTAAAGTGGTTGGTTAAAGTTGATATTCAGCTTTATTGGGTGGGTTCTGTATGTACTATCTAGGCAAAGTATAGCACTGTAGGAAATACAGTAGACACTCAATCAAGGTTATATGCAAATAGAGGAAAAAGGAATTCCGGCACCCAAGACTCCAATGTGGTGGTGGGATTAAAACTTTGTTTTTATTGAATTTCTTTTAAAATATGGACATCTCGGATATGCATGTAGTCCATGTGCAGAGGTGGTTTCTGCTACGCCAGCAGAAACCACCTCTGAACATGGACTACATGCATACCCGATATGTCCATATTTTAAAAGAAATTCAATAAAAACGAAGTTTTAATTCCACCACCACATTGGAGTCTTGGGTGCCAGATTTCCTTTTTCCTCTATTTGCATGGTGCTGCAGCTGTAGCCGGAGAGAGCCTTTTTCCTGTGCATCCATCTGGATTCTAAATTGAACACCGACTCTACAAAATCTGTAAGTCACCAGTTTACCTTATATTTGGACTGTATTATCTATAGGGGCTGAGTGCAAATTTTTCTATTTTGCTACTCAATCAAGGTTGTATCACTCTGACAGTTTTGACCTCTCTGGGCAACATACTGTATGTATTATTTACAGATGTGTCCACCCTTACCTTAGCTCAAATTTGGTTAAGGACTCCAATGCAATACAATATTGCAACATTCTAGCAAAACCCTTTGCAGGCTAAAATTCACAGAACACAGCTTTTGAGTGGCCTCACATATATGATGTTGTGTTGTGACAGAATATCAGGAAACCATGTTATTTTAAAAAGCTATTCATCCGGTGATACACATATCTGGATGTGTCCTTTCAAGAAGAAAGGTAAGAACCTTTGTGGCTTCTGGTGATACTGACAACATTGAAGCGAAAGAGGGACCGTCCTCCTTGTGGAAGATGAAAGGAAAACCGCGCTCGCCCAGGTACAATGAAAAGACTTTATTTTGCACAACGCGTTTCGAGCATACTGCTCTTTCTCAAGTGCATATGATCAACCTTCCCAAGTTGAGGGTTAGTGCTTGAAGTAAACAAGCACTAACTTTGTTTACTTCAAGCACTAACCCTCAACTTGGGAAGGTTGATCATATGCACTTGAGAAAGAGCAGTATGCTCGAAACGCGTTGTACAAAATAAAGTCTTTTCATTGTAACTGGGCGAGCGCGGTTTTCCTTTCATCTTCCACAAGGAGGACGGTCCCTCTTTCGCTTCATTGCCTTGACGTCTTGCAGGCGTTCTTTCCAGCGGCTGCCCGTGTCCCTATTGCTTCCAATATTATACGTCATAGAGTTGTTGTGTCACACACAACTCTTCCAGGTGAGCGGCCAATTTTTTGCTTACCTACCTTTTACCCATCATTTCTACACATTGGTCGGCTCGGTGCCCCTCTCTCTCTGTATTTTATACTGACAACATTATCAGCATTTGACAAGGTCAGCGCATACAGGGTCCTGCTGGCCATTGATAACTAAAGGTGCCAGCAATGTAATACAGATAGGGGAATACACAGAGGAGCAGCAGTCATAATGTATCAATGGGACTATACTGTAAGAAGGGAGAGATTGAGGATATTATTTCTTAGAACTCCATTCTTCTAAAACTGGGCGCCATCCTGATTCTTTTTACCTGTAGTACATTGGCATAGGTGACATTTTTGAGTAAATCTAAGCACTAGGTTTCCATATTGTGCAGCGTATGCGGCATATTTCTTTTTCCCTGATCCTTCAGGCACTGGAGATTATACTGCACACTGAGCAAATATTCAGCAATTCACAAATGATATATTCATATTACAAATTAATTCCGGTACTTTACGACTAAAAGCAGCTTGCATAGTCTCAAAAAGTTTTGTGAAGTCACATGATCCGAGCGTGTAATTGAACAGGCTAATTACCCACTAGGCACACACATTATAGGGCTGTCTAGGCACAAATGGGTAATTATGGAGCTGATTAATTAGCAGCACCGAGACGGAATGATTACCCAATAAAAATGACAAGGTAGTTACTAACTGGCTCCTCTGCATTTGGGATATATTTGTTTTTAGGACATGCTATAACCGCCCAGTAATAACTTCACCTAAACATATAGACTGTGCGTTCTGCGGCATAAACAAAACACCCTGTCACATCTACATATTAAATGCTTGCATTAAATTGATGTATTGTGCTCAGGTTCAAATAGCATATGGAAATGCAAAATACCACTTAACTTAATTTTCTAGAAAGGAGGAGATGACATGTGACTGCAGCTGTTGCTGGATATGGATTTTATCTGCGAAAGGAAGTCAATATGGCTTTTGGATGGAACACATATAGCAAAGTTTAACTTGACGCCTACTCATTTCCTACGCCATGGTGGCTGATATGCTAATTTGGCCTTATACCGTCAAGTGGTTGGTCTTAGGGCCAAAGAAAACAAGGGGATGTGATTCCGAACTTTGACGTTGTCGACCTTTAAGGGTCAAGTTAAACTTTGCTACAGTAAATGCATCAACCAGGGTACAGTTCACTACAAATTTGTCGCAACTTTGGATCCTGGAGTCACAACAGAGCAGCAAAGAAGAGAGTGATTTCACAATGGATGAAGATGTAGGCCAATGGATGGATGCATGTCTTTGTCCACTCCTGGATGGAAGGTACCCATCTAAGGAGAGTTTAGCAAATGATTTGTGTAGGCATGGACACAGATTTACTGTATTACTACTAAAGATATAAAATTATACAAAGTTTAGTGCATATCTACAGTATGTCTGCCCACTGCAATCCGAGTCACACTAGTTGCTGGAGATGAACGGTCTGACAATCCTAAAGATAAGGCTCAGGGTATAGACAGTGTCAAACCTCCCAAATTTTCTGAAAGAAGAAAGAGGTAGATCAATGTCTGTTGTGTGTTATCTGTATATCATACTGTGCCTATGGGGCTGCTGATATCACAGAGGAGGCCTCTGACTGTTATATCCTAGGGTCTGAAGAGATGATTCAAGAGTGGCAAACCCCAAAAAATTTGAGTTAGCCGAATCTGACACTTAAAAAAAAAAAATTGTAGCAAACGCCATATGCTGCCAGCCATTTCGCTCATCCATACTCTGGGTGGACCGTGACTACAACTGCAACACTTGTACCCTTCAGAGCCACAGAAGATACTCTGCTCTTCTTGTAACATCCAAAGTGTCGCAGATTAGTATGGACTAATCCAGTTGCTTAGAAGTCATGTAAGTCACGTTTACAGAGCGGACTACACCCTTCATCAGGAACTTCATTAGTCCTAAGAAGAGGCCAGATTGAATCTCCTCGAGGGTGGTACCCAACAAGCCAGGAGTAGAGATACTGGGATGTACCAGTGTTAAACCAGGTTGTTGCATTAAATCTGAGCCAAATTCATGCAATATCCTGCGACTCACAACCCTGCCGATAGTACATGTGTTGTTTAGGTACAATAGTCTCTCCTTTATCCTTATCCCTATAATATGGTCGCAATGGTTGCTCTTCCTTCTGGTCTACTAAACAAGACTTACATCAGCTCAGAGTTCTATTGTGGCCCGAGTATAGCTCTGAGGAACCATTGGAGGCAGTGGCGTAACTAGGAATGGCGGGGCCCCGTGGCGAACTTTTGACATGGGGCCCCCCCTCATGCCAACTGATGCCGAAGACCTCGAACAACCCCCTCCTCCGCACTCTATTATGTCCCTTAGTAAGCCCAGCACACAGTATTATGTCCCTTACTGGCCCCTGCACACAGTATTATCCCCCATAGTGGCCCCTGCACACAGTATTAACCCCAATAGTGGCCCCTGCACACAGTATTAACCCCAATAGTAGCCCCTGCACACAGTATTAACCCCAATAGTGCCCCCTGCACACAGTATTATGTCCCTCTGTGGACACCCATAAACGATTATTATACTCTGGGGTCTTTTCAGACCCCAGAGTATAATAATCGGAGACCCGGGGAATAAGAACATTAAAATAAAACACTGTTGCTTATCTGTCTCCCGGCTCCTATGCTGTTGCCCGCGCTCACGTCCTTCTTTAATGACGTCGGACGTCACGTGACCTGGGAAGCATGCCGGGTTCATGTGATGTCAGAGACGTCAGACAAAGTAGGACGGAGGCCTGGCAGGATCGCGGAGAGGTAAGTAACAGTTTGTTATGTTCCCTTACCTCTCCGGTCCGCCGATCATTATACTCGGGGGTCTGCAAAGACCCCCGAGTATAATGATAGCCTTTGTGGGGCCCGCGGTGTCACTTGCCGATCCCGGCCCAGCCAGGATCGGCAAGTGAATAGGGCCCGTAACAGCCTATTGAAAAAAAAACGCAGCGGTAGCGGCTGTCACCGGGCCCCGTAATGGCCCGGGCCCTGTGGCAGCCGCCTCCGCTGCCTCTGCGGTAGTTACGCCACTGATTGGAGGTCTTGATATTGTGGTGGTAATTGGAGATGAGTGAACAGGTCGTAATAAGCCAGGTTCAGTCTTTTGGGATTTGCCACCTGTAAACCACTATTATTCTCCAGGCTCACTGTCGTCAAAGCATCATGGCGTCAGCACACATCACATGTCTAGTGAGACTCAAATACAGGCCTGAAATGTCACAGAAAAGATTGGAGGAGGCCTGAAGACTGCCAAAGAAGCCAGGGAACCCAGGAGAGGGTATTCTTAATGTAGTGCACCTCCCCTGGGCCTCTGCTTAATATACTTATAATAAAAGTACTTTCTGTTTGGAACAAAAATGGTGGCTGAAATGGATTTTCTCTAGTGGTAATATGGATGCTGAATTGTGATCACATTACAGTAGCCTGAACCTACCTTTATAGAAGATTTAATAGAAACCATCAGTGTTCTCTGAGCAATATGATAAGTCAGGCTGAATCGGATATGGTTGGTACTGCCTGTAGCCTGCTATGCCATTGGTGTCTGCTATTATTTCCTTCTTGTTGGACTATCCATTATGCACCCACAAGACACACTCAAATACACACACAATATCGCTATATTTTATATGTAATGACTTTTTAATCTAAACTGTGCAGGACTGCATCAATAAAGAAGGCAGAAGCCATACATTACACAGTGACTGCAATCCCACAAGAGCCGCTTATCCTCCATCAAGTTTTCTATCCCCGTTACAAAAAGTTGGCACAGTGATCTAAACCAGGTCGGTAATTTGAATACTGTGTAATAAAGGCTTCGAGACTTCTTCCTTCAAACTTCAGTGAGATCAGGATCCTTATCTGTATAGCTCATTGCAAGCAGCAGATGCTCAGAATGTAGAATTGGCCTTCCTGGCTTGTAACTTGTGTTCCCTCAGGATATAACTGCTCTCTCCACAGTCCTTTCACAGCGTCTTCCTGCACCCTACAGCTCAGACCTTTGTAGGCAAATGCCAATCCCGTCAGGGCTTGAAGATGAAGGCTACAAAATAAAAGTACTGTCTTTCCAGAGACCTGCCGTGTTTTGCAGGTAACAAACCATGACACGGGTTTTTCCCGCAGTGAACTCAACGACTTTAGTCTTAATTGAACCTGCAGGCCTATTTTGAGAGACCCAGCAAGCCGAGAGTTATACACTTGTACAGTGGAGATATGAGGAGTTTGCCGAGACTCTGCTAACCTGATTTTAACCTAGTGGCTTTTTCATGTCCTTTACTTTATTATAAAGCATATTATATGACATACCAGAGGACAATGAGCCCATAGAAATCCAATGTTATACACCAATGATCACCTCCATTCTCTATATGTCATCAGCAAACATAAAGATGAGCGAGAAGCCCACCAAACAACTTCATCCATCTCATCTGGAATCAGGTCTATTATTTGGGTAAACTACAGTCATTGTGAGTGGACCTAAATATGTCATCCAGGTTCTGATTTATCGAATTAAGTAAATCTGGCCTATCAAGTTACAATGACCCCTGGACACAATATCTTTACCATACAATAGGCGTTACTTGACCATTGTGATTTAGAACCAGACACAACATACAGTGCTTGACTTGGTCAAGTCACTGGTAATGCCCTTGTACTTGGTCCAGATTATTGGGCCAGAAAAGTCTGCAGAGCCTGCAGTTCATGGCAGTTCCATGAGGTGAAAGGAGGTGTATGGTTCTGTCCTGTAACCCTGGGTGTGGTGAGACAATATGGCGCTTCTTTGGTTTGTGTGGCTGGAAGTAAACCACATGTATAGTTAGGTTATCCATTCTGTTTAGCTAGTGGCTCAAATGAGCAGGTTTCTATTTTGTTGTTCCCAAAGATAAGGCTGTATTTTGTTTTGTTTATTTTGTGCCTTAAGTCAAAGTGTATTTATTTTCCAGTTTTTTGTAAATAAACCAGTTTTCTGCATATTTTGTGTCCCTGTCTTGATTGTTTGGGTCCGCACCACTACTTCTACCTAGCTAACTTCCCCACAATATCCTGGACAACTCCTGTAAGGTTCACAGCCCCTGGTGCAAAAGCTCCTTCACAACTTCTGCTCATAAATATCAGTCACGCCCCATCTGTGCATTTTAGCATCATTTATATTTCCCTTTCCTTCACTATCTGCACCCAGATAGCGAGAATACTTGTATACAACATGTCTGTATAGAAGTTTTCCATCAATCATATCCCCTTTTGTCCAAAAGCCTATCTCACAGAGTCTCTCCTTTACTTGACCAACTGCTATCTTTTTTCCATTAAAGGGTTCATTCTTCTCCTTTCTGACACTGGAAAACTCTGTGTCTATAAATCTTCTTACTCCAGGTCACCAGAGGACAGGGGTCATACATTTAAGATACACAGACTGTCTGCCACAAAATAAAATCAGAAGTTCAGTTTATACATCTCTAGCGTGTTGAGGATGACCTGTGAGTTCTAGGCTGAGACACATACACCTTTGGCTCCAGGTACACTGGGTATACTTGTCAGGATTCCTGTAACCATGATAGAAAGTGAATTACAGCAGATTGCTCCGTTCTCTGTATAATGGCCACAGTGTTGTCATACATAGGTTTGGAGCATTATTACTGACTCATCAGAACAACTCTACTGTATTATGTAGTCTACCGTATCATGCAGTCTACCGTATCATGTAGTCTACCGTATCATGTAGTCTACCATATCATGTAGTCTACCATATCATGTAGTCTACCATATCATGCAGTCTACCATATCATGTAGTCTACCGTATCATGCAGTCTACCGTATCATGTAGTCTACCGTATTATGCAGTCTACCGTATCATGTAGTCTACCGTATCATGTAGTCTACCATATCATGTAGTCTACCATATCATGCAGTCTACCGTATCATGTAGTCTACCATATCATGTAGTCTACTGTATCATGTAGTCTACCGTATCATGTAGTCTACCGTATCATGTAGTCTACTGTATCATGTAGTCTACCGTATCAAGTAGTCTACCGTATCATGTAGTCTACCGTATCATGTAGTCTACCGTATCATGTAGTCTACTGTATCAAGTTGTCTACCGTATCATGTAGTCTACCGTATCATGTAGTCTACTGTATCATGTAGTCTACCGTACTATGTAGTCTACCGTATCATGTAGTCTACCTTATCATGTAGTCTACCGTACTATGTAGTCTACCGTATCATGTAGTCTACTGTATCATGTAGTCTACCGTATCATGTAGTCTACTGTATCATGTAGTCTACCGTATCATGTAGTCTACTGTATCATGTAGTCTACCGTATCATGTAATCTACCGTATGATGAAAGTATTCTGAGAAGCATTAGCGGCACTGTACGCCAAGAGGAGTATCATCCAGCAGCTGCATACTACGGAGCTGTAGGGGTCTCCATATAGCATCATGCAATCTCTTACACATGACATTTACAAGGGGACCCACTTTATAAGTGAGTAGTACTGAATAGAGACCATTTATGAGCCTTTCTTCCAGTATCTTGTATTATATGCTACATCCAGCAGTCCCCCACGATTGCATTAATATGACAGCTATTATATATGGGATCATACACAGAGCAAACATCGGCATTACAACCAATGATTATTTACTGTAAGCAGTTTGTCACAATGTCTCATGCACCGTATCAGATCATGACCTGCATTATTCAAGCACTTATTATCGAGAATTTATTCCATAGTCATGTATTTTCCTTTTAGTATTTTGTGTTACTATACTATAGCACTCAGTACTTACAATGGATACATAGAGAGAATGCTAAGAAAAATAGTAGATAGTAAAACGTACTTGACAAATTGTTCTACCTTGAATCACACACATTATATAACTAGTATGTACCTGACCTTAAATCTAAAAAACATAAGCCTGGATATCGCTGTCTCCATAGCAAGCGGCTGCCTCCTGCTAAAGAACTGTGGCCCTGATCACAGATACTCATGTATAAATAGTGAATGCCCTCTATAGAAAGCCCATGACATATCGTAGGTCCATTCATTCCTCTCTCTTGAGATATACATTATATATGTTATAAAAGTCACTCCAAGTCCTCACCTTATGTATTTACAACTTGTTCATTCTCTAATGTAAAAGATATATAGCATTCTGTTTCAAGGCCTTACACAAGGCTTACATCTGCGCCGGGCTCTCCGTCGTTGGGGTCCACAACAATGGATAGCTGCACTGCTAAAACTCTGATTACATGGAGGAAGTTTCTTTCTGCTGAATTTGGTGATTTCTGTGACGGAGTCTCCTTTGGAGAAAAAACAAGCGTACACAGGCGGTGCAGCACATGAACTATAGTAGGCTATGGCCACACGTGGTGGTCTGCTGTGGGATCCTGCAGCGGGCCCGCCCATGGCAAAAAACAACCGGTTTTCACTCTTTTCAGACCCCAGAGTATAATAATCGGAGACCGAGGGGGGATACAAACATAAAAAACACTGTCATTTACCTATCCACAGCTCTTCTGCAGTCCTTGGTGGTGTCAGCCATCTCCAATGACATGACCTGGTCATTTGTAGAGATGAGCGAACAGTGTTCTATCGAACACATGTTCGATCGGATATCAGGGTGTTCGCCATGTTCGAATCGAATCGAACACCACGTGGTAAAGTGCGCCAAAATTCGATTCCCCTCCCACCTTCCCTGGCGCCTTTTTTGCACCAATAACAGCGCAGGGGAGGTGGGACAGGAACTACGACACCGGGGGCATTGAAAAAAATTGGAAAAAGTCATTGGCTGCCGAAAACAGGTGACCTCCATTTTAGACGAATAGTGGATTTCAAATCCGGGTCATATGAGAATGTGAACTTTGTGACTATGAGACAGGGATAGCTGTACAGGCAGGGATAGCTAGGGATAACCTTTATTTAGGGGGGAATGTTATTAAAAATAACTTTTTGGGGCTCTATCGGGTGTGTAATTGTGATTTTTGTGAGATAAACTTTTTCCCATAGGGATGCATTGGCCAGCGCTGATTGGCCGAATTCCGTACTCTGGCCAATCAGTGCTGGCCAATGCATTCTATTAGCTTGATGAAGCAGAGTGTGCACAAGGGTTCAAGCGCACCCTCGGCTCTGATGTAGCAGAGCCGAGGCTGCACAAGGGTTCAAGCGCACCCTCGGCTCTGATGTAGGAGAGCCGAGGGTGCACTTGAACCCTTGTGCACCCTCAGCTCTGCTACATCAGAGCCGAGGGTGCGCTTGAACCCTTGTGCACACTCTGCTTCATCAAGCTAATAGAATGCATTGGCCAGCGCTGATTGGCCAATGTATTCTATTAGCCGGATGAAGTAGAGCTGAATGTGTGTGCTAAGCACACACATTCAGCTCTACTTCATCGGGCTAATAGAATGCATTGGCCAGCGCTGATTGGCCAGAGTACGGAACTCGACCAATCAGCGCTGGCTCTGCTGGAGGAGGCGGAGTCTAAGATCGCTCCACACCAGTCTCCATTCAGGTCCGACCTTAGACTCCGCCTCCTCCGGCAGAGCCAGCGCTGATTGGCCGAAGGCTGGCCAATGCATTCCTATGCGAATGCAGAGACTTAGCAGTGCTGAGTCAGTTTTGCTCAACTACACATCTGATGCACACTCGGCACTGCTACATCAGATGCAGAGCAGAGCCGAGGGTGCACTAGAACCCCTGTGCAAACTCAGTTCACGCTAATAGAATGCATTGGCCAGCGCTGATTGGCCAATGCATTCTATTAGCCCGATGAAGTAGAGCTGAATGTGTGTGCTAAGCACACACATTCAGCACTGCTTCATCACGCCAATACAATGCATTAGCCAGTGCTGATTGGCCAGAGTACGGAATTCGGCCAATCAGCGCTGGCCAATGCATTCTATTAGCCCGATGAAGTAGAGCTGAATGTGTGTGCTAAGCACACACATTCAGCACTGCTTCATCACGCCAATACAATGCATTAGCCAGTGCTGATTGGCCAGAGTACGGAATTCGGCCAATCAGCGCTGGCTCTGCTGGAGGAGGCGGAGTGTAAGGTCGGACCTGAATGGAGACTGGTGTGGAGCGATCTTAGACTCCGCCTCCTCCAGCAGAGCCAGCGCTGATTGGTCGAGTTCCGTACTCTGGCCAATCAGCGCTGGCCAATGCATTCTATTAGCCCGATGAAGTAGAGCTGAATGTGTGTGCTTAGCACACACATTCAGCTCTACTTCATCAGGCTAATAGAATACATTGGCCAATCAGCGCTGGCCAATGCATTCTATTAGCTTGATGAAGCAGAGTGTGCACAAGGGTTCAAGCGCACCCTCGGCTCTGATGTAGCAGAGCTGAGGGTGCACAAGGGTTCAAGTGCACCCTCGGCTCTCCTACATCAGAGCCGAGGGTGCGCTTGAACCCTTGTGCAGCCTCGGCTCTGCTACATCAGAGCCGAGGGTGCGCTTGAACCCTTGTGCACACTCTGCTTCATCAAGCTAATAGAATGCATTGGCCAGCACTGATTGGCCAGAGTACGGAATTCGGCCAATCAGCGCTGGCCAATGCATTCTATTAGCCCGATGAAGTAGAGCTGAATGTGTGTGCTAAGCACACACATTCAGCACTGCTTCATCACGCCAATACAATGCATTAGCCAGTGCTGATTGGCCAGAGTACGGAATTCGGCCAATCAGCGCTGGCTCTGCTGGAGGAGGCGGAGTCTAAGATCGCTCCACACCAGTCTCCATTCAGGTCCGACCTTAGACTCCGCCTCCTCCAGCAGAGCCAGCGCTGATTGGCCGAATTCCGTACTCTGGCCAATCAGCACTGGCTAATGCATTGTATTGGCGTGATGAAGCAGTGCTGAATGTGTGTGCTTAGCACACACATTCAGCTCTACTTCATCGGGCTAATAGAATGCATTGGCCAGCGCTGATTGGCCGAATTCCGTACTCTGGCCAATCAGCACTGGCTAATGCATTGTATTGGCGTGATGAAGCAGTGCTGAATGAGTGTGCTTAGCACACACATTCAGCTCTACTTCATCGGGCTAATAGAATGCATTGGCCAATCAGCACTGGCCAATGCATTCTATTAGCGTGAACTGAGTTTGCACAGGGGTTCTAGTGCACCCTCGGCTCTGCTACATCAGATTGCTACATCTGATGTAGCAGTGCCGAGTGTGCATCAGATGTGTAGTTGAGCAAAACTGACTCAGCACTGCTAAGTCTGCATTCGCATAGGAATGCATTGGCCAGCCTTCGGCCAATCAGCGCTGGCTCTGCCGGAGGAGGCGGAGTCTAAGGTCGGACCTGAATGGAGACTGGTGTGGAGCGATCTTAGACTCCGCCTCCTCCAGCAGAGCCAGCGCTGATTGGTCGAGTTCCGTACTCTGGCCAATCAGCACTGGCCAATGCATTTCTATGGGGAAAAGTTAGCTTGCGAAAATCGCAAACTGACAGGGATTTCCATGAAATAAAGTGACTTTTATGCCCCCAGACATGCTTCCCCTGCTGTCCCATTGTCATTCCAGGGTGTTGGTATCATTTCCTGGGGTGTCATAGTGGACTTGGTAACCCTCCAGACACGAATTTGGGTTTCCCCCTTAATGAGTTTATGTTCCCCATAGACTATAATGGGGTTCGAAACCCATTCGAACACTCGAACAGTGAGCGGCTGTTCGAATCGAATTTCGAACCTCGAACATTTTAGTGTTCGCTCATCTCTAGTCATTTGACATCAGGGACGTCATACAACTAGGCCCGAAGTCTGTCTGGAGCACAGAGAGGTAAGTAACACTGTTTTTTTATGTTCTCTCACCTCTCCCGGCACTCCGATCATTATACTTGGGGGTCTGAAAAGACCCCCAAGTATAACAATAGTGTTTGTGGGCCCGTGGTGTCTCTTACCGATCCTGGCCCCTGCCAGGATCAGTAAATAAATAGGGCCCGTTACCGGCTGGAACAACCAGCCTATTAAGAAGAAAAAAACGCAGCGGTAGCGGCTATCGCCAGGCCCCTAATGTCCCGGTCCCTGTGGCAGCCGCTACCTCTGCTATCCCGGGAGTTACGCCACTGAATATGGCCACATTACATCCCCATAAAAGCTGTAAATTGTTCAGCGCCATAATATAGCAATCACAAGGAGCTAATAGTTCAATACAACATAGCGCTATACTAAGGTATCATTTGCAGCCCCCCACACATGGCTCTGCTTTATGTCTGAGCCTTTAACCTGCTTAACAATTGCTGCTCTTCTTCCTTCTTCAGGACCTTCGCACAAAATATGCTCCTTCATTATGTTCCATTTGCAGTCATTTCATTGTGTCACTGTATCATTCGAGAAGACATTAATATAAATTGACTGCATCACCACAATGACCCAGGGGACAGCCGCATTGTTGACTTAGACGATAAGTATAATTAAGAAGATAAATGAAAATTACAACACTATTAATAATCTGGATTTAAAACAAGGGGCAGGTTGAAATGGTTTCTGCAAGCTTGACAGAAGGTCACCTTCAACTACTTACGCATTAATGACCACAAAGCAAGAATGTGTGACAGGAAGAACTAAAGGCTATGACAGCCCTTCTCCAACCCTTCTTTAACCCACAGTTTAATAAATTGACACCCCGCCGGCAGGGAACATTTGCACGCCACCTATGTACATAACACCTATGTACAGACCTCCGATGCTGGAAATTGGTTAAGTAATTGGGTGCTTCTTATTATATAAGCCATGATTTCAATGATCTCATAAAATTAAGCTTTATCACTCTGGCCCGAGGTTTATGAGCACTTTCATGCACGCTGAGTATTATCTGAATTTCTGCTGTCATATAAGCTATGTTGTTTATTCTGAAAACTTCCTTCCTAATAAGCGTCCTAATAATACATACCTATCCCTTGCAGAAAGTTATGGCTTCCCTAAATTACTTTAATCTGCCGCCTCTGTGCATAGAGAAGACTACTTCATTCTCAATGTGCTTTCTATACCTATTAACAAATAGAGAAACCTTAGTACAATGACTTATTAAAGCAAGTGCAGGCACCAGGAAGATGTACTGGGAAAGGGGGGCAATTACTTTTAGTACACTGGGGGATATTCAACGTCATGCGCTAGAATTCTGGATTAGACCTGTTTCAGATAGGCGTAGTACAATTATGTATGTTGGATGTATTTCATAGACAAATGGATGTACTGAAGGGAGTGGTTTCACTGTGTTTACTGCCCCTTTGCTGAGCCTGGACAGCCATAGCATTATCATTCTGGAGAGTGGTGGCCTGACAACCAATGAGTACCGCCATCAACAGTGATAGAAGCACTCATTGCTTATTGGAGGGGCTCAGACAGGGTTCCTCGGAGACCCTACCTCTTATGTGCACCAGCTTCACTCTGACATAGGTACCAGAGTGTCCTTGGAGCAGTGAGTACTGAGAATCCTACTCACTGCACAAGCTTGAGGCAATACCATTATACTGTATATAGTGTGGGACCTGGGGACAATATACTGTGCGGGGTCACTAGGGAGGGCTTTAAACTCTTTGCGGCACCTCTCTTTTTACCACAGCTAATACGCTGCTCCGCTAATTGGCTCTAATTCTGAAAATAGCACTGATTCTATTACAGGTTGCAACGCTGGAGTCCTGGGTTCAAATCCTGCCAAGGACAACATCTGCAAGGAGTTTGTATGTTCTCTCAATGTTTGCGTGGATTTTTTCCCATACTCCAAAGACATACTGATAGGGAAAAATGTAAATTGTGAGCCCTATATGGGGCTCACAATCTACATTAAAAAAAAAAAGAAGATATACAATGCTCTCTGCTGCCATAGCACCAGATCACTGGCCCTGGATCTTACTCAAAGGGCCAGCAATCCACTCCAAAATTACACCTTGGTCAGCTTTTACCAAGCCATCAGGATGGTTAATGCCCACGATCAGTGTGAGCATCGATCGCAGGCATTGACAACAGGTCTCCATTGTATAATACAGTGGAGAGTCGGCGGCTATGACAGTCACCATATTAAATGCACAACAGCCACTGTAATAGTAAAGCAGGAAAGGTGTGGCATTGTTTTCTTTTGTAATTCCATACTCATTTTTGTATTCCCTTTGTTTAGATGCTACTTATACATATACTGTACATAGACATACCGTACATACATACACACACGCAAAAGCAAAGTTTAACTTTGAGCAGAACTTTAATTTCCAGTGGCCTATCCATGGCTATTATTGTGTAATGTGATAAGATATTCTGCTGCAGCAAGTTTTCAGTGTCAAGTTAATATTTAAGAAAATAACCTATATTTCTAACCATATTTTCATGTCAAACATATCTTTTAAGAATTTTAGATGATATTTTAAAAATGTTTCTATGACACTATTTCTTTTAAAAAGTACAAAATGCACAACTTTCACTCTGGCCACTAAACCTAGTGTGAGTGATGGTGTATGGTGTAGTCGTCTGAGTAGCTGTCTCCATATGGGTAATGTTTCCTGCAATTATTCTATAGTTATTAAGGTGTCTTTTGCTGTGACGGTCTCCGTATGACTCGTGTGGAGACCATGCGGAAAGCACAAGGACCCCATTATAGTCTATAGGATCTGTGTACACCGCTTGCCAATGTGTTCGGTGGTCCGTTTGGGGGGATCCCCATGTGGACTCCCCCAAAAGGATTATTGACGTAGATGTGAACGAGGCCTAAGCCAATTCTTTAGAGGCTCACTTACATCACAGACAGTGTTACAGGATAACAACTCTATAGATAACACCATTGAACATATATTGCATCCACTACTGACAATATATATGGCATATATCTGCTCCCCCTTGCTGCACAGAAAACTTTCCCACAGATCCCACTGAGTCTAAACGTAGACCTTTAAGGCATGCACAGTAGACATCTCGTGCCACAATATTACAAAATAGCATTGTTTTGAAAAGCTAGTCATCTAGCAACAACAATACAATATCTGGATGTGTCCAGCCAGGACGTAAGGTAAGGAAGGCGCCACAGAACTGTACAATCATTATCATCGCTAACATGTTATACAACCAAATCCACAAAGTTTGGGTTGCCTCAATATTGCTGATCGTGTATTATGGGTAAATTAAAGTAATTATAATATTTAGGCCGTAATTATTATGATAACATATGGCTGTAAAAGTAAATCATTAGACACATTTATGTAAAATAATAAACACAACACTCAATAGCAGTCAGCGACTAAACTATTCCCTAATTAGTCTGCGGCCATAAAAAGAAGAAGAAACTACTTGTTAACAGACGTGATCCTCCAAGGAGACGGAGCTCAGTTGAGTGTCTGCGCTTGATCAAACAATGCTTGGAAAAACAAAAACCAATGAAATTAAATTTTTAGCTAACAATACGATTTGAGTATGTAAATGGCGGGCGGCCCTGGGAATAGACTCATTTTTGGAATGAATGAGCATATACACTCATTACTGGTCTCAGTTCTTTGTTGCGGCCTCTGATGGTGGGTTTTTATTTGTTCCGTTTTAATTGCACTCTGCGTTTGTACTGTCGTGCTTTGTAGGTAGATTGCATATTTCTTAGTGTACAACTTGGCGGCTTTATTGTACAATGGAGGAAGGTTAAAATCTCTTAGAAAACTTTAAGCGAGAAAAAAGTTGCATGAAGGTTCGAAATAGGTAGAACCTTTTTATTTTTCAGTTTGCAAGATTGTATAAGGGCTTAGAATGAGAAAAAAAAAAAAGGCATTTGTATTAGAGTCTGTAGCTGCGCATGTCCGTTCAGCCATTTTCCTGTGACCTCTTACATGAGCGTCCGTTTGGCCACAGGAAAATGGCCGAATTGACATGTGCAGTCAATTCTGCCGGCTGAAGATGCTTTTGATGATGCAGCAAAGAGGTGGTCGGGAGAAGAAGACAAAGGCGTCGCTAGAGAGTCTTTGGACGCCCCCTTTTGGAAAAAAAGGGAATTCCCCTTTGCTTTCTGAAGACTCATTTGCATACAAGGAAAAGATGAAATAACACCGCAAAGGTGGTGCAGATCAGAATTATAAAGGTAGGAGAAGAATAGACAGGGGAGGGTTGGAGGAGCTAGTAATGTGAGGGATTGCTAGGATTAGGGAGACAGGGAGGTTAGGAGGGGCTAATAATAGGTGGAATCCTTAGGCTTAAGAAGCCAGGGAGGGTTTTGTAATGGTATGAGAGAGGAGGGGGGGCTGTGTAAAAGGGAGTTAGTGTAGCAGCTACACAGGAAGTTACAGCAGGAAGCTAACACCAAGTAAACAAAGGCAGAGGATGCAGCAGCTGCCAGAGACACTCAGAAATCACTCCAAATACTGCTAAAGGTATATGGGTGTAAAGGGGAAAACCCCTTTAAGCCTTCCTATAGATAAGAGTTTGCATTCAGCATGTGACTTGTCTTGCGTTAGCGCCATAGAAAATAAGAATAATAGAAATAGGAGCTGGAATGTCGAAAATCAACCTGTAAAACGAGCTTAGACTATAGCTATCATTATTTCCTTGAAATAGAAAAGTCGGGAGAGTTCAGATTTGTATTATTCAGCCTTACACTTTGCTAATAATACATTGGAATAGGAGCCTAGAAGCCGCTCTATGTACATCTGCTCATTTATTAGGAAATTATTTATAGACGGGGAAAGTGAATCTAGAGGACAGATCACACTGCATGAGCACAGACACATTCATCTTTGTATGTGGGTTGATCATGAAGTTTGGTAGGTTCTAGGTTTTAATTATAACTTGCCTGGGGTCTGAAGCATATGGAAGACTGCGGTATATATTTAGTGACCGAGGAGTGCCTCTCCTATCATCTTCCCGTTAGCACCGTGCCCCGAACAGCGGAACACAATTGGAACAAAACTTTTGACAACTTTTAACTTGGCAGCTTTTCAAAGTCGTTGCTATAACAACGGGTATAATGTAACTCCATTATATCCAGCAGCTTGCAGCATATACAAGAGTCAGATGTATAGGAACTAATGCTATTTCCATATTCATGTCATACAGTATATCTCCTCCATCTCCTTCTCTTTCACATCGCCTTATCGCTTCAATAATGGGTTTCAGTTCACATGTATACAAATAATTGGTAAGCTGTATGATTAGAGATGAGCGAACACTAAAATGTTCGAGGTTCGAAATTCGATTCGAACAGCCGCTCAATGTTCGTGTGTTCGAACGGGTTTCGAACCCCATTATAGTCTATGGGGAACAGATACTCGTTAAGGGGGAAACCCAAATCCGTGTCTGGAGGGTCACCAAGTCCACTATGACACCCCAGGAAATGATGCCAACACCTCTGGAATGACACTGGGACAGCAGGGGAAGCATGTCTGGGGGCATCTAACACACCAAAGACCCTCTATTACCCCAACATCACAGCCTAACAACTACACACTTTACACACTCAATACCACCTCTCTGACAGTAGGAAAACACCTTGAAACATGTGTATTTGGCACTTGCAGTGAGGAGAGCTTGTCACCAGCAGTGAATTTGGCCCTTGTAGTAAGTTGAGGTTGGCACCAACATTTGTTTTGAAAATCAGGGTGGATTGAGCCTCTAACCAGCAGAGTTTGGGCAAATTCATGGTGGAGGGAGCCTCTAAAAACCCCAGTTTGGACCAATTCATGGTGGAGGGAGACTCTAAAAACCCCAGTTTGGACCAATTCATGGTGGAGGGAGACTCTAAAAACCCCAGTTTGGACCAATTCATGGTGGAGGGAGCCTCTAAAAACCCCAGTTTGGACCAATTCATGGTGGAGGGAGCCTCTAACCAGCCCAGTTTGGACCAATTAATGGTGGAGGGAGCCTCTAAACAGCCAAGTTTTGGGAAATTCATGGTGGAGGGAGCCTCTAACCAGCCCAGTTTGGACCAATTCATGGTGGAGGGAGCCTCTAAACAGCCCAGTTTGGGCAAATTCATGGTGGAGGGAGCCTCTAACCAGCCCAGTTTGGACCAATTAATGGTGGAGGGAGCCTCTAACCAGCCCAGTTTGGACCAATTAATGGTGGAGGGAGCCTCTAACCAGCCCAGTTTGGACCAATTAATGGTGGAGGGAGCCTCTAACCAGCCCAGTTTGGACCAATTAATGGTGGAGGGAGCCTCTAACCAGCCCAGTTTGGACCAATTAATGGTGGAGGGAGCCTCTAAACAGCCAAGTTTTGGGAAATTCATGGTGGAGGGAGCCTCTAACCAGCCCAGTTTGGACCAATTCATGGTGGAGGGAGCCTCTAAACAGCCCAGTTTGGGCAAATTCATGGTGGAGGGAGCCTCTAAAAAACCCAGTTTGGACCAATTCATGGTGGAGGGAGCCTCTAATTAGCCCAGTTTGGACCAATTAATTGTGGAGGGAGCCTCTAACCAGCCCAGTTTGGACCAATTAATGGTGGAGGGAGCCTCTAACCACCCCAGTTTGGACCAATTCATGGTGGAGGGAGCCTCTAACCAGCCCAGTTTGGACCAATTCATGGTGGAGGGAGCCTCTAAACAGCCAAGTTTTGGGAAATTCATGGTGGAGGGAGCCTCTAACCAGCCCAGTTTGGACCAATTCATGGTGGAGGGAGCCTCTAAACAGCCCAGTTTGGGCAAATTCATGGTGGAGGGAGCCTCTAACCAGCCCAGTTTGGACCAATTAATGGTGGAGGGAGCCTCTAAACAGCCAAGTTTTGGGAAATTCATGGTGGAGGGAGCCTCTAACCAGCCCAGTTTGGACCAATTAATGGTGGAGGGAGCCTCTAACCAGCCCAGTTTGGACCAATTAATGGTGGAGGGAGCCTCTAACCAGCCCAGTTTGGACCA
This sequence comes from Leptodactylus fuscus, assembly GCF_031893055.1. Taxonomy (NCBI): domain Eukaryota; kingdom Metazoa; phylum Chordata; class Amphibia; order Anura; family Leptodactylidae; genus Leptodactylus; species Leptodactylus fuscus. Next base: position 41,137,075 of record NC_134269.1, read on the forward strand.
ATTAATGGTGGAGGGAGCCTCTAAACAGCCAAGTTTTGGGAAATTCATGGTGGAGGGAGCCTCTAACCAGCCCAGTTTGGACCAATTCATGGTGGAGGGAGCCTCTAAACAGCCCAGTTTGGGCAAATTCATGGTGGAGGGAGCCTCTAAAAAACCCAGTTTGGACCAATTCATGGTGGAGGGAGCCTCTAATTAGCCCAGTTTGGACCAATTAATTGTGGAGGGAGCCTCTAACCAGCCCAGTTTGGACCAATTAATGGTGGAGGGAGCCTCTAAAAAACCCAGTTTGGACCAATTCATGGTGGAGGGAGCCTCTAATTAGCCCAGTTTGGACCAATTAATTGTGGAGGGAGCCTCTAACCAGCCCAGTTTGGACCAATTAATGGTGGAGGGAGCCTCTAACCACCCCAGTTTGGACCAATTCATGGTGGAGGGAGCCTCTAACCACCCCAGTTTGGACCAATTCATGGTGGAGGGAGCCTCTAAACAGCCCAGTTTGGGCAAATTCATGGTGGAGGGAGCCTCTAACCAGCCCAGTTTGGACCAATTAATGGTGGAGGGAGCCTCTAAACAGCCCAGTTTGGGCAAATTCATGGTGGAGGGAGCCTCTAACCAGCCCAGTTTGGACCAATTAATGGTGGAGGGAGCCTCTAAACAGCCAAGTTTTGGGAAATTCATGGTGGAGGGAGCCTCTAACCAGCCCAGTTTGGACCAATTAATGGTGGAGGGAGCCTCTAACCACCCCAGTTTGGGCAAATTCATGGTGGAGGGAGCCTCTAACCAGCCCAGTTTGGACCAATTAATGGTGGAGGGAGCCTCTAAACAGCCCAGTTTGGGCAAATTCATGGTGGAGGGAGCCTCTAAACAGCCAAGTTTTGGGAAATTCATGGTGGAGGGAGCCTCTAACCAGCCCAGTTTGGACCAATTCATGGTGGAGGGAGCCTCTAAACAGCCCAGTTTGGGCAAATTCATGGTGGAGGGAGCCTCTAAAAAACCCAGTTTGGACCAATTCATGGTGGAGGGAGCCTCTAAACAGCCCAGTTTGGGCAAATTCATGGTGGAGGGAGCCTCTAACCAGCAGAGTTGGGGGAAATCAGGGTGGAGGGAGCCTAGTATTAGCAGAATTGTGCAACGCTTATGGTGGATGAGTATGAGGATGCGGAGGAATTGGAGAGGTTGAGTACAGACATGGAGTTTCATGTTGGGGTGCTTTACACAGGTGGGCACAAAAATGACGGCTCTACCCAGTGGTGGTTCATTTTTATCAAAGTGAGCCGGTCGGCACTCTCAGCTGACAGACGGGTGCGCTTGTCAGTGATGATGCCACCGGCTGCACTGAACACCCTCTCAGATAGGACGCTGGCGGCAGGACAGGACAGCACCTCCAAGGCATATAGGGCAAGTTCAAGCCACAGGTCCAACTTCGACACCCAATACGTGTAGGGCGCAGAGGGGTCGGAGAGGACAGGGCTGTGGTCGGAAAGGTATTCCCGCAACATGCGCCTATACTTCTCACGCCTGGTGACACTAGGACCCTCCGTGGCGGCACTTTGGCGAGGGGGTGCCATCAAGGTGTCCCAGACCTTAGACAGTGTGCCCCTCGTTTGTGTGGACCGGTGAGAACTTGGTTGCCTACTGGAGGAACTGCCCTCCCTGCCGCCAACGTCACATGCTGGAAACATCTCCATCATATTCTGCACCAATTGCCTGTGGCAAGCATTGATGCGATTGGCCCTCCCCTCTACCGGAATAAAAGACGAGATGTTGTTTTTATACCGGGGGTCAAGGATAGCAAAGATCCAGTACTGGTTGTCCTCCATGATTTTGACAATACGCTTGTCGGTTGTAAAGCACCCCAACATGAACTCAGCCATGTCTGCCACAGTGTTAGTTGGCATGACTCCTCTGGCCCCACCGGAAAGTTCAATCTCCATTTCCTCCTCATCCTCCATGTCTACCCATCCGCGCTGCAACAATGGGACGATTCGAAGTTGCCCGGAAGCCTCCTGTATCACCATCACATCATCGGACAACTCTTCTTCCTCCTCCTCCTCCTCCTCCTCCTCCATTAAACGCAGTGAAGCGGACAGATGTGTGGACCTACTCTCCAGCTGTGACGGATCGGATGCTATCCCTAACTCCTCTGTGTGATCTGAGTTATCCCTGATGTCAATCAGGGATTCTCTCAGAACACACAAGAGCGGGATTGTAAGGCTCACCATCGCATCCTCAGAGCTCACCCTCCTTGTGGACTCCTCAAAGACCCGTAGGATGTCACAAAGGTCTCTCATCCATGGCCACTCATGGATGTGAAACTGAGGCAGCTGACTTTGTGGCACCCTAGGGTTTTGTAGCTGGTATTCCATCAAAGGTCTCTGCTGCTCAACCACTCTATTCAACATCTGAAACGTTGAGTTCCAGCGTGTGGGGACGTCGCACAAAAGCCGGTGTTGTGGCACATGCAGGCGTTGCTGGAGAGATTTTAAGCTAGCAGCGGCTACTGTCGACTTGCGAAAGTGGGCGCACATGCGCCGCACTTTCACCAGTAGCTCTGGAACATTGGGGTAGCTCTTTAGGAAACGTTGCACCACTAGGTTGAAGACGTGGGCCAGGCATGGAACATGTTGGAGTCCGGCAAGCTCCAGAGCTGCTACCAGGTTCCGGCCGTTATCACAAACGACCATGCCTGGGCCCAGGTGCAGCGGCTCAAACCATATTGCCGTCTCATCGAGGAGGGCATCCCTCACCTCGGAGGCAGTGTGCTGTCTGTCCCCCAAGCTGATCAGCTTCAGCACAGCCTGCTGACGTCTACCAACGCCAGTGCTGCAACGTTTCCAACTCGTAGCTGGGGTCAATCTAACAGCGGAGGAGGAGGCGGTGGCGGAGGAGGAGGCGGTGGCGGAGGAGGAGGCGGTAGAGGAGGAGGAGGAGGAGGGGGGTGTTCTTCTCGTGTCCCTGCCAGGAATGTTAGGCGGGGAGACGAGGTACACCGGGCCAGTTTGGGAAGCAGTCCCAGCCTCAACTACATTCACCCAGTGTGCCGTCAGTGAAATGTAGCGTCCCTGTCCGCATGCACTTGTCCACGCGTCGGTGGTCAAGTGGACCTTTGTGCAAAGCGCGGAACTAAGGGCCCGCCTGATGTTGAGTGACACGTGCTGGTGCAAGGCGGGGACGGCACACCGGGAGAAGTAGTGACGGCTAGGGACGGCATAGCGAGGTGCCGCAGTTGCCATCAGGTCCAGGAAGGCGGGAGTTTCAACAAGCCGGAACGCCAACATCTCCTGGGCCAGCAGTTTAGCGATGTTGGCGTTCAAGGCTTGCGCGTGTGGGTGGTTAGCAGTGTATTTCTGCCGCCGCTCCAATGTCTGAGAGATGGTGGGTTGTTGTAAAGAAACGCCTGATGGTGCCTTTGATGGTGCAGGAGAAGGAGATAAGACAGGACCAGGGGAGGATGAGGTAGAAGTCAACAAAGTGGCGGAGGCAGATGAAGTGGTGTCCTGGCTCGTCCTCTGGAGTGCATCGCCAGCACAGTCAGCAGTGGCAGTGGCAGAGGCAGAGGCAGAGGCAGTGGCAGTGGCGTGAACGGCAGTCGGCCTTTGTCCTGCCGTTGCTGCCTGCCACTGATTCCAGTGCTTGGATTCCAAATGACGGCGCATTGAAGTGGTGGACAGGTTGCTCTTCTCAGAGCCCCTAATCAATTTCGAGAGGCAAATTGTGCAGACAACACTATATCTGTCCTCGGCGCATTCCTTGAAAAAACTCCACACCTTCGAGAAACGTGCCCTCGAGGTGGGAGTTTTTCGGGGCTGGGTACGAACTGGAACATCTTGGGAGATTCCGGGTGTGGCCTGGCTTCGCCTAAGCTGCTGACCTCTGCCTCTGCCTCTAGCTACCCTTTTTGGTGCTGCACCTGCCTCAACATCCACACTACTTTCCCCGCTTGACATCCCCCCTGTCCAGGTCGGGTCAGTGTCCTCATCATCCACCACTTCCTCTTCCAACTCCTGTCTCATCTCCTCCTCCCGCACAATGCGCCGGTCAACTGGATGCCCTGACGGCAACTGCGTCACATCATCGTCGATGAGGGTGGGTTGCTGGTCATCCACCACCAAATCGAACGGAGATGGAGGAGACTCTAGTGTTTGAGCATCTGGATACAGATGCTCCTCTGTTAGGTTCGTGGAATCGTGACGTGGAGAGGCAGGTTGAGGGACAATGAAAGGAGCGGAGAACAGCTCTGGGGAGCAGGGACAGTTTGGGTTATTGTTCTGTAAAGCTTCGGAATTTTGGGAGGAAGGAAGACAAGACTGTTGGGTAATAGGAGGAGAGGAGGCAGAGTCTGACTGGCTGCTGGACAATGTGCTGTAAGCGTTCTCTGACAGCCATTGCAAGACCTGTTCCTGGTTCTCGGGCCTACTAAGGTTTGTACCCTGCAGTTTAGTTAATGTGGCAAGCAACCCTGGCACTGTGGAGTGGCGCAATGCTTGCTGCCCCACAGGAGTAGGCACGGGACGCCCTGTGGCTTCACTGCTACCTTGCTCCCCAGAACCATTCCCCCGACCTCGCCCACGGCCTCGTCCACGTCCCTTTCCGGGAGCCTTGCGCATTTTGAATTCCTAGTTAGAAATTGGCACTGTATACCAGTAGTAAAAATTGTGGGTGCACGTAACCCCAATATATTCTTTGAATTCCCAGTCAGACACTGGCACTATATGGCAGTAGCAAGAAATGAGGGTATTTGTATTCCCAATATACTCTTTGAATTCCCAGTCAGACAATGGCACTGTATACCAGTAGTAAAAATTGTGGGTGCACGTAACCCCAATATATTCTTTGAATTCCCAGTCAGAAACTGGCACTATATGGCAGTAGCAAGAAATGAGGGTATTTGTATTCCCAATATACTCTTTGAATTCCCAGTCAGACAATGGCACTGTATACCAGTAGTAAAAATTGTGGGTGCACGTAACCCCAATATATTCTTTGAATTCCCAGTCAGACACTGGCACTATATGGCAGTAGCAAGAAATGAGGGTATTTGTATTCCCAATATACTCTTTGAATTCCCAGTCAGACAATGGCACTGTATACCAGTAGTAAAAATTGTGGGTGCACGTAACCCCAATATATTCTTTGAATTACCAGTCAGAAACTGGCACTATATGGCAGTAGCAAGAAATGAGGGTATTTATAACCCCAATATATTCTTTGAATTCCCAGTCAGACAATGGCACTGTATACCAGTAGTAAAAATTGTGGGTGCACGTAACCCCAATATATTCTTTGAATTACCAGTCAGACAATGGCACTATATGGCAGTAGCAAGAAATGAGGGTATTTATAACCCCAATATATTCTTTGAATTCCCAGTCAGACAATGGCACTGTATACCAGTAGTAAAAATTGTGGGTGCACGTAACCCCAATATATTCTTTGAATTCCCAGTCAGAAACTGGCACTATATGGCAGTAGCAAGAAATGAGGGTATTTGTATTCCCAATATACTCTTTGAATTCCCAGTCAGACAATGGCACTGTATACCAGTAGTAAAAATTGTGGGTGCACGTAACCCCAATATATTCTTTGAATTCCCAGTCAGAAACTGGCACTATATGGCAGTAGCAAGAAATGAGGGTATTTGTATTCCCAATATACTCTTTGAATTCCCAGTCAGACAATGGCACTGTATACCAGTAGTAAAAATTGTGGGTGCACGTAACCCCAATATATTCTTTGAATTCCCAGTCAGAAACTGGCACTATATGGCAGTAGCAAGAAATGAGGGTATTTGTATTCCCAATATACTCTTTGAATTCCCAGTCAGACAATGGCACTGTATACCAGTAGTAAAAATTGTGGGTGCACGTAACCCCAATATATTCTTTGAATTCCCAGTCAGACACTGGCACTATATGGCAGTAGCAAGAAATGAGGGTATTTGTATTCCCAATATACTCTTTGAATTCCCAGTCAGACAATGGCACTGTATACCAGTAGTAAAAATTGTGGGTGCACGTAACCCCAATATATTCTTTGAATTACCAGTCAGAAACTGGCACTATATGGCAGTAGCAAGAAATGAGGGTATTTATAACCCCAATATATTCTTTGAATTCCCAGTCAGACAATGGCACTGTATACCAGTAGTAAAAATTGTGGGTGCACGTAACCCCAATATATTCTTTGAATTCCCAGTCAGAAACTGGCACTATATGGCAGTAGCAAGAAATGAGGGTATTTGTATTCCCAATATACTCTTTGAATTCCCAGTCAGACAATGGCACTGTATACCAGTAGTAAAAATTGTGGGTGCACGTAACCCCAATATATTCTTTGAATTCCCAGTCAGACACTGGCACTATATGGCAGTAGCAAGAAATGAGGGTATTTGTATTCCCAATATACTCTTTGAATTCCCAGTCAGACAATGGCACTGTATACCAGTAGTAAAAATTGTGGGTGCACGTAACCCCAATATATTCTTTGAATTACCAGTCAGAAACTGGCACTATATGGCAGTAGCAAGAAATGAGGGTATTTATAACCCCAATATATTCTTTGAATTCCCAGTCAGACAATGGCACTGTATACCAGTAGTAAAAATTGTGGGTGCACGTAACCCCAATATATTCTTTGAATTCCCAGTCAGAAACTGGCACTATATGGCAGTAGCAAGAAATGAGGGTATTTGTATTCCCAATATACTCTTTGAATTCCCAGTCAGACAATGGCACTGTATACCAGTAGTAAAAATTGTGGGTGCACGTAACCCCAATATATTCTTTGAATTCCCAGTCAGACACTGGCACTATATGGCAGTAGCAAGAAATGAGGGTATTTGTATTCCCAATATATTCTTTGAATTCCCAGTCAGACAATGGCACTGTATACCAGTAGTAAAAATTGTGGGTGCACGTAACCCCAATATATTCTTTGAATTACCAGTCAGAAACTGGCACTATATGGCAGTAGCAAGAAATGAGGGTATTTGTATTCCCAATATATTCTTTGAATTCCCAGTCAGACAATGGCACTGTATACCAGTAGTAAAAATTGTGGGTGTATATAGCCCCAATTCTATTGCTAGGGGACTTGCAGGGTATTTCTGGGGTGAAGGTGGGGGGGCACACCGTTGGAACGGGTATCGGGGTATATATCGGGTATACGGGAATACACTGACAGTGTATTCCATTCAGGATCCTGGGAAAGCTGGGTTGCGGCGATTGAGCCCGTCAGTGCCACGTTACACTGACAAGCTTCTCCCTGGAATTTAGCTCTTACAAGAGCTGTTGGTTGTCTTCTCCTTCCTATCCTAGCCTGTCCCTGCCTACCCAGAATCTAAGCCCTAGCTAGCTGGACGGAAACCTCCGTCCTCGGTGAATTGCAAGCTCAGAATGACGCGAAGCTGGGCGTCGCTGTTCTTTTAAATTAGAGGTCACATGTTTTCGGCAGCCAATGGGTTTTGCCTACTTTTTTCAACGTCACCGGTGTCGTAGTTCCTGTCCCACCTACCCAGCGCTGTTATTGGAGCAAAAAAGGCGCCAGGGAAGGTGGGAGGGGAATCGAGTAATGGCGCACTTTACCACGCGGTGTTCGATTCGATTCGAACATGCCGAACAGCGTAATATCCGATCGAACATGAGTTCGATAGAACACTGTTCGCTCATCTCTATGTATGATACTAATGCACAAAAAAAATGGTGCAGATGTAGCAAAGTTTAACTTGACACTTAATATGTTAACAACACTATGACACAGAATGTTAACTCGACTTTTTCAATGGCTGCTATAAGATATCAGGCTGTACAAAGTCAGTTTCCCCGTTCAAGGCCGGATACAGTTTTGGATTTTTACTTGATACGGTTTGGAAAGTGATAAAATGTTTTTTCCTTTGGGTTGTTGAAATAATGTTTGCGTTTTTATTCCGTGATACGTTGGAATAGGATTTTTTTATTGCGTAATTGTTTTTGTATTGTGCTCCATTTGCAAGGTCACAATAAATCTTTTATCATTCAAATTTTTTATTTTATAATTTATTATTATTATTATTATTATTATTATTATTTGACCTTAAATTGTGGTTGATATATTAGCTGCAGTTACAGAAGGAATAAAGCTTCCTAGCATTCACTGTAGAACTGGTCTGTGTCCTCTAGGAGACAACAACTCCCACAGTTTCCCAGCATCCGGTGATCACGTGATTGAGACGTTGGGAGAAAGTCACCATAATACGGGGGCTTAAATCTGCAATCTTTTCATCGATTGTACCATAGACTGGAATACTACTCTATTGCGGTCTATGTAAAAATCCCTATCTAACTTTTGAAGTCTTCCTCAGGCAGGCCTCAATTGTTATATTTCTATGGCAGGCCTGGCAGTTCTCCCTGTGGGAAAGCCATTCCATTACCAAAAATGAAAAAGGAAGTCAAAATAACCACCCAGATGATTTGGTCACTTCTGAACATGGTTACATTTCCTTGATCAGAGACAACTCTGGTCACTGGTATTGTCACAGAGTCCCTGCTTTGTAAGGCTAAGTTCACACGTGGGGCATAATGGCGGATTTTGGCACCGAGAGTGACGCAGGGCACTCAAATGACACGGGGAGTAGGCTCAAATGAATCCCAGAGGTTGCTGCCTCCAGGCAGATGCCGCGGCTCAACGAGCCACGTAATCCGCCTGAAGAAAGGTCAGCCCGCTTCTTTTTTCAGAAAAAAGTAGCCTGGTGGCCTCTATAGACCACCATTGTGAGGGGGCGGATTATGATGTGGATTACGCGTCATAATCCGCCCCCTCTGTGCCCGTGTGAACGAGCCCTAAAACACCCACATCTACTCTACCATAATACTACAGCAAATGTCGAGATGGGCTATGACTTCTTACTGATCAGGAGGAACATCAGGGGATATAGCATTCCAAATGGCCATAAATGGTACTGCAGCTCAGTCTTATTCACTGTAGAATTCAGGCACATTCAGATTGTAACTTAGACATGTGGTGAATCTTCTGACATCTTGACCTCCTCTCTTTTACATATAGTAAGCAAAGAAGCAGTAACAGCTATGGCCAATGCAATGTTCCTCCCAATATCAAGAGGATATCATAGCTATTACATTGTCAAAATGTTAATGGAAAGATGAAATGAGCAGCTATCCATATCATAGCATGAACTTTGTCCAAGTAGGATATGCTTATAATATATACTTCTATATGCAAAAAGGTCAAGTGCTCTATTAATTTGCCCTTATCCAATGTGCTGTACATTGAGCTCCCATGTCCATAACAAATATTAATTTTACACTGTTAACACAAAGTAAATTTGAAATACAAAGGAAGAAAATTCCATTAATGGTCAATAGTCTTTATGGCCCAAAATAAACTGACCGCTTTTACATGATGAAAAACTCCAATTTTATCTAATACAAGAAAGTTTTCATTAAATAAGGAAGGATTGAATATTTCTCCCCACTGGAATGCAAATGACTTCACATGATGGAAGCTCAAGCGCCTCTGGAGTAGAGTTGTCTCGTAGGCAAATTCACGGCATGTGACGTGCTCTCCTTTTTATGCAAAGACAAAACCCGAGCTGTAATACACTCATCTCCTATATGTTCTTTTTTCAGATTTCCCATCGATTTTAATATCTCCTGTCTCATTAAAGCATCTTGTGTAGAAAGCTTTACCAATTACATTGGCACATGGGCTGTCTTGCAATGTAGGCAGCAGACGATGGCTTGCCCCGTAGCATATTCCATTTTGACACAAGCCGAGAGTTAAGTGTGAACTCAATGCAGTGTTTACCTCTCCTTCCAGAGAAGCCTGTCTGCTTTCATTACTGCACACATCACCAGATGTTATAATAGGAAGGGACAATGGGAAGAGGAGTCTGCATTCATATTACAGCATCAGGAGAGCACATAAGCAATACACTGTCTTCGCCTCGCTTGACATGTAACGTTTGGGTACTGGTTGTCTGCTTCACTTCACTTACAACTACATGTGATGCTTTTATCAGCATATGTATACTTTTGCATACAATCTTGCATTTTATTAGAAATTATTCTTCCATGTTGCTTCCTAGTTGAGATAAAATGAATTGTTCTTCTAGTAGGTTATTGGTTGCTTTTGTCAATACCTACATGTTAAAAGATGTCCCTTGTTAAAAGTTATACCCTTGCTAGGACTTCCACAAATTTGTTGGGAAACCGGGCATGGTGTTCAATTACAAAAAAGGAATTAAGTTTTTTCAGCTCACCCCTCTCAATGTCCTTAAGTCCTGTGTCGGTGTGCACGGAAGCTGGTGGACTCATCCGGCTGTAAGATATCCAAATATAGAAAGAAGATCCAGCACTTCCCGACGTCTTAAAAACTTCCAATCTTTATTTTCAATACATTAAAATTGAAACATGGCAACCATCATAGGGTGAAAAAAAAAAATATGGCTACGCGTTTCGGGACACGTCTGGTCCCTTCCTCATGGCATACTACAATGATATTCAAACTTCCCTTATAAAGACACCCAACCTTAGAAACTCCTCCCATAAGAACAATTAACCCTTAAATATATATACACATTCCTCTTGTAAACATTACATATAATATATATATTCCATTACAATATCATCCACCATACAAGTATATTATAATGATCAGCCGTATTTCAACCATACTAGTGATTGACCATATGTTTTATATCCTTCCACTAAAGTCCTATACACATTATGCGATTCCTATCTCTTCTAGACATACCGTCATAGAATTCATCACCCAGTATTACATGAACTTAAATATCGTTAGTACTCCTCACATAATCACAATCAATCCAAAAAATTCCATGAACTGTAAAACCCATTAGAATTTTTAATAAATGTTATTACCTTCATTATCCACATTGATATTCCCTCCGATCATGTGACCTCCCATAATACCTCATTCCGGGATCACCTGACTTCCCAAGTTCCATCGCTTCTACTCACATATACAACCCAACACCACTAGGTATGTATACCAGAAGTTCTTATAATCACCTGTTATATGGTCACATGACCGGACCAATATATCACATGACCGGACCAATACATCACACATTCCAATTCATCCCATTAGCATGTCAAAGACTTCCATTCAATAATATTTCGTTTATATAACATTGTTAATGTAAACCCTTTATATTTTTAAGACCATATAAACCAACCTATTCACGGGTAATTATTTTATTTACCTAATAAATATATGACAAATCCGAACGGACGTTTAGTCCCAGTGGAAATCTAGTACCAAGTGTCAAAATCCAAAAGGCTTCCCTTACTAATAATTTTTTCCTTCTATTACCACCTCGAATTAATTTGGGTATTTGTTCGATAGCATAAAATTTCAGTGTGCTGGTATTTCCATTATGTTCCATTAAAAAGTGTCTAGATAAATTGGATATATTGTCTTCATTTTTTGTACTGTCTGTTATGTGTTCTGAAATACGGGTTTTTATGTTCCTAATTGTACACCCCACATATGAGAGTCTGCAACTGGTACATTCCGCCACATACACCACAAATTGACTATTACAATTCAGATGTTTTTTAATCCAATATGTTTTCTTTTGGTCTACACTTTTAAAACTATCAGTTTTTCTAACATATCTGCACATGTTACAGCGTTTCATACCGCAGCAAAAAAATCCCCTTACATTAAGCCAAGTATTAGACATCATCTCATTCTGAACATACAAACTAGGTGATAGTCTATTACCCATAGAATTCCCCCTTCTGGCTACTACCTGGATCCCCTTATTAATAATCTCATTCGTTACTGGATCTTGTTGTAGAATCGGGAGATTTTTATAAAAAATTCTCTTAATTGCGGAAAACTGATTACTGTATGGAATTGAAAAAATTAATTTCAATTTAGTTTCAATTTTAATGTATTGAAAATAAAGATTGGAAGTTTTTAAGACGTCGGGAAGTGCTGGATCTTCTTTCTATATATGGTGTTCAATTACCCTGTAGTGCCGCCACAGGGAAATGTAAGCATTACACAGTGCTCAATGACTGGGCTAAATGTGTGATATAGGACATGACAGATACTCCAGACTGAGAGATGTTATTTCTAACCAAACTCCTGGAATGTAGACAAGGATACAGTGACTGGCCCAGTGTTAGCTCAAAATTATTTTTTTTTTCCCAAGATGAACAACTCCATCAAGTGACCCTGTATGTAAACAAATAATTGACGTTGAGGTGCCCAACCTATCCCCACTTGCATTGCAGCTTGCCCATTTAAGAATCTGTACTCCTACTTAAGCTTATTCCTTAAAGGTCAGACTCACACTATACAACCATTGATGGCTAGGCCACCAATGTCAATGTCTAGGCCATCTAGGCTAGGTTATCAATGTCCATGTCTAGGGCATATAGGCTAGGCCATCAATGTCTAGGCCATCTAGGCTAGACTAGGCCATCAATGTCAATGTGTAGGCCATCTAGGCTAGGTTATCAATGTCAATTTCTAGGCCATATAGGCTAGGCTAGGCCATCAATGTCAATGTCTAGGCCATCTAGGCTAGGCTAGACCATCAATATCATTGTCCCGGAAAAAAAACGTTAAAGGGCACTTATTAGAAATGAGATACAAGAGGTAGACATGATAGAGTGATGAGAGACTCCAGGGCAAAAATTTAGTGAGAGTTAACCTGACTAGCAAATTTACCTTTAGGAGCAGTCACTCTACACCCCTCTCCATTTCATCTGTCTGAATTTGTCTCTTACAGGTAAGCTTTAAGTATGAATACTGTTGTGACATAGCATGAAACAGACAGAAAATATTTCCTCAGACTGACATCATTCAGACTACACGAAGGCCTCCAAATATCCTCTATGGCCCTATTCATATCTGCATTTGGGTTTCCATTCAGGTACCCCACGATCGGAAACCTATACGCATTAAAAAGTGGTTACCTGGGAAACACACAGACTCCACAGTCTATAATGGGGTCCATGTGGTTTCCACTCGGTTTCCGCATGAAACATGTGGAGAGAAAAGTCCTGCAAGCAGCACTTTTCTCTCTGCATGATTTGTGCGGAAACCACACAGATCCCATTATAGTCTATGGGGTCCATGTGGTAACCTTTTTTCATTTGTATTGGTTTCCATTTTGCGGGGTCCCCAAGTGGAGTCCCTGAACAGAAACCTGAACGCAGATGTGAACTAGGCCTATGAGTTCATGACAACCAGAAAAGACAACATATGGACGGCATACATGTGCTGTCTATGCGCACCATGGACCCACAGAATTAAATGAATGAGCCTAGACCACAACTAGTTTGTCCATCTCTAGCTGTGTGCATGGAGTCTGACTTTTTCGTTTCAGGGATCTTAAATATTTCAATATGTTTTGTGCTTACCAAAGGTATAAGGCCTCAGAGGCCAATAGGACATGTAACGTCCCTGAAGCTAAGATGGTGCTCCCTGTAGCACAGCGCAGATGTATCATAATACAGGTACTGGTATAAGGTTTACTCATTCCCTGGCATTAGATTGGAATGATAATATAAAGCATATCTGAAAGTATCAGTGCTTCTAGTCTAGGGGGAATATACTACTTGTACAATAAGCTATGCAGTAACTTGCAATTTTTTCTAGACCCATCGAATTAGAAAAACAACTATATATGCCTACATGCTGTATAACTCACAGGGGTACAAAATGGTCCCAGACGTGGCCATAGCTATAGGGCGTGCTCTGGAGGCTGAGGGGATCCAAATGCCTTCCTAAAGCACAATGAGTCACCAGGATTTTACATAGCCCATGATAATTGGGGACATTGTTACGGATTTTGCATTGAGGCCCAGGAGATTCCATTGACGCCTCTGATCCCAGAGGATTGTACAGTACAGATCCTTGAATATATAGCCAAACTGATAGCATGAATAGTAACATAGTCCCATATTCTGTGCTCACATAGACTTGTTCACTGACCACTTCTCTGATATGAAAACCGTAACGCCTCCATTTGGAGCGACTGCTAAGCCCTACACTATAATAACTTTTGGAAATGTGGGAAAAAAGGTTCCGAGTTCCATTATTTCAATGCAAATATGACTGATACTATTGTAATTGCATTGATAAATTGGCCCTGTAGGATGCTGGAAATTTCTGCAAAAACCGTCAAGGATAATGCAAGTTTTATAGCAATTAAATCAATGAGATATGTTCTTCCTGCGGAAAAAGAAATGCAAATGTAAATATAACAATATGATTTTTTAATTCCTTTTGTGATTGGTTGAGAATCAAAAGGAAGATTAAACAAAAGAAGTAAAATGAAATATCTCATTGCGGCATAAAACCATTATCAATGAACAAAAGGAAACTCACTTAATATTGCATGAAGCAGCATATTAATACCAAATTAATACAAATCCCTGTGCAATGATGTAAAACAATGCCATGAATGTTAACAGGATTGAACAATGAGCCATGCTCTCATTATGTATACTGATCAGCCTATACGATATATACAAAGGATAGACAATTAACTGATGCAATATTAATGGAGGATCACATTGATTGCTACTAATGCCAATAATGTTCTCTCCTGAAGTTCGGGATTGTTCACATGAGATGTTACATGTAAAATATTCAGCGACTGGATTTAAAGGAACACTAAACCAACAAATGGATGAGAATTTTAAAAAGGAGATACATTTACCCCTCTGTATCAGTCTAGAAAATAATCAGTATTTTAGTTTACAGCAGAGTTTAATGGGAACATAAACTGACCCTAAATTTAGGGTTTTTCTCCCACCATGTGTTTCCTATGTTGCCGCTCACTAAGTTTTAGGTTGCTGAAAAGTCAAGTTATAAGCTTTAGAAACCTGAGATTGGCATATTCAAATTTGCCTTAAGGGTAAGTTCACACGGAGACAGCTCCCATTGAAATCAATGGGAGCCATTCAGGAGTTTTTTCTGGGACCCGGCTTGTTCCGACTCCTGGAAAAAGAAGGGAGGTGCTCACTCTTCAGGCCGTTTCGCCTCGCGATTCGGCCTGAAGACAATCCCTCCCCCCGGCTAGGCCCATTCATTGGGCCTAATCCAAAATGTCTCAGGTTCCGGTCCAAAAAAACCCCATCTGAATTTACTCTAACTAGTCATGTGGGCGGGGAGCAACTGTATTTAGTCATGCAGTCATTGCACTAAATCATAATATGTAAGGCCTGCAGTTAGGTAGGAGTATCACACTGACATCAGACATTGAGTGACATGTCGGTCATACTGCTCTGGGTATACCTTGGTGTGATGACTGTGTGACTAGATGAAGCTGCTCCCTCCCTCCGATGACTGAGTGATGTATTACTTATTTATTTCTATTACTTTTATGCCACGGTTCTTTTACAGGTATTGTCAACACTGTCCCCATGCAAGACTCACAATCTAAATTCCCTATCAGTATATCTTTGGCGTCTGGGAGGAACCGGAGTACCCGGAGCAAACCCACACAAGCATGGGAAGAACATACAAACCCCTTGCAGCCTCCAAGCCACCCCCGAGAAATTTGCAGCTACTGATCTCAGGTTTTAAAAGATTCTAATTAAATTTTTCAGCAACGGAAAACTTGAGGAGCAACATAGGAAAGGTCATTACTTGGTGAAGCACATACTGGGGTCAGTTTAGGGTAGAAAAACACCTGACAGGTTCCCTTTAACTTTCTTTGTCTCTTACTACAGGAAAGCAATGTGGGGAAGCATTATTCTGCAAGCCTTACTGTCATGAGTGTTTTAAGAAAGGATTTTCTAGGTCAATGTTCTCAAAAATTACAAGGTCAAGTACCTTCCTACTCAAACAAATTACACCACAAAGCCTATTATAATCCATTAGGATGCCTATTAAAAGCAAAGTATGAGCTCAACTATCTCATAGGCTGAGTTCAGACGGGGGGGGGGGGGGGGGGTGTCCAAAATTTGACGCGGAGGCCGCCTCAGATTCTGGACCAAAAAATGGGTAGCCGCGACTGGATGCCGGTGTAGTGCAAAATGAATGGGCCTAGTCAAGAGGGAGTGTCTTCAGGCGGATGTCCGCAGCTGAATCGGCCACAGAATCTACTTAAAGATAGAACTTGTCGCTTCTTCTTTTCTACGAGTGGGAACAAACCACTTGCGGAAAAAGGAAATGACTGGCTCCCATTGATTCAATGGAAGGCTTTTTTTTTTTTTTTTTTTTTTGTAGATTGTGAGCCCCACATAGAGCTCACAATGTACATTTTTCCCTATCAGTATGTCTTTTTTTTGGAATATGGGATGGAAATCCATGCAAACACGGGGAGAACATACAAACTCCTTGCAGATGGTTTTATACCCTTGGTGGGATTTGGGCACCGGGACTCCAGCGCTGCAGGGCTGCAGTGCTAACCACTGAGCCACCGTGTGGCCCCCCACCAATGGGAGGCATTTTTTTGTCAGGATTGTCAAAATCCTGACCAAAAAAATCCCCATCTGAACTCAGCCTTAGAGCAATTTTCAACAACCTGTGGTCTTCAAGCTCTCATGAAACTACAATTTCCTTCCGCAGGTTAGAGACCGCCGCCTTATGTTAGGTTTGCACCTGCTTTCGACCTTCCGTTGCTTGGGGAAATGAAACCTAATCCACTTAAGAAGTGGTTATCTGCGGGGTCTATGGAAAAATTTTGAAAGCAGAATGGGGAACGGAATCCCCGAGCATTCAATGAATGCAGATATGGCCATACCCTTAGAAATGTGATGTGTACCCCTCACCACAGATTTAAAAACTAGAAAATCCAAGTCCAAGAGAGTAAATATGACTGACCATGGTAGACATCCAATACCAACCTTCCGTCCTTAAAACTGGAGACAGGGGAAGACGGGAACACCAACATCTAAACTTATACCTTTTGCTGGAGGCACCGAACACTTGAGTAATTCAGTAACTTTCTTTAAACAAATTTGCAAATTTTTTTATGTCTTCCTTCCTTGTTACATCTTAAATTTTAAGAAAATTTACTTAACAGGCCCTGACCTGTAATGTGATGATTGGTCAGTCGGTCTTAAATTGCTATCGTATATGGCAAGCCGATAAGGTGTCACCCAGTTTAAGGATTTTTGGCATATGCTCATAAGGTATACTAAGGTAACTGGTAATTTTTGCATCCTTCATTCCCCTGCGAATATAAAAAAGACCCAAAAAACAAATTGCATATTTTATGAAATAGATTGTATGTTATGGTAACGATGGCATTAGCATTTTCCAATGCAATATTATTCCTAATTGTCTCTCAGTGTGATACTTAAAAATGATAATTCAATTTTAATAGGCGTCCATAAGCTCTTCTCAATATAAAAACATGTTTAGGTCCCATTTCTACATTTTCCATGCATTTAAATACACACATTTACATTCTTCTCCAATCGGATGTGATTTTTGATTCTTCTTTGATTATCAATTAATTTCCATAGTGTGACAGTGATGTGTTCTTAGCTCTCCCATAAGAATAGAACAGCTAATGAATTCAGCTGAATAGAATTGAATTGCATTTTAAGCCATTTCAGGTGATGTACAGAGACAATGGCAGTCAAATATTCATGGAGAGAAGAACTGTATAAAATCAGGTTCCCCGGGAAACTGAGCTTCTACAATCTATCTTTAAATTAAAAATGGAATATTTATCTCCCAAGCTGACATCAGCCTGTCCTCTTGTCCCTCTATTTAGTCTCTTGGGTCTTCATCTTGACCATGTCCTATTTCCTGATGACACAATCTGTCTCTTTCCAGTGGGATCCAACTCTTAAGAATAATTATGTTAATTTATGGTGGCCAAAGGAGAGATGGAAATCGTTAAGGTCAACCGGTAGACCTTGAACTTCTCTTTTCTTCCATTGTAAATAAGTGTAGTATATATTAATCAGACGTTCTTCACCCTCCGTCATACAATAATTTAGATTCTGATTGCATGACAAGGATGAGTAGGTAGGTTTTTCAACCTATTAACCACCATGGAATTGTCCAATATAACCCATGACATTTGTATTTATATGCCAGTGTTGAGCAGGTGTCATGTATTGTGATGGAAATACTTGTTTACGGTATATAAGTCAAGCGATTGTCTGCAAAAATACCTTAGAAACAGTTCATCAGCGTAGCACAAACTTTCTCGGTCAATTGTCAGATTAAAACTTAAAGTGTACCTCCAATTATAAAGCCACTTTTCATACAGGTGAAAATATAAGAAACATAGTAATATATCTTATAAAAGATATACGTTTCTGCCTCTACTTATTAACCACTTCCGGACTGCCCATAGACTATATACGTCTGGGAATTGGTTGCCTAGTTCTGACAGGACGTGCCGGTATGTCCTGTCAGAACACAGCTATTGCATGAGATTGTGCAGCTGCTGATACTGGGAGCCGGCTGTAACTTCAGCCATAGCTCCCAGAGAGAAGACAGGGAGGGTTTATTCCCTTCTCTGCCTTCTCGATCGCTGTGTATATAGAGCTCAATGAGCACTGTATACACAGCTATGTGCGCCGCCATGATGGGGCCGCCCTCTGACCCGGCGGTCACGTGATCCGCCGGGATTAGTGTCTTGCAAGAGCTGCTGCGTCCTACAGGACCCAGATCACCTCTGTAAACTGTGTATACAGCGTGCAGGAGGCTGTATTCCTCCTGCAACTGGGGCTAAATGTACCAGCCCCAGTTACTGGGGAAATCAACCTCCCTAACAAAGAAAAAAGGGATCAGATGTCCCCAAAGGTCTCTTATGACCTTATGGGGACACCATCTGAAAAAAAAAATATTAAAAAATTAATAAAAAAGTTTTTTTAAAAATTTAATAAAATAATTTTAAAAATAAGTAAAATAATACGCAAATAAAATGGCATTATTAAAGGTTATCGGCCCACCCCTGACAACACCATACAAAGTAAAAATTACCGTAAGGAGAGGAAAAATTATTTTATAAAGTTTTTCAGTAGCACTTTGTGTTATTAAATTAAAAAAAAAAAAAGTGAAAAGTGAAAACCAGACACAATTTCCCTCCTATTTTGTTTATTTTGATATAAAAAAATTAAAACACATTAGAAAATAAAAACAACATAAAAATAAAGCCCTATGTGTCCCCGAAAAAATTAGTTGAATGAGACACGAGAAAAATGTTACAGCCCTCAAAACCTTACATACAAAAGACCCGAAAATGTGTCTGGTCCTGGACCACAAATTGGCCCGGTACTGAAGTGGTTAAGCTACCCTCCTCATCCTTATCAGTCTATCAATCAGTCTATTTGCTTACATATAGTCCTTATCCAGCCCACACAGAACTCTATGGAGAGGGAGAGGAGGCTGTTAATTGATTTATCGCCTCTTTTTGTGCAGTGATATGTTCTTATTTTGAAGAAACATCAGTCAGAAGAGTTCCCTTACTCACCAACAGGTTCCACCATGCTACATGTCCCCCTCGGCACCCCCGCTGTGAGATTTGGGGGGTGCCATATATGCATCTTCTGCACTCCGGGGTCTGGCTAGTGACCTTGGGCTGCTAGTAGCCCTCAGTACTTGGTTGGTTCTGCCCAGAAATGAGGAGGCCAGCGTGTGTGCATAGGCTGAGTTCCTCTATAGACTGCAATACACGTATATTGCAGTCTATAGTGCTGAACCAGTGATCAGTGCATCACTGGTTCAGGTCCCCTAGTGGGACATCACAAAAAACCGCTGCACAGCACAGTGTCCTACACCACTATACAGGCTCTCTGCAACCAGGATTTAGCTGTATTTAATGCAATTTGCCGCAAATTAATTTGGATCGGATCGCATTGGAAAATTCAGAATCAAATTTTTGAATCTTGCTGTCATAATCTACGAAAGCTGTCTTACTTATCTCTGTCCTGTTATCCCGGATAAGTGAAGATGAATATTAGCTTTTATATAAGTAAAGATGAAATTTATAAAGTCTTTGACTATTTTTTGTTCTGTAGCTATGACTTTTCACAGTACTATAGGTTGTGAACAGGAATTCATTTGAGCCTGACACGCCACTGGCTTCCTCTATCAAAGCTCTGATGTATGCAGCATTTGATGTAAACTCAGCACTGCGCTTGCAAAAGCAGATGTGCCATTGGCCGGCCTGTGCTTACTGCCCTCTGTATTAATGAACCAGGAACAGCTGGGTGCCGGTGGCCAATCATCCAAGTAGCGGAGATAAAAAGCAGCCGGACATTTATAATGAACACAATATCGAGAAATTCTCTGATGCCGAGTTTTGATAGTTCAGAGGTGGAAAGCTGGAGGGAAAAGTATATAAAGCACAGAATGTAGGAATGAAATGTGCGGTGCAGTCACTTGTTGCATCAAATGCTTATATAATTTACAGAAATAAATAAGGTACGTATAGTGCAGTGCAAAAGTTTTAGGCAGATGGGGGGGGGGAATTGATGCAATGTAAGAATACTTTCAGAAATAGAAATAAGTCCTTCTTGGTTGAAAAAGTGGAATTTGCTCTAGCACCACCTTCTGGAAGGTAGATCCCTATAGATCAATACTTGGTTTTCCTGCAAACTAGTAGCATAATCAGTGAATAAAGTCAAGCCAGAATATGTAATCCAAAATGAAGATAGACTCATCTGCAGACAGCTGTTTTGAGGTTATTACATCTTAAGAGTACAACGCAGAATAATGAATGGCTATGGGAGAGGTCATAGACATGGGTCAGAAGAGATACTATGTAGGGTTGAGCCGATCTTGACTTTTCAGGATCGATTTTAAAATCCGATTTCCGATCATTCTTCATTCGAACCCGATCTCGATCCCAATTCCGATCCCAATGCAAGTCAAAGGGATTTTTTTAGCAATCGGAGATCGGATTTTGTTAGATTGTTAGAATCCACGCTGAATAGTGATTTTTTTAATCACTAAGTAGCCAGAGGATTTTTTTTAATCCTCTGGCTACTTAGTCCCCCCTGGTGTCCACTTACCTGCAGAGATGACTGGTCTGGTGCCTGATGTTCTCGTTTTTCTTCACCTCGCTGCCCCCGCCTCCCAGGTTAGGAGAGTGTTGGCGGGTTAGGAGAGTGGGGGGGGGTACTGGGAGGGGAGACGTCACATCTCCCTGCCCTGTACCCGCCCACACTCTCCTAAGCCACAAGCCCCGCCTTCTTCCTAGCTCTTTAACACTAACCTGGGAGGCGGGGGCAGAGAGGTGAAGAAGAATGAGAACATCGGGCACCGGACCAGCCATCTCTGCAGGTAAGTAGCTACTAGAGATGTTAGCTAGTCTGCCATTAGAATGAATGGATGCAGCCGGCACGCAGGGGGTTAAGGCTGTGTGCTGGCTGCTTCCATTCATTCCAATGGAACCGCAGCGAGCCTTCACACTGAGTATACGCTCCGCTCAGAATGAGCGGAGCGTATACTCAGTGTGAAGGCTAACATTGTTAGCTTTTCCCACAATGCTTGGCCAGTAGCAAAGCATTGTGGGAAATAATCACCGATCTCGATCCCACTTAAAAAGATCGTATTTGGAATTCCGATCGCAATCGTGAAATTTTCTCGTTCGACGATCGGAATTCGATCTTTTCCGAACACGATAGCTCAACCCTAATACTATGCCTACATAAGAAGACACTGCCTTTATCAGGCCAGGGCGGGGGACTTATTAGGCCATGCATAAAGTGAATGAATAAAAAAGAAATCCCATTAATATTTGGTTTGACCTTTGCCCTTTGGAGGAGGAGTCCTTGAAGGGTCCGCGGAGCCCTGATCTCATCATCGTCCAGTCTGTCTGGGATTACATGAAGAGACAGAAGGATTGGAGCAAGCCTACATCCACAGAAGACCTGAGCTTAGGTCTCCAAGTTTTTTGGAATAAACTCCTCGGAATTTCTTAGAAAACTGTCTGCAAGTGTACTTAAAAGACTTGATGGAAGGCAAAGGGCAAAGGTCATTCCAAATATCGATGGGATTTACATTTCTTTTTTGTTCATTCAATTCATTTTGTTTATCGATCAAAAAAACTATAAGCATTTTTTTTCCTATAAAGGTTGGAAAAAGAAAGAAGGTCTGCTAAGTGGGGATATGGTCTCATCGATGTGAAGTAACGACGTGTAGTAGTCCTGTGCAGTATTATCAAGGTGTAGAGAAATAGTGACACCCCAAAAACAGTGACACTGCTGTCAATTGGTTGTGACTGGTACTGCAGCTCAGCCCTATCAATGTGAATGGGACAGACATAAGCCATGTATATACGGTTTTTTGTTGCAGATTTTGTCACGGATTTTTGAGCCAAAACCAGGAGTGGACTGAGCAGAAGGAAGAAGTATAAGAACTTTCTATATATTTCCTTCCATCTGTAGCCATTCTTGGCTTTGGTTCAAAAAACCGCAACAAAAAGTGCTGCATTTCCGCAACGTGCGGCCTCGGCCTAAAGGGCTACTCCATTTTTCTTGACACTATTTGCATTCTAAAGCCTATTTCCACACCTACTAATATGTAGTTTCCATGTTCCTTTCTGTGACTTTTGTAGCTATTTATTTTCGATTTATTTTCGCTCTTGTGACACCAGCAGCTTGACTGTGATCACCGGATTGGATACATTAATATCTGGAAAGCGGCTTTGTGTCATGCGTCAATAATAATGAGCTGATTTATAAGTGTGCCGATATAAGCTTTTATGCTGTGTTTGATCATGACAGAGAAATTGTGCTTCCATTTGTCTGCCATCCCTCTGCTGAAAGCCTCTGCTTTTCCTTTGCACATGGCTGCAGCGCCTGAGTGCAGAGAAATTGGGTAATTTTTTCAGCTTTTCTAAGATGTTGATGTGCCTAGATTAGATGTAGTTACTGTTGCGTGCAGCAGAAAAGAGATAAATACCGCAGTGGCTAAATAAATCCACACGTATAATAAATACACACGTGCGCTTTGCATGGCATATACATATGAATGAAGAGCCACATCTGAGCTACCCATGCATATCTTAATATACTGTATATAGGGATTAACTCCTTAATCAACACAACATTTTATCCCCGAAAGAAATAAGTGCTCGGTAAGGCTGCTGGAAGAAGATGAAGGGCTGTCAGGGACATTAAAGTGGATAAGGGGAGCGGGGAACCAAATGAACACAATGCTATATGTATATATTTAATGTTGTGTCAAGGCAGACTTATTGGTGCCCACTTGGATCCTCAGTATCTGGAGAACATTGCACATTGATTGACCCCATACTGTGAGCAATGGGATGATCTTTGGTTAAAGGTAGCTATATTAAAGAGGACCTTTCATGGTTTGGGGCACAGGCAGTTCTATATACTGCTGGAAAGCCGACAGTGCGCAGAATTCAACGCACTGTCGGCTTTCCCGATCTGTGCCCTGGGTAAAGCGCTATCAGTCCCGGTACCGTAGCGCTTTACAGTCAGAAGGGCGTTTCTGACAGTCTGTCAGGAATGTCCTTCTCCACAACATCGCCTATCGCGCTGTACAGTGTGAGCGGGGAGGAACGCCCTCCTCCCCTCCTGATAATACTGGTCTATGGACGAGTACTGTGAGCAGAGGGAGGGGGCATTCCTCCCCGCTCACACTGTACAGCGCGATAGGCGCTGCTGTGGAGAAGGACGTTCCTGACAGACTGTCAGAAACGCCTATCTGACTGTAAAGCGCTACTGTACCGGGACCGATAGCGCTTTACCCGGGGCACAGATTGGGAAAGCCGACAGTGCGTTGAATTCTGCGCACTGTCGGCTTTCCAGCAGTATATAGAACTGCCTGTGCCCCAAACCATGAAAGGTCCTCTTTAACCAAAGATCATCCCATTGCTCACAGTACGGGGTCAATCAATGTGCAATGTTCTCCAGATACTGGGGGTCCAAGTGGGCACCAATAAGTCTGCCTTGACACAACATTAAATATATACATATAGCATTGTGTTCATTTGGTTCCCCGCTCCCCTTATCCCCCGTGCAGAATTCAACGCACTGTCGGCTTTCCAGCAATATATAGAACTGCCTGTGCCCAAATCGGTGGAAGGTCCTCTTTAAATATTAGTATTCTAAATGTTCTGACTAATAGAGCCATGAACCTACATTACTTTATTTAATCCACTTGCAGAAACCTGTTGGTGGAGGTTTGGAGAAGTGATACTTGCAATGGTCATGGTAGACAGAAAAGCTACAGAATCCAGATTCTCTCCTGCTGGGACGGCACAGTGCTGAGGAGCATGTAGAATACTTTATGGTAGTGTTTGTTCTGGGCCTCGTTCTAGTTGTTGTCAGCCTTCCTGAGAAGGATGGAGGTTGGAGTAACTATGATGGTCATGACAGATACAAACACAACTGCATCCCCCAGCTATCCTGCTGGGTCGGCACAGGGCTTAGGAAGATTATAGAGTACTTTATGGTAGGGGTAGTGTTTGTCATGAGATTTGTTCTAGTTGTTGTCAGCCTTCCTGAACAGGATGGAGGTTGAAGTAACTATGATGGTTGTGTGGGAATAAGACTCAAGAGATCAGATGTTTGAAGAAACTGAATAACCTGCAGTTTTTACTTGATGGAGCTGAGATACAGCTGATAGACCCTTTTGGTAGTCTCTGTTTCTCTTGTTGAGGCAATCTACACTTTAATTTATAATGCCTCATAAAGATTGTACAGGTTTCCAATGTGGAGTGTAGATCAGCACGTTTGCCCTGTCTATTATCCTGAGGTGCAGGCAGGGTTGTATTTCTGAGACTCATATAATACTTTTCTGATTCACATCTGGAACCCTCTCCTCTGTAACATAAGCTGAGCAGGGATATATCCCATCTCCTGACTGCTGAAATCACTTTACACCAGGGGTGCCCAATACGTTGATCGCGATCTACCAGTCGATCGCGAAGGACGTATGAGTCGATCGCGGGATGCAGCCAGGGATCCCCAGTGTCTGCTTGTTCACAGCGCAGGCTGAAAGTCATCTCCGGACGCTTGCAGGTGGGGCTGCCGCAGCCCTGACTGCGAACAAGTGCAAGGCTCTTGCACCCTGGCTGCTCCCTCCATCCCTAAGAGCGTGTCATCCCCCGGAGATGCTGCTGCCCGGCCTTCAAGTGTCCGGAGTGCTTGTTCACAGCGCAGGCTGAGAGTCATCTTCCAGATAGCTCTCAGCCTGCGCTGTGAACAAGCAGACACCGGGGATCCCTGGGCACCTGCCTTGCTTCCGTGTTGTGGGCATTCTGTGGCTTTCCATCATGCTGAGCGAGGGCCGTTACTAGGCAACCACAGAATGACGCTGCCTCCTGCTCTCACGCTCCGCCCACCCTGGCCCCGCCCACCAGCCACACCCTGCCCCACCCACAGGCTCTGCCCACAAAAAGTGGGTAGTAGATCTTTGGACTTGGTCATGTTATAAAGTAGCTCACATGCTGAAAAAGTGTGAGCACCCCTGCTTTAGACTGTTCTAGTTGGACAGGTTACCTTAGGCTCTGGTATAGTTTCCCCTCACACTTCAGAGGACAGAAGCAGATTCCCAGTCTCATGGGAACCGAACTTTCTAAGTGGGTTGTACCAACTCTCAGTTGCCTCCTCACATTTGGTACAGCCACTCCTGACTTTGACTAAAAAAACTGCAGCAAATTGTGCAACAAAAAGAGCTATGTTTCTGCAACAAGGGTCTACCGCATTAATGACTACTGCACCACCATGACATGATGTCCACCATACCATTTTAGCCATTGAGTATTGATGGTGATACCAGCGACGTATGCCACATCTGTAACTGTCTGCTGTACAATCCGTGCAGATTATTGGGATCCATTTAGTTATTCACATGGGGACGTTATGTATCGAGCCATCAGGTGGATATTAATAGTCACTTTCTAGTGATTTCCCCTTGATTGTCATTTTACAGAAACAATGGAGAGCGATTGCAATAATGGAACGCTTCAAGAGCTAGCTTTTTTCTTTTTTGTGAATCGGTGCCATCTGTTGCAGAGACATTACTGTTTTTGTCAATATGCACATAAGTTCTTTGGAGCAACAAAAACATTATTAGTTACCATTTTGGAGTAATGGCCAGAACCTGTAGGGCTGGGTTGATATGCTGGGTTTTAGTGATGGACTACCTTTAATGAAATTAGCAGAAAGGTAAAGACAGAAAGGTGGACATATGTAGTTGGTGAAGGAACTATAATCGGGGGCATTTTGCAATTTAAGTTAATGTAACCAAGTCAAAACGTAACACATTAAATACACTGTACCATTTTCAATGGCTTTTGCTGGGTTCTGTGATACGATATCATGCTGCACCGAGTTATCAGTGTTGTGTTAAACTTCAGGGGTGTTCTGAGACCTTTAAATTGATGACCTATGCTAAGGATAGACCTTAGGCTTACTGACTGCTGCACCGTCACAACATGATGTCCACCATACCATTTTAGGTATTGGTGAGGATACCAGCGACATATGCCAGATGTGTAACCGTCTGCTGAACAATCCGTGCAGATTATTGGGATCCATTTAGTTATTCACAAGGAGACGTTACGTATCGAGAAACCATCAGATATCAATAGTCACTTTCCACTGATTTCCTCTTGATTGTCATTTACAGAAACAATGGAGAACGATTGCAATAATGTAACTTTTCAGGAGCCATCTTTCTTCTTTTCTTTTTACTCTGTGTAACATCTTGGCCTCAATCTTTCTCGCCCTAAGAATCCTTTTCTTCTTCTCAGTTTTTGGTTCTGCCAAGTGAGTTATTGATTTCCACATCAAATAACCAGCTAAACCTAATAGATTTTGTCTGTAGCATTGAGATACAAGGACCTCACTTGTTGTGATGTTGATTCTCTAATTAATATCCTACGGATTCACTTGTAATATGCAGTAAAAGATAAAGTAAGACAGGCGTCCTATTAACACAGGCTGGTGTCCCTGGGAAGGTGAGGCAAAGTGAGGTTAGAGAGGATAAACTGCTCGCTTTCTGAAAACGTGGACTTAAAGGGGCTGTAAAAAAAAAAAAAAATCACTCTTATTCATAGGCTATGCTTGGTGCTATTAACAGGATGAGCTGCAATACCAGGCACAGCCACAAGAGTGGGGGTGCTGTTTCTGAAATTAAAAAAATATATATATTACAGTAGTAATGAATGTGCATAATAAATACTAATAATGCATGTTTGTAATGAATGCTAATAATACTGTGGTTATAGGAACATATGAGAAGTGGCAATTAGAGATGAGCGAGTACTGTTCGGATCAGCCGATCCAAACAGCACGCTCCATAGAAATGAATGGATGCACCTGGTACTTCCGCTTTGACGGCGGCCGGCCGCTTAACCCCCCGCGTGCCGGCTACGTCCATTCATTTCTATGCGAGCGTGCTGTTTGGATCGGCTGATCCGAACAGTACTCGCTCATCTCTAGTGGCAATGTCTATGTTATATATGTAATAAACTAGTGTTACAGCACCTAGCTGGTTAAAATACTTAAATAAGATGTCAAAGATTAGAAAAAACCTAGCTTACTTCCTAAAATGGCTCCACAGTTGTTCACAGGTTGTGTATGGTATTGCACCTACAGTCCTATGAAAAAGTTTGGGCACCCCTATTAATCTTAATCATTTTTTGTTCTAAATATTTTGGTGTTTGCAACAGCCATTTCAGTTTGATATATCTAATAACTGATGGACACAGTAATATTTCAGGATTGAAATGAGGTTTATTGTACTAACAGAAAATGTGCAATATGCATTAAACCAAAATTTGACCGGTGCAAAAGTATGGGCACACTTATCATTTTATTGATTTGAATTCCCCTAACTACTTTTTACTGACTTACTGAAGCACAAAATTGGTTTTGTAACCTCAGTGAGCTTTGAACTTCATAGCCAGATATATCCAATCATAAGAAAAGGTATTTAAGGTGGCCAATTGCAAGTTGATCTCCTATTTGAATCTCCTCTGAAGAGTGGCATCATGGGCTGCTCAAAACAACTCTCAAATGATCTGAAAACAAAGATTGTTCAACATAGTTGTTCAGGGGAAGGATACAAAAAGTTGTCTCAGAGATTTAACCTGTCAGTTTCCACTGTGAGGAACATAGTAAGGAGATGGAAGACCACAGGGACAGTTCTTGTTAAGCCCAGAAGTGGCAGGCCAAGAAAAATATCAGAAAGGCAGAGAAGAAGAATGGTGAGAACAGTCAAGGACAATCCACAGACCACCTCCAAAGAGCTGCAGCATCATCTTGCTGCAGATGGTGTCACTGTGCATCGGTCAACTATACAGCGCACTTTGCACAAATAGAAGCTGTATGGGAGAGTGATGAGAAAGAAGCCGTTTCTGCACGTACGCCACAAATAGAGTTGCCTGAGGTATGAAAAAGCACATTTAGACAAGGCAGCTTCATTTTGGAAACAAAAATTGAGTTGTTTGGTCATACAAAAAGGCGTTATGCATGGCGTCCAAAAAGAAACAGCATTCCAAGAAAAACACATGCTACCCACTGTAAAATTTGGTGGAGGTTCCATCATGCTTTGGGGCTGTGTGGCCAATGCCGGCATCGGGAATCTTGTTAAAGTTGAGAGTCGCATGGATTCCACTCAGTATCAGCAGATTCTTGAGAATAATGTTCAAGAATCAGTGACGAAGTTGAAGTTACGCCAGGGATGGATATTTCAGCAAGACAATGATCCAAAACACCGCTCCAAATCAACTCAGGCATTCATGCAGAGGAACAATTACAATGTTCTGGAATGGCCATCCCAGTCCCCAGACCTGAATATCATTGAACATCTGTGGGATGATTTGAAGCGGGCTGTCCATGCTCGGCGACCATCTAACTTAACTGAACTTGAATTGTTTGTCCAAAATACCTTTATCCAGGATCCAGGAACTGATTAAAAGCTACAGGAAGTGACTAGAGGCTGTTATCTTTGCAAAAGGAGGATCTACTAAATATTAATGTCACTTTTCTGTTGAGGTGCCCATACTTTTGCACCGGTCAAATTTTGGTTTAATGCATATTGCACATTTTCTGTTAGTACAATAAACCTCATTTCAATCCTGAAATATTACTGTGTCCATCAGTTATTAGATATATCAAACTGAAATGGCTGTTATAAACACCAAAATATTTAGAACTAAAAATGATTAAGATTAATAGGGGTGCCCAAACTTTTTCATAGGACTGTAAGTCCCATTTACTCTTATGGACTTATGGCAATGGCGGTTTCACATCACAGAACTATGTTACAGTTATTAGCATGTCGTTTCTGAAGCCTCCTCCTCCCCCTCCACTCTCCATAGCCTTTTATGCAAAAAGTAATTTTGCCAGAAAAGGGGATAAAGAAATACATTTCTTGAATAAGATATATTACAAAGATTCTTTACTATTCATTTATAAAACGTTAGTTTATAAGTGGAGGTATGCTCTAAAGTGGCGGTATACATAATCTTGTGTCATGAGCAAGAGTGATAGGTTGTACAGCATCTCATTCACATTAGTTCTTAGCATGGTAAGGAGGAAATTGTCTACAATAGCTTTCCGCTAGTGGAAAAAAAAAAACTAACAGAATCCATTGAAATCAATGGGAGGCTTTTTTTCAGCGTGGAAAATTCCACACCAAATTCCTCACCATTTTCCTCCATGTGAATGGACCCTAAAGGAGAACAGCTTCAGCTCAGCTCTCTACCCTGCCTTCTCTACCCTGCCTAAATGACTATGAATGTCCTCCTTCTTTCTTCTCTGTTCCTTAGCTGCTATGGACTCCTAGTATATCTTTCTCAGCATATGTGTGTCTACTACTTCTGTAATATTTACTGTGTATTTTCATGTATCTGTATTACTATGCAGCTGTAACATACTGAAATTTCCCCACTGTGGGACTATTAAAGGATTATCTTATCTTATCTTCTCTTTTACCAGAGACACATATAAGCACACACATATCAGATGTTTATCATGTCCTCTGCATCCCCTTTTCTTTCTTCTATGGACAGTCTCTCCACTCTACACTGACAGATGGCTGTGCTATACTGTGCTAGAGCTGTTGTAGATGATCTTCCTTTATTCTGCTGTAAGCTATATGTGAGGTGTTGTAGGCAATTTCCTCCTTACCATGCTAAGAACTAATGTGAATGAGTTTCCACCTACACTGTCTTGTACTATAGATAGTCTTCCCCACACTGTGCTATGAGCTGATATAGACAGCCTTTCCCACACTATTGTATGAGCTGTGTAAGCCGATGGCTGGTCAGGTAATGGAGGGGGTGTACATCTCACACAGACTACTAAGGTGGGTGAGATGAGAAAACTCCAGAAAGAACGTTTCTCAGCAGATAACTATTGTCTGCTGAGGGTTATTTCAGAGTTCCAGTTACTGGGCTGGATTTTTAGGAATGGCAGGTAGGTTGGCAGTGGGACTTGTCATTCCACCCCCCTCCAGTCCACACTTTGGGGATGTTCCGGCAGCGACTCAGCTGCAGAGAGTCTCCTCGTCAAGGGAGGCTTAAGAAGCCAGCTCCAGCAGCAGACTGGGGGAAGAGCTTGGCTGGAGAGCCAACAGAGAGGTCATATTTTTAGAGCTGTGTCCTGAATGATTCTACTGGATTTTGATTTCTGTTATTCTAGGTGAGGTAACCTATTCTATGTTTAGTTAAAGCCTAGCCGGGCAGGGATTTATTTTTGTATTGTTTCCTTTTGTTGCTGTACTACCTTTTTGAATGAAAATAAACTCTACCTTTGTTTTGGACTAAAGAATCTGGACTGCTATAGACAGCCTTTCCTACACAGTACTATGAGATTCTATAGACAGTCTTCCCCACATTGTGCTGTGAGCTGCTATAGACAATCTTTCCCACACAATGCTGGAAGCTGCTATAGACAGCCTTTTCTACACAGTTCTGTGAGTTGCTATAGACAGTCTTCCCCAGACTGTGCTGTGAGCTCCTATAGACAGTCTTCCCCAAGCTGTGCTGTGATCTGCTATAGACAGTCTTTCGTACACTGTGTGAGCTACTGTAGACAATCTTGCCTGTATGTACTGTGAACTGGCTGTGAGCTGCTGAAGACAATTTCCCCCTTATACCATGCTATAAACTACTATGGTTGAGTTTTCCCCTACACTGGGCTGTGAGCTGCTATAGACAATCTTGCACTGTAATTACCTCTCTTCTTTGATTGACAGGGTCAGGGAGTTAAGTTGAACTCTCGCCTGGTCCTGTATTCTCACATTCATGCTGAGTAGTGCATAATTTGCGCATGCGCAGAACTGCTTTAGACTTGTGGGCTCAACTCACCTCAAGGACCAAAAACACTGCTGGTTAAAGGCTCAATTCACCCCAAGGGCCAAAAACTAAAACACTGCTGGTACAAGACTCAACTCACTCCAAGGGTCAAAAACTAAAACACTGCTGGTTAAAGGCTCAACTCACCCAAAGGGCCAAAAACACTGCTGGTGCAAGGCTCAACTCACCCCAAGGGCCTGAAGCAAAGTTTGGGAGGGCTCACCAAAAGGGCCTGAAAAGTAAATTTTTGTATGGCTCAACTCACTCCAAGGGCCAAAAACTAAAACACTGCTGGTTAACCCCTTCCCGCCGATGGCACTTTTTGACTTCCTGACCAAGCTCGATTTTTCAAAACTGACATGTGTCACTTTATGTGGCAATAACTTTGGAACGCTTTAACTTACCAAAGTGATTTTGAGATTGTTTTTTCGTAACACATTGTACTTAATGTTAGTGGTAAATTTTGGTAGATATGTTTTGTGTTTAGTTATGAAAAAATCGGAAATTTGGTGGAAATTTTGAAAAATATGCATTTTATAAAGTTTGAAATGATGTGCATTGCATACAGATAGTCAGACCGCCAAAATTATATCATAAATCTCATGTCCCAGATCTCTGCTTTAGGTCGGCATCAAACTATAGTCACCCTTTTATTTTTTACGGACAGTAGAAGATTTACAAGTGAAACAACAATATTCAAAATTTTCAAGAAATTTCCAAAACCCATTTTTTAAGGGACTAATCCAGTTATGAAGGGGTTTTGAAAGACCCTTGTATTAAACCCCCCCATAAATCACCCCATTTTCAAAACGGCACCCCTTAAATAAGTCAAAACAACATATACCTAGTATTTTAACCCTATAAGTGCTTAACAGGAATTAATACAAATTGGAGGTGAAATTTTCAAATTTGATTTTATTTCACTAATATTTTCGTTTAGCCCTAGAATTTGCACATTCACAAGGGGTTAAAAGGAGAAAACGCATCCCACAATTTGTTATGCAAGTTCTCCCGACTACCATAGTACCCACTTGTGGGTGTAAACGAATATGTGGACGCACAGTGAGACGCAGAAGGGAAGGCGCGCCAAAGAGCTTTTAGAGGGCAGATCTGGCTGTGAGCAGTTTCAGGAACCATGTCGCCCTTGAGGTGTCAAAACAGTGGAAACCTCTAGAAAGTGACCCCATTGTGAAAAATGCACCCCTCAAAGTATTTATCAAGTGATGTAGTGAGCATTAGTAACCCCGAAGTGAATATGTAAGCTGTGCGGAGTAAATTGGGCACACCAAATCCCATTCTATTTTCCCACCAGCTCCTATGACACGGACGGGGAAGAGAGGCATTCTGGGGGATCAGCGCTGGTGTATTATCCCTCATAAGCTCTAAATATGGGGGGGCCCCTGAAAATGCTCGCACCGATTACACATTTCCTTCTAGTCGCAGCCACTTACGTTCTAATGATTTGGCGACTTTTGGGGTTTTTGTCTTCACATTGTACAAGGTAGATTTTTATTTTTATTTTCTGGCAATGTGGCCATATGAGGGCTTGGTGTTTGCGGTATTAGATGTACTTCTCAATGCCACCATTTTGGGGCCTGTTACTTATTGACTACATTTTATTAACTCTTTCTGGGTGGGATGTAAAAGGAAACATCAATTCTGGCATTGCTTTCTAGCATTTATTTTTTTCCCCGTGCAGAGTACAGCATAAGTAACATGTTACCTTTATTCTGCGGGTCGGTACGGTTACGGCGATACCGCATTTATATGATTTTATATTCAATTTAGGGAAAAAAATCAATTATTTTTGCATCGTCATCTTCTGATGGCATAACATTTTTATTTTTCGGTAGACAGAGCTGGTTAAGGGCTTATTTTTTGCGGGATGACCACTGCTTTTTATTGGTACCATTTTGGTTTTCATCTGACCATTTGATTACTTTTTATTGAACATTTTGTAAGGGAAAGGTGGTGAACAATCATTATTTTGTGCGTTTTTCTACTTTTTTTTTTTTACACCGTTCGCCGTTCGGGTTAAATAATGTTTTAATTTTATTGTTCAGGTTATTACAGACGCGTTGATACCAAATATGTAATGTTTTTTTCTATTTTTCTTTATTTTACATAGTAAAACATTTTATATGGGGAAAAAGGGATTTTTGGGGCTTTATTTATTTATAATTTATTTTAAACTTATTTAAAAAATTTTATTTTTACTTTTTTATCACTTTTTTTTTCTGTCCCCATGGGGGATTGAAGCAGTGATCGGCTGATCGCTGCTTCACTATATGTATCTGCAATACACGTGTTACACGTGTATTGCAGAACACAGGAAGCTGTCAGCCTGTGTAGACGCACGGGCTGACAGCTTCCTTTACGGCAGGATCAGCCAGGTGCGAGGACGGGGTAAGTGATGGGGCAGACCCGGGGTCACTGATCAGACCCCGGGCTGCCCCCTACGAACACCGGCACCCCCCGAAACCGGCGGGGTTCCGACCGCGGGTGTTACAGGGGATAGTCAGCCGTGTATTACGGCTGACAGCCGCAGCGCATGGTGCACACTCAGGTTCTGTGTGTGCACCATGCAGCCGCAGTAATAGTACGGCGGTGTGCGGGAAGTCCTTCCCGGCTGCGCCGTACTATTACGGCGGATGTCGGGAAGGGGTTAAAGGCTCAATTCACCCCAAGGTCCAAAAACTAAAACACTGCTGGTACAAGACTCAACTTGCCCCAAGGGCCAAAAACTAAAACACTGCTGGTTAAAGGCTCAATTCACCCCAAGGGCCGATAACTAAAACTCTGCTGCTACAAGGCTCAACTCACCCAAAGGGCCAAAAACACTGCCGGTTAAAGGCTCAACTCACTTCATGGGCCTAAAACTCTGCTGGTGCAAGGCTCAACTAATTTCAGGGGCCTAATACTCTGCTGGTACAAGGCTCAACTCACCCCAAGCGCCTGAAGCAAAGTTTGGGAGGGCTCACCAAAAGGGCCTGAAAAGTAAATTTTTGTATGGCTCAGCTTTAGAGCCTCTGACTTAATTTGGAAGGGCTCACGTGAAGGGCCAGAAAAGTAATTTTTGAAGGTCTCTCCACATTACACACACATAATCAATGACAGTTAAGGGTGGGGGCTGTTGGATTTCCCATTGCCTATGCCATCTGTGGTTGTCATGGGCAACGTGATTTAAAGGGGTGCATGCTAAGGTTTCTTTAGCTTAAAATTTGTCTTTCTGTCCACACTAATGTAGAGGAAAGAAGGTTTCCAATTATTTTTCCACTTTCATAGAGGTTCTATTGAGTGTGGAAAGTGTCTAGTTGATAGGCTGTGATAGTGGGACTGGGATAGTGTAATCCTGGGACTTGGGCATGTTAGATGCCCCCAGACATGCTTCCCCTGCTGTCCCAGTTGTATTCCAGAGGTGTTGGCATCATTTGCTGAGGTGTCATAGTGGACTTGGTGACTCTCATTGGTCGAATAGTGGTTTCCCCTGAAACAAGCATTTTATCCCTAGCATTTTTTTCTATAGTCGAATATTGAGGGTCTACTTGAAACGAATATCGAATATTTCAGTACTCGCTCATCTCTAGAAAAGACTATCTCTGCAGTGGAGACCCGAATTATTTAGGGGGGAAAACCATTGCATTCAGGTGAGATTCATCTATCTGTTGGTTTTATTTGCTTAACCCTCCGTTTAAGGGAACTTTGTGTTTCAGTTTTCGTGTTTCTAACAAATCTTGAAACTGAATTTCGTAAAAAAAAAATGGATATAAAACATTTTGCAAAAATTACAGAAGGTCTGTGTTTTACAGCTACCAGAGCAAGACGGAGAGGGGCAGGTAAACTAGGTTTTATCTCTCGTCAAGTTGCGAGTTGGACTTTCTTTCGGGATAACATAATGTGTTTTATGACCTCAGTCAGCGCTGTCTCCTGTCTCTTTTCTTTTACAAGATACAATGTACAATCAGTATGCAAAGTCAAATGCCCCCCAGGGTCTCCAGCTCAACTCTTATTTCTTCTGTGGTTGGGGGAAATGCCCACTGGACACGTTTACAACCTCTTCAATATCACTGTAGACTCCATGTAATTTAAATCTTCCTTGCCGTAATTGCTCCATTAAAGCCCCTGGTAGTGCAGGATGTTACCTTCTTACTGTATCATGTGGTTAATTAGAGGGGATATAAATGGCGCCCCGTGAAGGACCTGACAATCCAGCTTTCTCCTAATTAAACTATTTGATGCCCCTCTCTCTGAGAATTTGTCAGGGTAATTTAGAAAGTATTAGGTGACTGTTGTTAGCACAGAATAGTGGCAGACGTGAGTGGATAATCCTAATAGGTCTCCTTAATACTCTCTAAGTATCAGCAAAACTTTCTTAGGTGAAAAAGAAGGAAATCTTCAATTTGCTTGACTTTTGACATCGTGCGAGAGCAACCTGGCATTGCTGGAACGTGCGGTTTTTTAGAGGTTACGTTAAAGGGCTGTCTGTGTTTTCAACAGTAAAAATCTAATCTTTCTTTGGGAGAATTGGTATTTCTTATTCTGGTTCCTTCCATTCTCGCTATTAGAAAATTAATAACACGGGCACAAAATGATTAAAGGGGATCTGTCACATCGAACGTGTCCAAAATGTCGGCGGCATGTGATAGAGCACGAGGAGATGAAGAAATTGATTTATAGTTTTGTAGGAAAGTTCAAGTAGAATTTGTCATTTATTCTTTTAAAGTGGTACCAACTTTTTAAAATGGAAGGCCTATTTTTAAGGGAGAATTGGGAGGAATTGGGGCAGGTGTAACATTAGAAACATATCTGTCCCTGGTGCTTAGTTGCTGCTTCAGGGTGCATGCACACGATGTAACGCGGCACTGATTCTTGCATGATAACTCGTGTAAGAATCAGCGCTGCAAAACAGACTCTTATTGACTTCAATGGGTTCTGTTTAGCGCGCTTAGCACATTGAAGTCAATGGGATTCTCTTTTGCAGCGCTGATCCTTACACGAGTTATCGTGCAAGAATCAGTGCTGCGATACATCGTGTGCATGCACCCTCAGTCTGGTTGTGCGCCATGCCTTGGCCCCACGTGACTGCTGCAAGCTGTCATTGGTTTAAGCAGCTGTCGCTGATGGAGCAGTGACGTCAATCACGTACGTTGGTCCCTCTCCAGAAACAGCTGAGGCTGCTTAGTGCTCTCAAGGGTCACGTGGGACTCAGGACAATTTGTAATCTTTGTAACACTTAGTGCTCTCTGTAAAATGCAGTGAGATGAATAACAGATCCATCCTCACATCTACCATCACTGCAATGCCTGGTGTTCACCTCCACAGGACCTTATATAGTTTGCATGATATCAGCGCTGTAAGGTGTCCACCTATCACTGACTATTGGCTGAGAGGCTGTCAGCTGATGTCACAGTGATGTCTGTCTCTTCTCTATTTTTACAGTGGTGTGGTGGTGGTCATTTTAGTTAATTCAAGATGAATCGCCATTTGGTTATTTCATCACAAAGCCAAACAATTTGTAATATTAAGATCGAACAAGATCTATTATAAATTGGTTCATCCATTTTTTATAGCTGAGAAATGCCCATGGTTGTGTGAATAAGACCTTGGTGAATTTGTAATATATGCCAGTTTTTTTTAATGGTGGAAAACCAATTTTGGCACAAAAAAATGGTAGTAAGCCTTTATTCACACGAACAATGTTACTCTCACATTTGAATTGGGCTTCTCATGTGACCGATTTTTTTTTTGGACAGTTCATTTAAATGGACTGTTAAAAAATAGAGATGAGCGAACAGTGTTCTATCGAACACATGTTCGATCGGATATCAGGGTGTTCGCCATGTTCGAATCGAATCGAACACCGCGTGGTAAAGTGCGCCAAAATTCGATTCCCCTCCCACCTTCCCTGGCGCCTTTTTTGCACCAATAACAGCGCAGGGGAGGTGGGACAGGAACTACGACACCGGGGGCATTGAAAAAAATTGGAAAAAGTCATTGGCTGCCGAAATCAGGTGACCTCCATTTTAGACGAATAGTGGATTTCAAATCCGGGTCATATGAGAATGTGAACTTTGTGACTATGAGACAGGGATAGCTGTACAGGCAGGGATAGCTAGGGATAACCTTTATTTAGGGGGTAATGTTATTAAAAATAACTTTTTGGGGCTCTATCGGGTGTGTAATTGTGATTTTTGTGAGATAAACTTTTTCCCATAGGGATGCATTGGCCAGCGCTGATTGGCCGAATTCCGTACTCTGGCCAATCAGCGCTGGCCAATGCATTCTATTAGCTTGATGAAGCAGAGTGTGCACAAGGGTTCAAGCGCACCCTCGGCTCTGATGTAGCAGAGCCGAGGCTGCACAAGGGTTCAAGCGCACCCTCGGCTCTGATGTAGGAGAGCCGAGGGTGCACTTGAACCCTTGTGCACCCTCAGCTCTGCTACATCAGAGCCGAGGGTGCGCTTGAACCCTTGTGCACACTCTGCTTCATCAAGCTAATAGAATGCATTGGCCAGCGCTGATTGGCCAATGTATTCTATTAGCCTGATGAAGTAGAGCTGAATGTGTGAGCTAAGCACACACATTCAGCTCTACTTCATCGGGCTAATAGAATGCATTGGCCAGCGCTGATTGGCCAGAGTACGGAACTCGACCAATCAGCGCTGGCTCTGCTGGAGGAGGCGGAGTCTAAGATCGCTCCACACCAGTCTCCATTCAGGTCCGACCATAGACTCCGCCTCCTCCGGCAGAGCCAGCGCTGATTGGCCGAAGGCTGGCCAATGCATTCCTATGCGAATGCAGACTTAGCAGTGCTGAGTCAGTTTTGCTCAACTACACATCTGATGCACACTCGGCACTGCTACATCAGATGTAGCAATCTGATGTAGCAGAGCCGAGGGTGCACTAGAACCCCTGTGCAAACTCAGTTCACGCTAATAGAATGCATTGGCCAGCGCTGATTGGCCAATGCATTCTATTAGCCCGATGAAGTAGAGCTGAATGTGTGTGCTAAGCACACACATTCAGCACTGCTTCATCACGCCAATACAATGCATTAGCCAGTGCTGATTGGCCAGAGTACGGAATTCGGCCAATCAGCGCTGGCTCTGCTGGAGGAGGCGGAGTCTAATGTCGGACCTGAATGGAGACTGGTGTGGAGCGATCTTAGACTCCGCCTCCTCCAGCAGAGCCAGCGCTGATTGGTCGAGTTCCGTACTCTGGCCAATCAGCGCTGGCCAATGCATTCTATTAGCCCGATGAAGTAGAGCTGAATGTGTGTGCTTAGCACACACATTCAGCTCTACTTCATCAGGCTAATAGAATACATTGGCCAATCAGCGCTGGCCAATG
Source organism: Leptodactylus fuscus (assembly GCF_031893055.1). Lineage (NCBI taxonomy): Eukaryota > Metazoa > Chordata > Amphibia > Anura > Leptodactylidae > Leptodactylus > Leptodactylus fuscus. The sequence continues at coordinate 41,175,668 of NC_134269.1, forward strand.
CATTCTATTAGCTTGATGAAGCAGAGTGTGCACAAGGGTTCAAGCGCACCCTCGGCTCTGATGTAGCAGAGCTGAGGGTGCACAAGGGTTCAAGTGCACCCTCGGCTCTCCTACATCAGAGCCGAGGGTGCGCTTGAACCCTTGTGCAGCCTCAGCTCTGCTACATCAGAGCCGAGGGTGCGCTTGAACCCTTGTGCACACTCTGCTTCATCAAGCTAATAGAATGCATTGGCCAGCGCTGATTGGCCAGAGTACGGAATTCGGCCAATCAGCGCTGGCTCTGCTGGAGGAGGCGGAGTCTAAGATCGCTCCACACCAGTCTCCATTCAGGTCTGACCTTAGACTCCGCCTCCTCCAGCAGAGCCAGCGCTGATTGGCCGAATTCCGTACTCTGGCCAATCAGCACTGGCTAATGCATTGTATTGGCGTGATGAAGCAGTGCTGAATGTGTGTGCTTAGCACACACATTCAGCTCTACTTCATCGGGCTAATAGAATGCATTGGCCAATCAGCGCTGGCCAATGCATTCTATTAGCGTGAACTGAGTTTGCACAGGGGTTCTAGTGCACCCTCGGCTCTGCTACATCAGATTGCTACATCTGATGTAGCAGTGCCGAGTGTGCATTGGCCAGCGCTGATTGGCCAATGCATTCTATTAGCCCGATGAAGTAGAGCTGAATGTGTGTGCTAAGCACACACATTCAGCACTGCTTCATCACGCCAATACAATGCATTAGCCAGTGCTGATTGGCCAGAGTACGGAATTCGGCCAATCAGCGCTGGCTCTGCTGGAGGAGGCGGAGTCTAATGTCGGACCTGAATGGAGACTGGTGTGGAGCGATCTTAGACTCCGCCTCCTCCAGCAGAGCCAGCGCTGATTGGTCGAGTTCCGTACTCTGGCCAATCAGCGCTGGCCAATGCATTCTATTAGCCCGATGAAGTAGAGCTGAATGTGTGTGCTTAGCACACACATTCAGCTCTACTTCATCAGGCTAATAGAATACATTGGCCAATCAGCGCTGGCCAATGCATTCTATTAGCTTGATGAAGCAGAGTGTGCACAAGGGTTCAAGCGCACCCTCGGCTCTGATGTAGCAGAGCTGAGGGTGCACAAGGGTTCAAGTGCACCCTCGGCTCTCCTACATCAGAGCCGAGGGTGCGCTTGAACCCTTGTGCAGCCTCAGCTCTGCTACATCAGAGCCGAGGGTGCGCTTGAACCCTTGTGCACACTCTGCTTCATCAAGCTAATAGAATGCATTGGCCAGCGCTGATTGGCCAATGTATTCTATTAGCCTGATGAAGTAGAGCTGAATGTGTGTGCTAAGCAATTCCGAATTCCGTACTCTGGCCAATCAGCACTGGCTAATGCATTGTATTGGCGTGATGAAGCAGTGCTGAATGTGTGTGCTTAGCACACACATTCAGCTCTACTTCATCGGGCTAATAGAATGCATTGGCCAGCGCTGATTGGCCAGAGTACGGAATTCGGCCAATCAGCGCTGGCTCTGCTGGAGGAGGCGGAGTCTAAGATCGCTCCACACCAGTCTCCATTCAGGTCCGACCTTAGACTCCGCCTCCTCTGGCAGAGCCAGCGCTGATTGGCCGAAGGCTGGCCAATGCATTCCTATGCGAATGCAGACTTAGCAGTGCTGAGTCAGTTTTGCTCAACTACACATCTGATGCACACTCGGCACTGCTACATCAGATGTAGCAATCTGATGTAGCAGAGCCGAGGGTGCACTAGAACCCCTGTGCAAACTCAGTTCACGCTAATAGAATGCATTGGCCAGCGCTGATTGGCCAATGCATTCTATTAGCCCGATGAAGTAGAGCTGAATGTGTGTGCTAAGCACACACATTCAGCACTGCTTCATCACGCCAATACAATGCATTAGCCAGTGCTGATTGGCCAGAGTACGGAATTCGGCCAATCAGCGCTGGCCAATGCATTCTATTAGCCCGATGAAGTAGAGCTGAATGTGTGTGCTAAGCACACACATTCAGCACTGCTTCATCACGCCAATACAATGCATTAGCCAGTGCTGATTGGCCAGAGTACGGAATTCGGCCAATCAGCGCTGGCTCTGCTGGAGGAGGCGGAGTCTAAGGTCGGACCTGAATGGAGACTGGTGTGGAGCGATCTTAGACTCCGCCTCCTCCAGCAGAGCCAGCGCTGATTGGCCGAATTCCGTACTCTGGCCAATCAGCACTGGCTAATGCATTGTATTGGCGTGATGAAGCAGTGCTGAATGTGTGTGCTTAGCACACACATTCAGCTCTACTTCATCGGGCTAATAGAATGCATTGGCCAGCGCTGATTGGCCAGAGTACGGAATTCGGCCAATCAGCGCTGGCTCTGCTGGAGGAGGCGGAGTCTAAGATCGCTCCACACCAGTCTCCATTCAGGTCCGACCTTAGACTCCGCCTCCTCCAGCAGAGCCAGCGCTGATTGGCCGAATTCCGTACTCTGGCCAATCAGCACTGGCTAATGCATTGTATTGGCGTGATGAAGCAGTGCTGAATGAGTGTGCTTAACACACACATTCAGCTCTACTTCATCGGGCTAATAGAATGCATTGGCCAATCAGCGCTGGCCAATGCATTCTATTAGCGTGAACTGAGTTTGCACAGGGGTTCTAGTGCACCCTCGGCTCTGCTACATCAGATTGCTACATCTGATGTAGCAGTGCCGAGTGTGCATCAGATGTGTAGTTGAGCAAAACTAACTCAGCACTGCTAAGTCTCTGCATTCGCATAGGAATGCATTGGCCAGCCTTCGGCCAATCAGCGCTGGCTCTGCCGGAGGAGGCGGAGTCTAAGGTCGGACCTGAATGGAGACTGGTGTGGAGCGATCTTAGACTCCGCCTCCTCCAGCAGAGCCAGCGCTGATTGGTCGAGTTCCGTACTCTGGCCAATCAGCACTGGCCAATGCATTTCTATGGGGAAAAGTTAGCTTGCGAAAATCGCAAACTGACAGGGATTTCCATGAAATAAAGTGACTTTTATGCCCCCAGACATGCTTCCCCTGCTGTCCCAGTGTCATTCCAGGGTGTTGGTATCATTTCCTGGGGTGTCATAGTGGACTTGGTGACCCTCCAGACACGAATTTGGGTTTCCCCCTTAACGAGTTTATGTTCCCCATAGACTATAATGGGGTTCGAAACCCATTCGAACACTCGAACAGTGAGCGGCTGTTCGAATCGAATTTCGAACCTCGAACATTTTAGTGTTCGCTCATCTCTATTAAAAAATAGAACGAATCTTATCTTTGTCTGTTTTAATAGATGCCTCAGTAGACTCAAGTCTTTGAGAGATCCATGAACAAAGGGTGTCCCACAGATGCAAGATGGCCATGAAAAATGTCCTTTATTCAGGCCCATTTTACATCATAGTCATCTGAATATGTATTAAGGCATAAGGTGTAGGTGCATTCACAAGGAGTATTTTGGCGTGGATTCTGACGTGGAATATGCATCAGAATCCACGAGGAAAAAAAAGCCTTTGACTTCAATGGGTTCCGTTTTCTGCACGGAACACATTGAAATCAATGGGAGGCTTTTTTTCCCATTGATTTCAATGGGTTCTACACGGAAAACGGAACCCATTGAAGTCAATGGGAGGCTTTATTTTCGCAAGGATGCTGACGCGAATTCCACGTCAGAATCGGCGCATGGAAACTGTATGTGAATGCCCCTTAAATATGAGACAGAATTAGTAAACCCACCCCATTGTGACAAGCTTTATTCTGGGAACACTTCAGTTATCTCTGTAATTCGTGATAACTAGAGATGAGCGAGTAGTACTCGATCGAGTAGGTGTTCGATCGAATACTACGGTATTCGAAAAACTCGTAATCGATCGAATACTACTAGCTGTTCGAAGTTAAGATTCGATGCAGAACCAGCGTTGATTGGCAGAATGCTATACATTGCCAATCAACGCTGGTTCTTCTCTTACCTTTAGAAGTCTTCTCCCTGCGCAGCGTCCCCACGTTCTCTTCCGGCATTGCATTCACTCTGCTTAGGCATCGGGCCTGGGCAGAGTCGACTGTGCATGTCTACACGGGCGCGGGCATGCGCAGTCGGCTCTGCCTAGGCCCGATGCCTAGCAGAATGAATTCAAGGCTGGAAGAGGACGCGGGGACACTGCGCAGGGAGAAGATTCCAGCCCGACCCTCACTCATGGACTTGGTAAGTAGAATTTGATCGAATGTTGCCTACCCCTGAAATGAGCATTTCCCCCATAGACTATAATGGGGTTCGAAACCCGTTCGAACAGTCGAACAGTGTGCGGCTGTTTGAATCGGATTTCGAACCTCGAACATTTTAGTGTTCGCTCATTTCTAGTGATAACCCTTAAGCGACCACCGAATTTCCTATTTGAAAGTAAGTTTCCAAAACCAGGCAACCTTTTTAAGAATTTTATAGAAGTCCACAAATCATCTACACGTAAGATTAATGGATTTATGGATAAATCTTCAAGGATTTACGACTCTTCATGTTATCCTTTACAATGCGATATATTCACACCAAGATAAGCAGGTGTCAATGCCTCTCCGCTGTAAACTTCCCAATCCGCCCTGATAAAAAAAAAATCACCATGAACTTAACAGATAACAACAATCCTTCCTAAATATTACCAATCGGGAAGGAAGGCAATACCCAAAAAGGTTAATCTTCGTAGGAGGAAATTGCGCTGTTCGACTTCGAGAGACTCGCTGATTGCAACTGGTTATTAACATTGAAAAATAATTTTGTTGGATCGCTGCCCTAGCTTCAGACTGACTGCTCACAAATTGTTCTCTGCAGCAGGCGTGAACTTTGGCGTTCGCGGAAGGGTCTTTTAAGTTTACGGAGAAGTTTTTTTTTTACCTTGTGCCAAAGATAACAATCTTCTCCACCTATTAAATATGCCAGGGAGTAATTACTTCAACAGTAAACAATTCAAAGTCTAATCAAAGCGAGTGAGAAGCAAATTAATGTGTCCGCCGCGCGCAATACTCCGATGCTCAGCAGTAATTAAACCTGAGAACAGGAAGGGTGGATGAAAGAAAGGAACAGTGACCTCCTATTAACCCTGTGCTGGCAAAGTCCATCCAAAAGAAGTTGATTTTTGACACATAAAAACAGCCCCTATGTGCACTCTATTATTCTCAATATTTATGGCCTCATTAAAAATCCCTTAAAATATTAATTCGGAATTTGTCATAAACTCAGTTAACATCTGCGCTGAAGTCTCCGTTGTAAATTTTGTCCAAATTTGATGGAAAAAATAGTAGTATATGCAGTGCTATTGTTTCAAAATGATGGACTCCTCTGTAGAACATGATGGATCCTATTATACTGTAAGCGAAGGGAGTCTGTTGGGCAACGCTAGGTTCACACTAGCATTCGGGGATTCTGTCCCTCATTCCACTTAAAATAGGACAATTTTGAGCAGAAACCTGGCGGATCCCATTAAAGTCCATATTTTAGACTATATTATGTGGTCTGGTGGTCTCCACGGATAACTGCTCTTTAACTGGATAGGGTTTCATTTTTTGGGGTCCCCAAGCAGACCCGAAGAACGGAAACCCAAAAGCTAGTGTGAATCTAGAGTAACCCTGGTATCTGTTGTGTGATTGTTCCAGAACTTCACTTTGGAAAACTTTTTCACTGTCAGGCTATGTTTACACTATTGTTATCACAGTCCGTTGTTGTCATCCATTGTCAAGATTTGAACCTAGGGACTGCAGTGTCCCAAGCGGTAGCTCTGCAAACTGAGCTATTCAGCCTCCTGGACAGCGCCTGTGCTGATCCGAGTCTAGTTCCCGCTGGCTCTAATTCTAGTTCCTGCCTCTCTGGGTTGCTCCACCCTGTTCTCTGATTGTGCTTCCTATTTAAGCCCAACCTTGCACTTCCTGCTTTGCGAGATTATTGTGCTCTGCATATGATCAAGCTGCCTTACTGCCCTGCTATCAACCCAGACTCTCATCTCATCTCATCTCATCTCATCTCATCTCATCTCATCTCATCTCATCTCATCTCATCATCTCGTGTACTGACTACTGGCTTGTCCCTGACCACAGTATTTGCTCTCTCCTCAAACTCTGACGCTCACCTTGTGTACCGACCTCTGGCTTTCCCTTCTGACAATTCCTTGGACTTTGATTTGGCACCTCACCGCTCGACTGTTACCGAACCCTTGGCTAGCTCCCGACCACGTTTCCAGCCTTACAAGTAAGTCTCCATCCAGGTGGTAGCAACCTTAGACTCCAAACCAGGCCCAAAACCATTACATCCCTCATAGGATGACAGCAATGGACATTTACGGTGGCAAAGTTATGGTCACAGATGGAGCCCCCTCTGTCTGTGTCCGTTCCCATTAACTATAATATAAAAAGTCAAGACCGACTCATTCTTCTTGAATGCAGATGACACCTGAAGAAGGGTGTTGCATCTGCATCTCTCTTTTAATGTCATTTCTCCCATCCTATGAAAGATAACACCAATGCACATTAAATAATGGGAGTATGATCCAACCCTTACTCAAGAATGGCGCTTTGTGGTGCTTTATTAGAGTTAAGACTCTATTTGCACTAGTAGGACTGGCATCAGCACCTAGCAAGGGTCGACAAGTGCAAGGGCCACTACTGTGTCTCTTGTTCCATATATCAAGCAGGAGAATCTACACCAGTAGGCTATACCAATAAGCTCAACTGTTGTCTATTTTTGCTGTCTAACCTTCAATTGCACTCTTCTTCACAGATATCATGTACTAGTATATACAGATTTATCTTTACTAGAGATGAGCGAACAGTAAAATATTTGATATTCGTTATTTGTTTCGAATAGCCGCTCAATATTTGACTATTCGATCGAATATCGAACCCTATTATAGTCTATGGGGAAAAATGCTTCGTTTTAGGGGAACCCACCATTCTACTCAGGAGGGTCACCAAGTCCACTATGACACCTAAGCAAATGATGACAACACCTCTGGAATGGAACGGGACAGCAGGGGAAGCATGTCTGGGGGCATCTAACAAGCCCAAGTCACAGTTTACCCCACCATCACAGCCTATCAACTAGACACTTTCCACACTCAAAAAAACCTCTATCAAAGTGGGAAAATACCTGGAAACCTTCTTTACTCCCCAATTGTATGGACAGAAACCCAAATTTTACTCTAATAAAACCTTAACAAGCACCCCTTTAAATCACGTTGCCCATGACAACCACAGATGGAATAGCCAATGGGAAATCCAAAAGCCCCCACCCTTAACTGTCATTGGGGGTGTGTGTGTGTGGTAAGATCTTCCAAAATTTGCTTTTATGGCCCTTAACATGAGCCCTTCCAAATTAAGTTGCATACCCTTAAACTGAGCTACCAGCAGAGATTGAGGGCCTTTAGGTGACTCCAGCCTCTTATCAGCAGAGTTTTAGGCCCTTTAACTTAGTTCAGCCTTGCACCAGCAGAGTTTTTTGCCCTTTGGGTGAGTAAAGCCTTGCACCAGCAGTGTCAGCCCCTTTAAAACTCTTTGCCCCTAAAACAGTGAGTCCAGAACCATCACTCTCATTGTGTTGGATTAATGCAGTGGATGGGACTGAGGACCCAGACATTGACCTTGATTTTGATTGGGAAATTGATAACATTTTGGGATCAAGTTCTTGTGGTAACTTTTTTAGAGGACCGCAAAGGTGGAGAATTGGCTGCAACCACTACTAGCGGAAATGGTCCTCTAATATCGGACTCTACATTACCTCTACAGGGTTCTGATCAGGTGTTAGTAGTTCAAACAACATGCTCCAGTACTTTAGATGTAGATCAGAAACCACTTTCCCTTCCGACACCAGATGTAACCAAGCTTCACCATCATCATCCTGCTGAGATGGAGCCACTAAAGGAAACCTTGCCTTCAAAGGCATGTTCTGGAGCTGAGACTGAGCCAAATGTAAACACAGAGTCCTTTGGAATGGAACAAAATTCACCAGCAGTGGTTTTGGCCCTTAGGGTGAGTTGAGCCTTGTACCAGCACGTTTCCCGTAACATCAGGCGGGCCCTAAGTTCTGCGCTAAGTTGCACAAAGTTCCACTTGACCACCGACGCGTGGACAAGTGCATGCGGCCAGGGACGCTGCATCTCAATCGCGGCACACTGGCTGAATGTAGTTGAGGCTGGGATCGGGTCGCAAACTGTGGCGGCCTGCCTTGTCTCCCCGCCCAATACTCCTGGCAGGAGTGCTGAAACCACCCTCCTCTGCCGCCGTTAAATCGACCCCAGCTATGAGCTGGAAACGCTGCAACACTGGCATGGGGAGACGTCAGCAGGCCGGGCTGAAGCTCATCAGCTTGGGGGACAGACAGCACAGTGCTTCTGTGTGTGATGCAAGAATCCCTCATCACCATCAGGGATAACGCATTGTATGCTGAGGAGTCGGGCATAGGAGCAGAACCATTCCAGCAGGATAGTCAGTGCACACTCCTGTCCGCTTCACAGCGTATATTGATGGAGGAAGAGGAGGATGACGAAGTGGCAGATGATTTCATTGTCACACAGGAGGCTAGTGGCACCCCCTGGCCAAACTACAGCCACTGAGCCTAGTGTCACCAGTTACATGACAAATTTAGGGGCTTTGAAAAGAGCAACCTTACCACCTTTTGCGTGCACTGTCATTTGGAAGGCAAGCCCTGGACTCAGTGGGAGAGAGCAAACGCAGGACAATCGTCGCCCGGCATTGCCGACACTGCCTTTTCCACTGTTTACACACATCTGTCTCTGACACATTGGGGAGTTCACCTTCATCTGCCCTTTTGGCCTGCACCATCATGCGCCTCTTCCCAGCCACTCCACATCTCCCAGGCTTTTCTTTGCAGGCAGAAGTACAGCGCAAGCCACCCACATGCCCAAGCCTTTAACGGCCTCATCGAAAAACTGCTGGCCCTGGAGATGTTGGCGTCTATGCTTCTGGATACCCAGGCCATCCATCACCAGATGGTAGCTGGGGCACCTCCCTATGCTGGGCCTAGCCGTTACTACTTCTCTTGGTGTGCTGTCCTCCCCTTGCGCCTGCACGTGTCCCATAACATCAGCCGGGCCCAGAGTTCCACGCTTTGCTGCAAGGTCCACTTGACCACCGACGCATCGACAAGCGCCTGCGGTCAGGGATACTGCTTATCTTTAATGACAGGCCGGGTGAATGTAGTGGAGTCTGGGCCCAGGGTGCAAACTGGGGTGATCTATCTCCTCTCCAGCTCCCAAAATTCATGGCAGGGTTTCTCTGAAAGCCTACTCCTGCACTGCAACCTCCACCCCAACTATGAGCTGGAAATGCTGTATCACTGGCGTGGGGAGATGTCAGCAGGCCGTGCTGAAGCTCAATAGCTTGGGGGACAGACAGCACACTCCGAGCTGAGGGATGCCATCCAGCGTCCAGGCATGTTTGCGTATGTGATAATGGCCGGAACCTGGTAGCAGATTTTTTGGTAATTAAAAATAAATAGTGCAAGTTATTATGACACAGTAAATAATACAGACGTATGTGGTATCTGGTAATTGGACTGGATCAACCCATATGATACAGTGAGCTATGCTGTTGATGATAATTGTTAAATTATACAAAATTAAAATGATGCAATTGATTTTTTTTTTTTTTTTTTTTGTAGTAATGACAAGAATATTTCCAAAAAAGCAAACCGCAAGAACTGTTGCAAAAATGCAAAGTGTGCCATTATTAGTGTGTAGAGAGGAGCGAGTACTATTCGAAACTCTCGTTTAGAATAGCACGCACCCATAGGAATGAGTTGGCGCAGCCGGCACGCAGACTTTTCCGGCGGCCGGCCGCTTAACCCCCTGTGTGCCGGCTGCGTCCATTCATTCCTATGGGTGCGTGCTATTCGAAGCGGCCCTTTCGAATAGCACTCGTTCATCTCTATTAGTGTGTATTAGGCTGGGGCTACGTGGTGATTTTGCAGTGCTAGAAGAGGTAAGGGAACATGAAAAACAGTGTTACTTACCTCTCCTGTAAAGAAAACAATAGAGAACAGCAGATGGCACAGCTTATACCTCCAAATGAAATATATAGTCAGAACAGACAATGAAAATCAGCCAAAGTCCTTGGAGTATGGATATACAATGAAAGAGCCAAGGAGAACGATGGAGGTGCACAACTACCCGAAAAAAAGCTGAGCAGCCAATAAATCCATGAAAGAGTAGTAATGGGTGGGCACTCACCAATCATTCTCCAAAGGACGACACTCGTCTTCTCTTTTCTTTAAAACATATCCTTTTATTAGGTGCATAAGTAAAAGAAATCCAAAGGGAGGGAGTGATAGCACAATTGGCAAAAAGAGGCAACAGCCGTTTCGCGTTCACAGTCACGCTTCTTCAAGCCTAAAATGCAATTGCATTTGGCTACTTACCTCTCCTGTGCCTACTTGATGATGTCCCAGAGGTCACGAGAGCCGGGCCGTCAATTGACGTCCCATATATCATTGATGAGATCTGCGAGGCGTGTGCTGAAGGCCAGGAGAGGTAAGTAACATTGTTTTTTTTTATATTTATATTCTCCCCTGGGTCTACAATTATTATATTCTGGGGTCTGAAATAATACTGTGTGCAGGGATCACTATGGGGAATAATACTGCATACAGGAAGCAGGTTGGTTGGGGTCTACGGGGGGGGGGGCAGTTGTTTAGGGGAGGGGGTCGTCGGGGAGCTGGGTAGGGTTGGCTGGAGGGCACCATGTCAAATGTTTGCCTTAGGGCCCTGCCATTCCTAGTTACACCACTGGGCATGAGGGGACCCACTGTATCTCTGTTACTCAAAGGACCCACATAAAGTTAGAGCCATCCCTGCACACCAGCATCATGGCCTCCCTTATGGCTTGAAGACAGATGTAAAATAGACCCAAAATGATCTGCTTTGGAATGGATTTCAATAAATTCTGTTATGTTAGGTTCACAATAGCCACATGGTCTCTGTCGATCATGTCCGCCAGGAACCTGAACTGAAACAGAGGTTACACATAGAAACTGGTGGACCCCATTGAGCATAATGGGGTCCACTGAGGGTATGGCGGGTGTCTGCCATTTCAAAACTGAAAGCTGCTGAGGAAAATAAAGTCCTCTGTGCAGGAATTTTCTCTCCAACAATTTTCAGAGGTTTCTAAGATGAAGTCTCCAACCGAGTCTCCAACTGCGCGGCTTTCAGCTGGATGTGCATTTGCAGTGATCGCTCACTAATGGGGAATCCTGTACCGGATTCCCTGTTAGTGAGCGACCCAGGCGAACTTACGCGTGCCAGCAGAAGGGGCTCTGCGTACCCTCTCTGGAACATGTGCCATAGGTTCACTATCACGGGTCTACACTGTTCACATATCTGAAAGATTCTATTCTTAGAATATCAGTGACAGTCCACCACTTTGCACCCCATGATCAGTTTCTGCTACTTTCGGAATTGCACATCATGTGTTGCATACAGCTTCCTATGCTGTGTAGCTGCCATGATGGGTACGGCTTCCGCACCTCCAATTCAAGCAAATGGGAGATGAGCTGCAGCAGCATTTGGTGAATTTTCAAAAAGAAATAGGAAAATGCTTTTTTTTACCTACGATATAATCATGTAATCTAATAAAATATACAATTGTTATTTAATTATAGGCTTCCAATCTCCAGCCTAATTGCTTTTGGAATATTTTGAGGCAATTTTTGATATGTTTGGATTGCAGTAACAATCCTGATCATTAGCTGTAATTGGGGTGTAAGCCAAATGAGGTTGGCACGTAATGACTCCGACTATACAATCCCTTATACAGATTATTAGTGTGTCTGCAGAACAGCCCTTGAAGAAGGAAGAGCTCAGCTGGACTTAGTCATTGGGGGCTCTCATGGATGAAAAGACGTATATAGGAAATGAAAACTTGCAGCATTATCGTGACCCCCTATGTAATAATTGTCTTACACAAATATATCTCAAGAAGTTGCAAGTCCTCAAAAGTGAACAATTAGTATTCAGCGGTAAATTTCTTGTACGCAAGTCGTATGAGATTGCCTATATCTACACATCACAAGGCTGCACTCGTAAACTTATTACCAAGATTTCCGTGCGCATCAGACAGTGCAGGGATGTCAGGTAAATGTTATTTTCTGCCTTGTTATTTCATTTCATAAGAATTTCATTATATTGTCTCTACTTCTCTTCATATTGGCTCGGAGCTCGACATAAAAACTTTTAGCATTCCCTTTTGAGTGTTTACTGGGTTTGCACCCCGTACAATACTATCGCCTAGAGTCACTAGAGTACATTTCTGTAACACATCTATACACAGACCAAATATGAGCGCAACTTTGATGCATATCAACAATGAAATCCCAAATCATAGGATATATTAGGCCTGATCTAGGCATCTGAGAAACCTAAATATTGTGCTAAATATGATGCTAGTTAACAAACACACTGCACTTTTTTTGGACCAGGATCTAAAAAAATTCTAAATTATATCCAGAATTCAAGATGGGGCAGTATTGTGTTTCAGAGGTTAGCATTGGTGCCTTGTCACGGGTCTAAGGGCAACATCTGCCCCTAAGGAAGTTTGTATGTTCTCCTTGTGGTTGCATGCGTTTCCTCCCACATGGCAGAATAAATATATTGGTAGGTGAATGGACTTCCCGTAAAAAACAACTGACCGCTTTGGGTGTTGGGCATGAGCACCTGTCCAGCAGTCACTGACTCCCGGACCCCCTACTCCATACCGCTCCTTATGCTGAGTCCCTGCAACAAAAGTGTATTACAAATGTTTGTCATTGTCATAATTTAGCGTCACTCTAACTCCTTTCTAACTGTAAGGCTGGATTCACACTTGTGTTAGAGTCTTTTGCTGCCGAGCCAATTAAAATTGAGGAATTTTCTCTCTCTTTTCTCATTATAGTCTATGGGGGGTCCACAGGTTTCTACGTGTAATAACTTTTTAAGCAGAAAGAGTTTCCATCTTTCGGGTCCCGAAATGACGGAACCTGAACCTAGTATGGCTGGCCATACATATTAGATAGATGTTTGTCATAGATTCCCCCAAATTCATTAAGAGGTATGTTATGCTTCTTAATAACTGAGGTGCAAATGCCTCCATCTAACACGGGATCAAGACTGGCATATGACCACCATTTAATATTGCAACACGCTAGCAAAACCCTTGAACGTCAGCAACTTGCAAACCAAGCACAGGTTGGCCACACATACACATGTACAGGATAGACATAGTTCATGATCTACTTTCCTGTCTGCATGACTTGTGTGGAGACCGCGCGGAAACCACATGGACCCCATTATAATCTATGGGGTCAGTGTGCTTTCACTGCACACTGCTTGCCAATGTGTATGGTAGTCCGTTCAGAGCGGATACCCCCAAACGGATTACCGACGTAGATGTGAACCAGATCTTAGATAGGTCAGGCTCAACTGTATGTAAAGTCTTTTCCCCCCATTTAATATGCTTCGCCTTGACTCCCTTTAATACTAACCAATGTAGTCTTATAGCAAGTGACACTGAACAGTAGTGACTGTCAGATACTCACCATATAGCATTTAGTAGGTGGAGTAGTTGGGCATCTAAGAAATGGGCAACAACTGATACATTTCGGAGACTGGGCATATATTGCAACCCCAGCCTTGCATGCTAAAGGATCTTGTCCCTTGTCTGCTTATACACCATAATACATATAACACAGCATGATGAGATGTGAGTTTGCCGCACTATTGTTTAGGGAAACTTTTCTCGGCCACAATTCATCACGTCCTAAACATGGCTAATTAGGTTTATTAGAACAATAAGAAGCCGAACCATAAATTACGGCCTACAGAGCCCTCGCTCTTCCCTCTCCTGCCGCTAACAAACATCACAGATGATTTTGGCTGCCCTTCTTCCTAAATTTGCAGGTAAAAGGTTATTTAAGTGCTTTATATGAATTAATACCTCATTAACTGACCTGGTAATGACAATCATTATATCTGTACGAGTGCTGGAGCTGGAGCTAATGCTCTGACAGGTGATGCCCTCTAACAGGAGACAGCCCAGGGCTATTTTTTGCCGGAGGGAATTGTTTTCAAGTTATACATAAGCGGAACAATTTTGTGCTAAAATAACCGCACGTTTTATTCTTATCGGTATAAAATTATTTCCAATTTATTGTGTATAATAAGCACACAGCGGAGATCATTATGTGCTATGGAGAATAATAAAGGCCATACACACCTAGAATTAGAGGACATGGTCTTATAACTATGATGCAGCACGCTCATCTATCCTTCAGCGGGTAGTAAAGTCGTATGAAGCATTGGAAAAAATATTTAGAAGGGTTTGTATTGGATTTTTCTACAAGGACCAGTTGTTTACGTTAAATGCATATTAACGGGAAGGTCACAGGGAGATTTTTGGACCGGATTGTGACGTGGAGACCGCCTCAGAATCCGGTCCAAAAAATGGCTAGCCGTGCAGTGCACCGGCATCCAGTCACTACATTCTGCTCGGGATTAGGCCCAAATGAATGTGTGTGGGAGTGTCGTGCTGTGGCGGATTTAGCCACGGAATCCACGTCAAGAATGGTCATGTCGCTTCTTTTTTCCACTACTAGGTTTCCGGATTCTGCGTCAAAATCTGCTGCCCAAAAACCCAGTGCGAACTTACCCTAAGGCTGAATTCCCATGCAGCTTTATTCATTGCAGTTTTTTGAGACAAAGCCAGGAGTGGACTGAGCAGAAGGGAGAAGTAGAAGAACTTTCTAATTATTTCCCATTCCTTTTGTAGCCATTCTTTGCTTTGGCTCAAAAAAACAGCATCAAAATCTGCAACAAAAAAAGATATTCCTTTAAGATATTCCTTTAATAGTCCCACAATGGGGAAATTTCAGTGATACAGTTTCATAGATGGTACAGCAGTATATAACAAGAGGGAAACACATACAAGCTCATGGCAGATAGACAAATCCTAGGAATCATAGCAACTAAAAAGAAAGAAACACAGACACACTGCAGGATCATTTAGTTCTCTGTGCGGAGTAATGTTAATAATACAGCCGACCGTGGTTGTAGGACACGAGGAGGGGGGTCACAGCATGTAGATATAACAAGCAGAAATTTTTGCAGAGGTGGGGACATAGTCAGCTATCATGGTAACATGTGGTAGTTCTTGGAAGGTAGTGAGATCTACTGCTCACAGCTGATAGTTTGGTATCTTACATCAGCTCTATTGTCCATTAACCACAAAAAATGCCCCAAATGTCCTTCATCACAAGCCCTCCTCCTCCTCCTCCTTACTTCTTACCACTGTGTTCTACTGCCCCAAAGAAGTCAGAAACCATCCAGGTATACATGGTGCTGCTCTCTTGCCATGCTTCCATAACTCCTGGGGTAGGTGGGTGATGGTAGGTTCCCAGGCTGTAGCAGAGTCCCACGTGTCCACAGTAGAAGAAAGAAATACCAGTCAGCTGTAGGCATCTTCACGCATCAGCAATAGATGCCAAAAAATCATCTCCTTGAAGAAGTCCACACTTCCATGTAGGTTTTCCTCCATGACGCATGGTGTCCATGCTGTCCTGGGGGGATGGTAGCAGGCACATGTGTGCACACAGGAAACCAGCTGAACCAGGTCTTGTCATTGTCAATGCTTTACAATGGAAACAAAAGGAACAAAATACTCCACAGGGTCTTCCATTCGAATTATAGTTGCTAATTCATAGTGCTAGATTGCTTGGTTACAGGATTCTTGAAGATACAGAGAAGAAGAGTGAGAAAGGAAAGATAAAGATAAAGGTTGCTCCGAGCTTGGAGCACTGTATCAGGCAGCCAGCCACTCAGGGAGGGCGGCGCCTAAAAAAAAAAAAAAAAAAAAAAAGCTGCGTTTCCGTAACGTGGGGCCTCAGCCTAAAGCATTAACGCAGCGTGAGGGCCAATAAACACGTGGTGCAACATTTCCTCCATACCCTCCATAATATAATGAATAATCTTGCAAGAATCTCAGACGTGTACATAAAACCTCAAGATTCACAAGTTGAGCATGTAACGTAGGGCACAGCACAATACAGAACTCTAAGGCTAAGGCGCCACATTGCAGAAATCTAGGATTTTCTGTTGCAGATTTTGCTGTGCTTTTTTTTTGCATTTTTTTGCATTCCACATGTGAACATTACGTGCGGCTAGCTGCAACGGGATGCCAATGCACCAGCATCCCTTTGCGGCATTCCACTCCGGTTAAGGCCCGAATGAATTGGCCTAATTGGGAAGGAGCCTCGCGCCACGGCTGATTCAGCTGCGGAATCCACAACAGGAAGGGTCATCTTGCTTCTTTTTTCCACTACTAGCTATTGTCTCTGACTAGTTGGGTCTGCACCATTGCTGCTACCAAGCTACTCTCCCCACAATATTAAATTGTATAGTAATAAAAACCGAAATTTTCCTGCAAAAAGAAGACATCAGACTGTTACATTAACCTAAAAATAAAAAAGTTACAGTGTTATGTAAAGTGAAGAAAATCTTTTTTTTTTTTTTGTTAAGGTACCGTATTTTTCGGACTATAAGACGCACCGGACCACAAAACGCACTAAGGTTTCAGAAGAGGAAAATAGGGAAAAAAATTTAGAAGCAAAAAAATTTGTAAAAATTTGTAAAATATTTAATAACATAATCCTACTAATATTATAAGTGTGAAAGTTTGTGTGTTTGGATGTTTGGATGTTTGTGAGTTTGGATGTTTGTTCCTCAATCACGCTAAAACGCCTGGACGGATTTGCGTGCAATTTTCCACAAACATAGTTTTCCCTTAGGATTGAGTCACAGGCTACTTTTGGTGCCACTAAACAACATGGCTTCCTAGCAGGAGACTCACAAAAGCAGGACTCCTAGCCCCAGCTATAGACTCACACACACTGCCTGGCATTTCCTGCCTCAACCTGCCTGCACACTCCTTACTGTCACCTCAGGAGTAGCCCTCACTCTACTCACTCACATTTACATATAGCTTTCCACTATATAACACATCACATTGTCTGTATCACGACATACACAATACAACACATCACATTGTCTGACACAATACAACACATCACATTGTCTGACACAATACAACACATCACATTGTCTGTATCACGACATACACAATACAACACATCACATTGTCTGACACAATACAACACATCACATCGTCTGACACAATACAACACATCACATTGTCTGTATCACGACATACACAATACAACACATCAAATTGTCTGTATCACGACACACACAATACAACACATCACATTGTATCACGACATACACAATACAACACATCACATTGTATCACGACATACACAATACAACACATCACATTGTCTGTATCACGACATACACAATACAACACATCACATTGTCTGTACCACGACATACACAATACAACACATCAAATTGTCTGTATCACGACATACACAATACAACACATCACATTGTATCACGACATACACAATACAACACATCACATTGGCTGACACAATACAACACATCACATTGTCTGACACAATACAACACATCACATTGTCTGTATCACGACATACACAATACAACACATCACATTGTCTGACACACTACAACACATCACATTGTCTGACACAATACAACACATCACATTGTCTGTATCACGACATACACAATACAACACATCAAATTGTCTGTATCGCGTCATACACAATACAACACATCACATTGTCTGTATCACGACATACACAATACAACACATCACATTTAGAGATGAGCGAACACTAAAATGTTCGAGGTTCGAAATTCGATTCGAACAGCCGCTCAATGTTCGTGTGTTCGAACAGGTTTCGAACCCCATTATAGTCTATGGGGAACAGATACTCGTTAAGGGGGAAACCCAAATCCGTGTCTGGAGGGTCACCAAGTCCACTATGACACCCCAGGAAATGATACCAACACCTCTGGAATGACACTGGGACAGCAGGGGAAGCATGTCTGGGGGCATCTAACACACCAAAGACCCTCTATTACCCCAACATCACAGCCTAACAACTACACACTTTACACACTCAATACCACCTCTCTGACAGTAGGAAAACACCTTGAAACATGTGTATTTGGCACTTGCAGTGAGGAGAGCTTGTCACCAGCAGTGAATTTGGCCCTTGTAGTAAGTTGAGGTTGGCACCAACATTTGTTTTGAAAATCAGGGTGGATTGAGACTCTAACCAGCAGAGTTTGGGCAAATTCATGGTGGAGGGAGCCTCTAAAAACCCCAGTTTGGACCAATTCATGGTGGAGGGAGCCTCTAACCAGCCCAGTTTGGACCAATTCATGGTGGAGGGAGCCTCTAAAAAACCCAGTTTGGACCAATTCATGGTGGAGGGAGCCTCTAAAAACCCCAGTTTGGACCAATTCATGGTGGAGGGAGCCTCTAACCAGCCCAGTTTGGACCAATTCATGGTGGAGGGAGCCTCTAACCAGCCCAGTTTGGACCAATTCATGGTGGAGGGAGCCTCTAAAAAACCCAGTTTGGACCAATTCATGGTGGAGGGAGCCTCTAACCAGCCCAATTTGGACCAATTCATGATGGAGGGAGCCTCTAAACAGCCCAGTTTGGGCAAATTCATGGTGGAGGGAGCCTCTAACCAGCCCAGTTTGGACCAATTAATGGTGGAGGGAGCCTCTAACCAGCCCAGTTTGGGCAAATTCATGGTGGAGGGAGTCTCTAAAAAGCCCATTTTGGACCAATTCATGGTGGAGGGAGCCTCTAAAACCCCAGTTTGGACCAATTCATGATGGAGGGAGCCTCTAAACAGCCCAGTTTGGGCAAATTCATGGTGGAGGGAGCCTCTAACCAGCCCAGTTTGGGCAAATTCATGGTGGAGGGAGCCTCTAACCAGCCCAGTTTGGGCAAATTCATGGTGGAGGGAGCCTCTAAACAGCCCAGTTTGGACCAATTCATGGTGGAGGGAGCCTCTAACCAGCCCAGTTTGGACCAATTCATGGTGGAGGGAGCCTCTAACCAGCCCAGTTTGGACCAATTAATGGTGGAGGGAGCCTCTAAAAAACCCAGTTTGGACCAATTCATGGTGGAGGGAGCCTCTAACCAGCCCAGTTTGGACCAATTCATGATGGAGGGAGCCTCTAAACAGCCCAGTTTGGGCAAATTCATGGTGGAGGGAGCCTCTAAAAACCCCAGTTTGGACCAATTCATGGTGGAGGGAGCCTCTAAAAACCCCAGTTTGGGACCAATTCATGGTGGAGGGAGCCTCTAAACAGCCCAGTTTGGGCAAATTCATGGTGGAGGGAGCCTCTAAACAGCCCAGTTTGGGCAAATTCATGGTGGAGGGAGCCTCTAACCAGCCCAGTTTGGGCAAATTCATGGTGGAGGGAGCCTCTAACCAGCCCAGTTTGGGCAAATTCATGGTGGAGGGAGCCTCTAAACAGCCCAGTTTGGACCAATTCATGGTGGAGGGAGCCTCTAAAAAACCCAGTTTGGACCAATTCATGGTGGAGGGAGCCTCTAACCAGCCCAGTTTGGACCAATTCATGGTGGAGGGAGCCTCTAAAAACCCCAGTTTGGACCAATTCATGATGGAGGGAGCCTCTAAACAGCCCAGTTTGGACCAATTCATGGTGGAGGGAGCCTCTAAAAACCCCAGTTTGGACCAATTCATGGTGGAGGGAGCCTCTAACCAGCAGAGTTGGTGGAAATCAGGGTGGAGGGAGCCTCTAACCAGCAGAGTTGTGGGAAAGCAGGGTGGAGGGAGCCTCTAACCAGCAGAGTTGGTGGAAATCAGGGTGGAGGGAGCCTCTAACCAGCAGAGTTGTGGGAAAGTAGGGTGGAGGGAGCCTCTAACCAGCAGAGTTGTGGGAAAACAGGGTGGAGGGAGCCTCTAACCAGCAGAGTTGTGGGAAAGCAGGGTGGAGGGAGCCTCTAACCAGCAGAGTTGGTGGAAATCAGGGTGGAGGGAGCCTCTAACCAGCAGAGTTGGGGGAAATCAGGGTGGAGGGAGCCTAGTATTAGCAGAATTGTGCAACGCTTATGGTGGATGAGTATGAGGATGCGGAGGAATTGGAGAGGTTGAGTACAGACATGGAGTTTCATGTTGGGGTGCTTTACACAGGTGGGCACAAAAATGAAGGCTCTATCCAGTGGTGGTTCATTTTTATCAAAGTGAGCCGGTCGGCACTCTCAGCTGACAGACGGGTGCGCTTGTCAGTGATGATGCCACCGGCTGCACTGAACACCCTCTCAGATAGGACGCTGGCGGCAGGACAGGACAGCACCTCCAAGGCATATAGGGCAAGTTCAAGCCACAGGTCCAACTTCGACACCCAATACGTGTAGGGCGCAGAGGGGTCGGAGAGGACAGGGCTGTGGTCGGAAAGGTATTCCCACAACATGCGCCTATACTTCTCACGCCTGGTGACACTAGGACCCTCCGTGGCGGCACTTTGGCGAGGGGGTGCCATCAAGGTGTCCCAGACCTTAGACAGTGTGCCCCTCGTTTGCCTGGGCCCAGGTGCAGCGGCTCAAACCATATTGCCTACTGGAGGAACTGCCCTCCCTGCCGCCAACGTCACATGCTGGAAACATCTCCATCATATTCTGCACCAATTGCCTGTGGCAAGCATTGATGCGATTGGCCCTCCCCTCTACCGGAATAAAAGACGAGATGTTGTTTTTATACCGGGGGTCAAGGATAGCAAAGATCCAGTACTGGTTGTCCTCCATGATTTTGACAATACGCTTGTCGGTTGTAAAGCACCCCAACATGAACTCAGCCATGTCTGCCACAGTGTTAGTTGGCATGACTCCTCTGGCCCCACCGGAAAGTTCAATCTCCATTTCCTCCTCATCCTCCATGTCTACCCATCCGCGCTGCAACAATGGGACGATTCGAAGTTGCCCGGAAGCCTTCTGTATCACCATCACATCATCGGACAACTCTTCTTCCTCCTCCTCCTCCTCCATTAAAAGCGATGAAGCGGACAGATGTGTGGACCTACTCTCCAGCTGTGACGGATCGGATGCTATCCCTGACTCCTCTGTGTGATCTGAGTTATCCCTGATGTCAATCAGGGATTCTCTCAGAACACACAAGAGCGGGATTGTAAGGCTCACCATCGCATCCTCAGAGCTCACCCTCCTTGTGGACTCCTCAAAGACCCGTAGGATGTCACAAAGGTCTCTCATCCATGGCCACTCATGGATGTGAAACTGAGGCAGCTGACTTTGTGGCACCCTAGGGTTTTGTAGCTGGTATTCCATCAAAGGTCTCTGCTGCTCAACCACTCTATTCAACATCTGAAACATTGAGTTCCAGCGTGTGAGGACGTCGCACAAAAGCCGGTGTTGTGGCACATGCAGGCATTGCTGGAGAGATTTTAAGCTAGCAGCGGCTACTGTCGACTTGCGAAAGTGGGCGCACATGCGCCGCACTTTCACCAGTAGCTCTGGAACATTGGGGTAGCTCTTTAGGAAACGTTGCACCACTAGGTTGAAGACGTGGGCCAGGCATGGAACATGTTGGAGTCCGGCAAGCTCCAGAGCTGCTACCAGGTTCCGGCCGTTATCACAAACGACCATGCCTGGGCCCAGGTGCAGCGGCTCAAACCATATTGCCGTCTCATCGAGGAGGGCATCCTTCACCTCGGAGGCAGTGTGCTGTCTGTCCCCCAAGCTGATCAGCTTCAGCACAGCCTGCTGACGTCTACCAACGCCAGTGCTGCAACGTTTCCAACTCGTAGCTGGGGTCAATCTAACAGCGGAGGAGGAGGCGGTGGCGGAGGAAGAGGCGGTGGAGGAGGAGGAGGAGGGGGGTGTTCTTCTCGTGTCCCTGCCAGGAATGTTAGGCAGGGTGACGAGGTACACCGGGCCAGTTTGGGAAGCAGTCCCAGCCTCAACTACATTCACCCAGTGTGCCATCAGTGAAATGTAGCGTCCCTGTCCGCATGCACTTGTCCACGCGTCGGTGGTCAAGTGGACCTTTGTGCAAAGCGCGGAACTAAGGGCCCGCCTGATGTTGAGTGACACGTGCTGGTGCAAGGCGGGGACGGCACACCGGGAGAAGTAGTGACGGCTAGGGACGGCATAGCGAGGTGCCGCAGTTGCCCTCAGGTCCAGGAAGGCGGGAGTTTCAACAAGCCGGAACGCCAACATCTCCTGGGCCAGCAGTTTAGCGATGCTGGCGTTCAAGGCTTGCGCGTGTGGGTGGTTAGCAGTGTATTTCTGCCGCCGCTCCAATGTCTGAGAGATGGTGGGTTGTTGTAAAGAAGCGCCTGATGGTGCCTTTGATGGTGCAGGAGAAGGAGATAAGACAGGAACAGGGAAGGATGAGGAAGAAGTCAACAAAGTGGCGGAGGCAGATGAAGTGGTGTCCTGGCTCGTCCTCTGGAGTGCATCGCCAGCACAGTCAGCAGTGGCAGTGGCAGAGGCAGAGGCAGTGGCAGTGGCGTGAACGGCAGGCGGCCTTTGTCCTGCCGTTGCTGCCTGCCACTGATTCCAGTGCTTGGATTCCAAATGACGGCGCATTGAAGTGGTGGACAGGTTGCTCTTCTCAGAGCCCCTAATCAATTTCGAGAGGCAAATTGTGCAGACAACACTATATCTGTCCTCGGCGCATTCCTTGAAAAAACTCCACACCTTCGAGAAACGTGCCCTCGAGGTGGGAGTTTTTCGGGGCTGGGTACGAACTGGAACATCTTGGGAGATTCCGGGTGTGGCCTGGCTTCGCCTAAGCTGCTGACCTCTGCCTCTGCCTCTAGCTACCCTTTTTGGTGCTGCACCTGCCTCAACATCCACACTACTTTCCCCGTTTGACATCCCCCCTGTCCAGGTCGGGTCAGTGTCCTCATCATCCACCACTTCCTCTTCCAACTCCTGTCTCATCTCCTCCTCCCGCACAATGCGCCGGTCAACTGGATGCCCTGACGGCAACTGCGTCACATCATCGTCGATGAGGGTGGGTTGCTGGTCATCCACCACCAAATCGAACGGAGATGGAGGAGACTCTAGTGTATGAGCATCTGGACACAGATGCTCCTCTGTTAGGTTCGTGGAATCGTGACGTGGAGGGGCAGGTTGAGGGACAATGAAAGGAGCGGAGAACAGCTCTGGGGAGCAGGGACAGTTGGGGTTATTGTTCTGTGAAGCTTGGGAATTTTGGGAGGAAGGAGGACAAGACTGTTGGGTAATAGGAGGAGAGGAGGCAGAGTCTGACTGGCTGCTGGACAATGTGCTGTAAGCGTTCTCTGACAGCCATTGCAAGACCTGTTCCTGGTTCTCGGGCCTACTAAGGTTTGTACCCTGCAGTTTAGTTAATGTGGCAAGCAACCCTGGCACTGTGGAGTGGCGCAATGCTTGCTGCCCCACAGGAGTAGGCACGGGACGCCCTGTGGCTTCACTGCTACCTTGCTCCCCAGAACCATTCCCCCGGCCTCGCCCACGGCCTCGTCCACGTCCCTTTCCAGGAGCCTTGCGCATTTTGAATTCCCAGTTAGAAATTGGCACTATATACCAGTAGCAAAAATTGTGGGTGCACGTAACCCCAATATATTCTTTGAATTACCAGTCAGAAACTGGCACTATATGGCAGTAGCAAGAAATGAGGGTATTTGTAACCGCAATATATTCTTTGAATTCCCAGTCAGACAATGGCACTATATACCAGTAGCAAGAAATGAGGGTATTTGTAACCCCAATATATTCTTTGAATTCCCAGTCAGACAATGGCACTATATACCAGTAGCAAGAAATGAGGGTATTTATAACCCCAATATATTCTTTGAATTCCCAGTCAGACAATGGCACTATATACCAGTAGCAAGAAATGAGGGTATTTGTAACCCCAATATATTCTTTGAATTCCCAGTCAGACAATGGCACTATATACCAGTAGCAAGAAATGAGGGTATTTATAACCCCAATATATTCTTTGAATTACCAGTCAGAAACTGGCAATATATACCAGTAGCAAGAAATGAGCGTATTTGTAACCCCAATATATTCTTTGAATTTCCAGTCAGACAATGGCACTGTATACCAGTAGTAAAAATTGTGGGTGCACGTAACCCCAATATATTCTTTGAATTACCAGTCAGAAACTGGCACTATATGGCAGTAGCAAGAAATGAGGGTATTTGTAACCCCAATATATTCTTTGAATTCCCAGTCAGACAATGGCACTATATACCAATAGCAAGAAATGAGGGTATTTGTAACCCCAATATATTCTTTGAATTCCCAGTCAGACAATGGCACTATATACCAGTAGCAAGAAATGAGGGTATTTATAACCCCAATATATTCTTTGAATTCCCAGTCAGACAATGGCACTATATGTCAGTAGCAAAAATAGTGGGTGTATATAGCCCCAATTCTATTGCTAGGGGACTTGCAGGGTATTTCTGGGGTGAAGGTGGGGGGGCACACCATTGGAACGGGGATTTGGGGTGTATATATGGGGTATACGGGAATACACTGTCAGTGTATTCCATTCAGGATCCTGGGAAAGCTGGGTTGCGGCGATTGAGCCCGTCAGTGCCACGTTACACTGACAAGCTTCTCCCTGGAATTTAGCTCTTACAAGAGCTGTTGTGGTTGTCTTCTCCTTCCTATCCTAGCCTGTCCCTGCCTACCCAGAATCTAAGCCCTAGCTAACTGGACGGAAACCTCCGTCCCCGGTGAATTGCAAGCTCAGAATGACGCAAAGCTGGGCCGCGCTGTTCTTTTAAATTAGAGGTCACATGTTTTCGGCAGCCAATGGGTTTTGCCTACTTTTTTCAACGTCACCGGTGTCGTAATTCCTGTCCCACCTACCCTGCGCTGTTATTGGAGCAAAAAAGGCGCCAGGGAAGGTGGGAGGGGAATCGAGTAATGGCGCACTTTACCACGCGGTGTTCGATTCGATTCGAACATGCCGAACAGCCTAATATCCGATCGAACATGAGTTCGATAGAACACTGTTCGCTCATCTCTAATCACATTGTCTGTATCACGACATACACAATACAACACATCACATTGTCTGTACCACGACATACACAATACAACACATCACATTGTCTGTATCACGACATACACAATACAACACATCACATTGTCTGTATCGCGACATACACAATACAACACATCACATTGTCTGTATCGCGACATACACAATACAACACATCACATCACATTTGCTAGCTCACCAAACTTTTTCAAGCACTTTTACAGTTTCACACGTCTGTGTCCGCCCAATTCTCAAATCACCGCAGACGAAGTCGCGGGTAAAAGCTAGTAATATAATATTTCCCACACACACACCGGTGTCCGCTTACCTGCACAGCTGCAGCTCCCACTACTTCTTGGCCCGGTCCTCTGTCCTTCACATGTCTTCAGAGCACCCTGCGCCCCCCCCCCCGCCTCCCTAGACTAGTACTGTAGAGATGCAGGGAGTAGGTGGGGCTTGGTGCAGCTGGAGAGTGTGAGCGGGGAGACGTGAGTGCATCACTCACGTCTTCCCTCCCAGTACCCACTCACACTCTCCTAAGCCGCGCCTTGTCTATAATACTAGTCTAGGGAGGCGGGGGCGGGGCGAAGGGCGTTCTGAAGCCACATGAAGGACAGAGGACCGGACCAGCAGAGGGCAGCCGCAGCACTTCTGAGCAGGTAAGTTGAGCGAAGTTCACGAGTAGATAGATATTACTGTACATTGACTTGTCTAGTAGATAGACAAGACAATGTACAGTAGTATCTATCTACTCGTGAACTTGCCTCATCGTCCTCACAGATGTCAAGAAGCGGCATGATAAACAAGTACAGGCGCCGCAGGCTTTCTTCTAACTTGCCTGCGCCGCCTGTACCCTCTATCTGTAGCCATTCTCTGCTTCGCACAGACAGGATAGGGACGAGACACAGGCGCATTCGGACTATAAGACGCACCCCAATTTTCCTCCCATATTTAGAGGAAAAAAAGTGTGTCTTATAGTCAGAAAAATACGGTAGATTGTGAGTCCTATATAGGGATCACAATATACATTTTTTCCTATCAGTATGTCTTTGTAGAATGGAAGGAAATCCACGCAAACACGTGGAGAACATACAAACTCCTTGCAGATGTTGTTCCTGGCGGGATTCGAACCCAGGACTCCAGCGCTGCAAGACTGTAGTGCTAACCACTGAGCAACCATATTGCCCCTAAGTGAAAAAAATCTAGATATTTTATGGGTGACCAGTGCTGGGTTGACCCCTCTCCCAAACTATTATCCTATCCAGGTTTTGGATTTCTTCATTGATATAAATCTGTAGGGATTGTGGAGGACTATCAAGACTTTTCAGCATTGTAATGCAATGTGGCCAGTATGAGAAGTGAATTACTGGGTTGCTACATGAGGTTACAGTCTGAGGGACTGAGATTTTCACCCATCCTTGTGGGAGTATGGATTTGCGGCAGGGTATCCCTAGTTTGCTACCCCTGCCATTGTATCCATTAGCAAAGACTGGCACATAGCAAGGCAGAAGTCTTTAAGTCATGGTACCAAGGCAGGAACCATAGTCTGACATAGTCGTAGTCAGTGCATAGGTTGAAGCAGTCCGAGTTTAGTCTTGAGATGAGGACCTGTAGGCAAACAGGAAGACGTGGTCTAAAACATGGGCCAGGCTGAAACCTTTGCAAACGCATGAACCAAAACTACCTTATTAGTCAGGCACAAAGAGATAAAAGAAAGGACCTTAAGAAGTCTGGGTCAATTGGTGATCGACTAGTGGTTAGCGCACACTGGTCCATGAAGAGATTGCACCACTCACAGCTAAAGCAGAGCAATGTTAGCGAACAGCGATTGCCAAGAAATCACCGGACACCCGGAGAGGTGAGCTGGACGGTCAAGATGGGGTGGCAGGACAGTGGGGATCAGCAGTGCAGAAGGGAGACATCATATGAGTTGTATATGTTTCTTGTTCTTCTCTGCTGTATCTTTCCAAAAATCTCTCCTAAGTATAAGTCATTGGAAAGTTTTATAAACCTGAGCTATATCGGATAACACTCAGTTCATAAATTTCACCACCTGTTCCTGCCTATAATTCTGTAATCACTTACAAGTGTCATTATGTAACAGCTCCCCGCAGTCTTAGAGCGGCAAAGATACAGTCATAAATGCAAATAAGAAGAATAATATATATCACTAAGGGTCTCCGTCATTAAGTAGTCAGATTTGGGAACCATAAGATTCATCTCGAAAGAAGTATGCATGAAAAATATGGACACATTCTTGTTTGGGAGCGATCTCGGGGATTATGAGGAAGTCTACTATCTCACCATTCATTCTTCAGTGGCACAAAATGTCCCAGAGCGTAAAATATTGTAGGAATCCAATTTACAAATTCATATCAACAACAGGACATTATACCGCTGAAATCAATTCACGAAAGCCCTTTGGGAGTTCCTTACAGAATTGTCAAATAAAGGGAAAAAGGGATGCATGAAGTCGTAGTAGGCCTGTACACACTGTGCTTACACATATACACACATATGGATGCTTACATATCACAAGGCTCGAGGACACCTTATGTATCAATAATCTGACCTGATATGCATTTAACCAGCTTAAAGACCATGTGCAGACCTGGTGGAGTTAGACCCTGCATCAAAAATCTATTGCAATGTACAGTACAATACAAAGGGTTGGATTACAGGGGTTGTCTAGGAATCACAGATTTGTGGAAAAAGAAAAAAAACATACTCACCACTGCTCTGGTGTCCCCCCCATGGTCCGGTCTAGCAGCGCCTCATATGACTGCTGAGGCCCATCAGCATCCTCAGTGCCTAAGGAAAGTGCATCAGTATTCCCTCCTTGGTTGAGAGAGGAACTAATTCCAACATAGTGTGTCTGGTGTCATTGCCTTACTGCTGGCACTCAGCCTAATTAATTAGGACAACAGTTACCCGGGATTTTTGCTCAGTTAGTCATAAACACGGCTTTGACCTTATCACTATACACTATAATGCTACACATGAGCCCTCATATTGTATCATACTCCTCTTTTTGTCTGTAAGTAGTAATAACCCCCCTCTGTGTCTCCCCATATAATAGGGTTAGGGGGATATCGTCACTCCTTGGAGAGAGACCACCATATAGGTGTGTGGAGACTTATTAAGCCTTTAGCACTCCACTTTGCAAGGGACCATGGGAAGAATATGCAAATCTGTCTTCCATGATGTAATTAGGAAGTCAGGTGCCTCAGTGTTGCAATCCAATAGAGGGCGCTCACTGGAATGTGCAAGCCTGTCTTCCCTGATGTAATTAAAAAAGACAGAATCTCAGTGATATAACCCAATAAAGGCTGCTCCCTTTAACATCATGCTCGAAGACAGATTTGCATATTATTCCCATGATCCCTTGCAAAGTGGAGTGCTAAAGGCTTAATAAGTCTGCACACACCTATATGGTGGTCTCTCCCCAAGGAGTGACAATATCCCCCTAACCCTGTCTAAGCCTCTCACCTCTACCAGGTTAGTCTTCTCTACACCGGGCTGACGAGATGCAAGAACATCAAAACGGCCGTCCTCTGTTGAGAGACTATACCTGGTAATAATCCCAGCATCATTGCAAAACAAAGGCCTCTTGGAAGGTTGAGCATGGTGTTAAAGGGAGCAACCTTTATTGGGTTATATCACTGAGATTCTGTCTTCCTAATTATATCATGGAAGACAGGCTTGCATATTCCAGTGAGCGCCCTCTATTGGTTTGCAACACTGAGGCACTTGACTTCCTAATTACATCATGGAAGACAGATTTGCATATTCTTCCCATGGTCCCCATATAATAATAATACTGTATGACTATGTGTCCCCATATACAATAATGCCCTCTCTTTTCACTCATAAAAATCTGTATTTCCATAGTATATGACTTCTTGGAGACTAATTGTGGGAAATTTCAATGCCAGAATTTTCTAATCCCAAAAACTTGCATAGATGAGTATAAATCATTGGCACAGAACCGGTTTTTTTTGTGCCAAAGCAGCCCTACTTTTCCTGCCCCACCCCACCCCCCCCGCTGTCACTTTTTATGACAATGCGATGCCCTATCCCACTAGGCATTGCCCCCTATCAGAATACGTCTAAGATACATAATAAATGTGGTACCCAGCATGTATGACAGTTTTTTGGCATTCTGAAGAAGTTCTTGTTCTCCGCATACAAAGTGCTTTCCAGCTTTCTGTGGATTTCTGTTTTTTTATCTGTATATGACTTGTGAGTTTTATTATTTTCAATCTTCACTTTTTCATATTTTGGGATGACATTTTGGGGCTTCAGAACCAATTACTAGTTTTCTGATGAGTTATGGTCTCAGGTTACTATATTTTCAAGCTGCAGTGGTCCCACCGGAACAAATTAATATTGTAACGTGAGAGAACACAGAACATACAGTCAATAGTAAAAGCACATGCAAGAATTTATACACCGAGAAAAACCACTGGCCGTCCAAGACTAGGCTAGACCAGACTAGAAAGGTTCCCTAAACTGAATCAATTCCCACATATCTGCCCCTCACCCCTTTATTATTACATCTTTATTTATTAGGGCTGTATTTTTGGGCTGCACCAAATAAATTTGCCTTCCTTTTCATACCTTTAGTGAGTATTTGCATATTCAGTATATGGTGAAGTTCCTCTTAGGAAACCATATATAGGGCAATGATGACTCAAGTGCCTCAATCCCTATTTCAGCCGTCACTGCTCTCCATAGAAGAAGAACAATAGTCTAATAGGAAATTCATGCATAGGTAAAAAAAAATTGGTGACACAAATCTTCCTACAGTAGATTCTCCTTGCAGGTTCTGCTGAAGAAAGCTCGGATATTAAATTCTTTACTTTGTACAATGCTGCTGTACAGGATTTTTTTGTAATGAACAATTTATCGATTTATTAAGTATATATACAATAATGTAGTAGGCAATGGAAGACCATAATATGGATGTTACTGTATAATACAGGCCCATGGCTGCTTTACCATTCATCAATTTTGTTGGGCGCACTATACAGTTTGTGAGGAGAGGGGAACCAGCCCGTCACATGTCCGCAAACTACTGCAAGACTTCACAAAAGAGATAATTGGCAAAGAACATGTATAGAGTATTTAGGGGTGTATGTGTGTTGTTTCTATGTGCGTGTGACTCTGCTCTTATGCTCAATGTATGAATACTACACAGCACTAATTGTGTGTATATGTGCACTGCCCAATACTGCTTCTCTAAACCTGGATACTCTATATGGGCATTGCACAGTACCACTTCTCATACCCTATATATATGGGTACAGCATAGTAAAACTTTTTGTACCTTTTCTATATGGGCACTGCACAGTAACATGTCTCTTGTCCTATATATCCAGTATACTTGATTTTTTTTATTGTAGCTATGTAGTAAGTTTGGTTCTGGTATCATATTCATGTATAAGAAAAATGTTTGTTTTTGTACCGTGTTAGCCAGTGGGTAGGAAATATAAAAAACAAAAAACTTGCGAGTCTTCAGTAGGTGATACCTTTTTTAATGACTAACTCATAATGATGACAGAATATAACGTTTCAAAGCTCGGTGCATGACCCTATTTAACACTCTGAAGAATGGAATGAATGCATCACATGGGTTCATGTCATTCTATACAAATCACTGAACTAAGACAGCCATAAACATAAAGAACCTGGGAACTGTGAAATGTTTATATTTATATGTATATAGTAATAAGCCTCTTCCCCCTCCCTCCTGAAATCCTATCCCTGTGTGTTCTGTTGTACATAAATATGCAGCCTGCAGAAAGTGTTTTTAGATATATCTGAAGAAGAAGCCGAGAGCTTCGAAATGTTATATTCTGTCATCATTATGAGTTAGCCATTAAACAAGGTATCACCTACTGAAGACTCGCAAGTTTTTTGTTTTTTATATTCCATATTCATGTAGTAAGTTTGGTTCTTGTATTGTATCTATGTTGTAAGTTTGGTTCTTGAACTGTGTCTAAGCATGGTATGGGGGCACTCGTCCACATTAGGGAGAGTGTTTACCTACATAGGCAGTACGGAGACTTACAAGTCATTCCTGCTCCGCTAGGGATTATGGGTAAAAAATATGCAAATCTATTCTCCTGGATGGAATTAGGAGATCTAAAAACAGCAAAATTTTATTTCATCCTTAAAATACAAGGTCAGCCATTTCGACCATCAGGACAGAGAAGATGGAATGATACAAAAAAGAAAAAAGCGACGATCGTTTCGTGCGTCTAGCACTTCGTCAGGCTTCGTGACGAAGTGCTAGACGTACGAAACGATCGTCGCTTTTTTCTTTTTTGTATCATTCCATCTTCTCTGTCCTGATGGTCGAAATGGCTGACCTTGTATTTTAAGGATGAAATAAAATTTTGCTGTTTTTAGATCCGTTGACTGGTGAGTGCCCTATTTTTCTTTTCTATTTTTTTCACGTGCCAAATGTTGATGTATTTATAATAGTGAGCACCACCAGGGATCTTTTTTCTGAGCCCATATGCAGTTTTTGCCTTAACCTGCTTATAAAGCAGTTCTGCCTCAGCTGCAGTAGTGCCACTTTTTTGCTCTTTTACATGCATATTAGTTTATATAGTAAATTCTGTTCTTGTGCTGTTTCTATGCAATAAGTTTGGTACCTGTACCATTATCTATGTAGCAGGTTTGACCATATTTATGTAATATGTTTTGTCCTGGTACTGTATATATGTTTTAAGATTGGTTTTAGTACTTTGTCAATGTAATAAATTTGGCTGTGTTATGGTACCTATGCACTATTTTTGGTACTGTTATAAAATATATGCAATAAGTTTGGTCCTGGTAACATATCTAGGGAGTAAGCATTAGGTTAGGTTCACATTAGCATTCAGCTTTCTGTTCTTCAGGTCCACTTGGAAAGCATCTACCCATGGAAACCCACGGATCCCATAGACTATAATGGGGTCCACCTGGTTTCCACCCAAAAAATGTAGAAAAAAAGAAGAGAAAAATCCCACTTGCAGGACTTTTCTCTCCACATTTTACAAGTGGATTCAGGGACGGAAACCCCAAATGGAGTTCAATCGCTGGTGTGAATCCAGCCTTTGATTGGTTTGGGTCAGATTTTTAAATATGGAGGCCCATAATCTTCATACAAGTCATGGAAACCTTTATTGACTCTTAGTACTATGTACTGTTTCTAAAAAAAATCTATTTCTTTCTCACATTACCCATTGCTTATATGGCCACCATTGTATGTGGTGATGCAGACGTATTCATTAACATAATTAAACTACATTTTCTCAGTACGTCTCCATTTACTTCCACTTTTAATAAGATTCTAACCTATTCTTATATAAATCCCATTGTTGTACACTATTATATGTTTAGCATTACAACTATTCATTCATAATCATCTCTAACAAGACTCCAACCATTGTGAATATAAAAGCATATTATAGACATAAAAAAACACTACAAACAACCTCTCTAACAATGCGCGGCTCACAATGTTATTTTCTGAGCTCCATTTATACAGACCTCTGACCCATACAAATGATGTGTCCATTTTCCAACTAAATTCATTTTACATTATCGCTTTTGTGCAGGCCGAGAATTGGTTTATGTTAAAGTAAAGCCGAATCCGACCAAGCAGCAAAGGAAAAACTGAACGGAACGTGTTAATAGATAAATAAAGGGTTCACAACAATAACACCAACCTCCGCTGCTGTATTATTTCTTAGCATTTGTGGCTGACTCACTTCATAATATGGGGTGAAGAGGAATCAAGGCTGTTTGTGATGTCATCGCCACAAGTTCTGCGACAAGTTCGAGCATCAACATGTTGTTTATACACAGATTTTATAGCTTAAGCAGCTTGTAGCCATTCTGTACTTGTGAATGTTCTAGCAAAGTGATGAAAAACTTAAGTACAGTTCCACTTACCATATAAGTGCAGTAAAAGTCACTGGAGAAAGAAAAAGTGGATTATCAAATACGGTATCCTTTAGAGTACCTACACAGTCCAGTCACATTAATGTGTCCACTTGTCAAAATCCAGAATAACCACCTTTGGCAGAGCGGACCGCTGCGAGACGTGCAGGAAGAGAGGGGATATTGTGATGATGTCACTGGGATGTTGAGCCATGCCGACTCCAGTGCTGTGGCCTGCTGCGCTAGGTTAAGCGGCTGAACAACCTGATCGAGGTGGTCCCACAGATTCTCGATTGGGTTCAAGTCCGAGGAATTTGCTGGCCGAGGGAGTACGGTAAATTCATCCTGGTGCTCCTCGAACCACGTACGTACACTGCAAGCTTTAAGACTAGGGTTGAGCCGATCTTGACTTTTCAGGATCGATTTTGAAATCAGATTTCCGATCATTTTTCATTCGAACCCGTTCTCGATCCCAATTCCGATCCCAATGCAAGTCAATGGGATTTTTTAATTAATCGGAGATCGAATTTTAAAAGCAATCCTATTCACTATACAGCATGGAATCTAACAATTGTTAGAATCCACGCTGCGTAGTGAATCACTAAGTAGCCAGAGGATTTTTTTTTAATCCTCTGGCTACTTAGTCCCCCCTGGTGTCCACTTACCTCCAGAGATGGCTGGTCCGGTGCCCGGTCTTTCCCTCTTCTTTGCTTCGCTGCCGCTCCACGCTGCTCCCTGCCAGGTTAGGAGAGTGTGGGCAGGTTAGGAGAGTGTGGGCGGGTACTGGGAGGGGAGACGTCACATCTCCCCGCCCTGTACCCGCCCACACTCTCCTAAGCCACAAGCCCCGCCTACCTAGCGTTTTAAACACTAACCTGGGAGGCGGGGCAGAGAGGCAAGAAGAAGGAGGGCACCGGAGCAGCCATCTCTAGAGGTAAGTAGCTGCTACAGATGTTAGTTTAGCCTCCCATTCCAATGGATGGAGGCAGCCGGCGCACAGGGGGTTAAGGCTGTGTGCCGGCTGCTTCCATTCATTGTTATGGAACTGCAAGGGAGCCTTCACACTGAGTATAGACTATATACTCAGTGTGAAGGCATTGTGGGAAATAATCACCGATCTCGATCCCACCTAAAAAGATCGTGTTCGGAATTCCGATCACGATCGTGAAATTTTCTCGATCGCCGATCGGAATCCGATTTTTTCCGAACATGATCGCTCAACCCTATTTAAGACACGTCACATTGCTGGTAGATGCCATCATCCTGAGGAAAAACAATTCGCATGTAGAGGTGAACATGGTCTGCAAGGATAGATGCATACTTGTGTTGATCCATCGTATCTTCCACAATGATGAGTGCACCAAGATGGGCGATTACACGTGCCTTCTGCCATTGGTTATTTAACATTGACATCAAATGTAGGCGGTGGTCACATTAATATGACTGGACTGTACAAGTGAAACCAATAACAACTGTGACCAGAGTAGCCGCCATCTTAAGCCTTTACCAACATCGCCACTTCTATGCTGCTGAACCTTGCATGGTTCCACATACATAATAAGAAGGTTAGGGCAGTGGTCAGCCTAGTAACCATAGAGGTGAATGATTTTTCATAGCAAATATTCCAAATATATCACTTTGTTCTGTATCAGGCTTCAGGTGGCTCATGCCGGACATATTTCCCTTCCTTTCTCTGCCCTGGACATGACTGAGCCTTGTTTAGTGCGGAGAAGATACAGAATCGTAGAAGATTATGGCGGGCTCAGTGTATACACCAAATGTAATGAGCCATGTCAAGCCTCGTATTGTTGAGCATCTTCTTTTCATGACTTGCTCAGAGCATCAAGGCTCGTGGCTCACTGGCTACTAAATGATTTGTGCTATTTCATGGATTTCCACAGCACGTCTTATGTTGTTATATGGCTATTAAGGTAGAGAACAAATAGAGAACATATATAAAAAAAAATCAAAAACTTCAAATGAATATTTATACTTGGACTTAGTCTATTAACTTCGTAACATCTTAGACTTCTACTCCTATGAAAAATAGGCAAAAGTTGCTCTTGATCTAACTCCTGGCAATGCGGGATTCAATCAATACTCCTATCTTCCTTAAGTTCTCTTACTAGCCTCTTGGCTTATCCCGTGAAATGAGCTTCATTTTGCTTAAGGGCATTCTCCACACAGATTAGACATCAGAAGGAAATGTAATCCACCTTGAAACACTTTTACGTAAATTCTTGCCTGGGCATGGCCTTATCGATGAATTCTAGTCTTCACAGCTCTCGACCAACCACAGATTGAGCTTCCCTTCGTAATACATGCTCAGAACAGGGATAGGTGTAAATAGACACCTATCTAGTTAATACTCAAGAAATATTAGGATGCTCTTGTCCCAGTCTAAGCTAGGAAATGAATACTGGTCGTCAAAGGCATTTATAGTATTAGATATTGGGTGGGAAACACGTAATATTCACTCCGGTCTCTTCCCACACTCCAAAGACAGACTGATAGGGAATTTAGGTCATGGGACATATATGGGACAGTGACTGACAATGTAAAGTGATGAGGAATATGATGGTGCTATACAAGTATGCTAAATAATTGTGTTAAAGGAGTTGTCAAGGTTCAGATAAATACTAAGGGAAAAATGTTATTGTTTGTATAATGAAAAGTTGTACAAGTTTCCAATATACAGCACTTTTTGTATCAATTCCTCACAGTTTTCTAGGTCTCTGCTTGCTATCAATCATTGTTTAGTTCCAGTAGATAAAAATTGGTCCATGGTCATGTGGTGTACAGTCCATGGTCATGTGGTGTACAGTCCATGGTCATGTGGTGTACAGTTCAGAGTCATGTGGTATACAGTCCATGGTCATGTGGTGTACAGTCCATGGTCATGTGGTATACAGTCCATGGTCATGTGGTGTACAGTCCATGGTCATGTGGTGTACAGTTCAGAGTCATGTGGTATACAGTCCATGGTCATGTGGTGTACAGTTCAGAGTCATGTGATGTACAGTTCAGAGTCATGTGATGTACAGTCCATGGTCATGTGATATAAAGTCCATGGACATGTGATATGCAATCCATGGTCATGTGGTATACAATCCATGGTGATGTGGTATACAGTCCATGGTCATGTGATGAACACACAGGTGCACAGCTCGTTACAGTCACGGCACAATAATCAGGCATCTTTCTAGTAGCAAGTTGTGCACCGGTGTGTACATCACATGACTATAGGCTGTATATCACATGACTATAGAATGTATATCACATGACCATGGACTGTATATATCACATGACCTTGGACTGTATACCACATGACCATGGAATGTATATCACATGACAATGGAATGTATATCACATGACCGTGGACTGTATACCACATGACCATGCACTGTACACCGCATGACCATGGACTGTATACCACATGACCATGGGCTGTATATATCACATGACCTTGGACTGTATACCACATGACAATGGACTGTATATCACATCACTATGGACTGTATATCACATGACAATGGACTGTATATCACATGACAATGGACTGTATATCACATCACTATGGACTGTATATCACATGACAATGGACTGTATATCACATGACAATGGACTGTATATCACATCACTATGGACTGTATATCACATGACAATGGACTGTATATCACATCACTATGGCCTGTATATCACATCACTATGGACTGTATATCACATCACTATGGACTGTATATCACATCACTATGGACTGTATATCACATGACAATGGACTGTATATCACATCACTATGGACTGTATATCACATCACTATGGACTGTATATCACATCACTATGGACTGTATATCACATGACAATGGACTGTATATCACATCACTATGGACTGTATATCACATCACTATGGACTGTATATCACATGACAATGGACTGTATATCACATCACTATGGACTGTATATCACATGACAATGGACTGTATATCACATCACTATGGACTGTATATCACATCACTATGGACTGTATATCACATGACAATGGACTGTATATCACATGACAATGGACTGTATATCACATGACTATGGACTGTATATCACATCACTATGGACTGTATATCACATGACAATGGACTGTATATCACATCACTATGGACTGTATATCACATCACTATGGACTGTATATCACATGACAATGGACTGTATATCACATGACAATGGACTGTATATCACATGACTATGGACTGTATATCACATCACTATGGACTGTATATCACATGACAATGGACTGTATATCACATCACTATGGACTGTATATCACATCACAATGGACTGTATATCACATGACAATGGACTATATATCACATGACTATGGACTGTATATCACATCACTATGGACTGTATATCACATGACAATGGACTGTATATCACATCACTATGGACTGTATATCACATCACAATGGACTGTATATCACATGACAATGGACTGTATATCACATCACTATGGACTGTATATCACATCACTATGGACTGTATATCACATGACAATGGACTATATATCACATCACTATGGACTGTACACCACATGACCATAGACTGATTTTTATCCACAGGCAGTAAACAGAATGAATGACAGCGAGCAGAGATCTAGAAAACCATGAGGAATTGATACACAACATAGATTGGAAAGTTCTCCAACTTTTTATTATACAAACAGTAACATTGGCCTCACAATATTTGCCTGAAATTCGACAACCCCTGTAAGAGGTAATATACAGACCAATTACTTGCTGGAGGTGTACCCTATTAGGGCCAGACACCATGAACAGCACTACAGTAGTGCTTATGTTAAGATCTATGGCACACATTTACTAATAAAAGGTAAACTAATGTCGGTCTTACATAGTAGACGAATATTCCCACCACCCATATAAACAGCTAAACTGGCCGGGGCTCTAAGTCTGCACAGTATGGCAAATGATCCATTGAATACGGCCATACACTTATATTTTCAGTCTCAGTTTTTGTAACTTGTGAACACATTGTCAGTTTCTAACAGTCTCATCTCAAGAGAAAGGTAAGACTATAGAATTAACATTAAGCAGATCTTTCATTGTAATGTCATTTTTACATGTGATGACGATTCACGAGAGATCTGCAACATTCGGGATGAGGTGAGAAGGCCACTCATTGCACCATTTTCATGCTGAAGTTGATGTATGTTCTGCCTGCAGTAACTTAGCTCTTCACTGACGTCTTGGAGATGAAATTCAGAGCAAGGTCAGTCCAGGATAGAGACTGTTCTCAGGATGAGGCTTACATTTCCCTACCTCCGTTTTTATTACCCTTGACAATCAATAGATAAATTTGTGGCTGCTACCAAGGGAGCCCTCTCCGGCATAACTCACATCAGGTGGGAAACCAAAGGGATAAATCTGTCCCAGTGTCACTGGATTTCACAGTTTTTTTGAAATGAAGGCAGTAAAAGGCAGATCAATGGAGGAAACATTGTGAGATTTGCAGTGCTTTATACTGCTCTGTATCTGCAACACTTAACATTCAGGTTTTTGTGAGCTGGTAACATACAATTCATCATATTGTCTTCATTCCAATACAATCTTGAAAATTAAAGTCAATCTAAATCTAAAAATCTCAATCACTTCTTAGGTAGTTGTAATTTGTACATTCTGCACTGTCTGTGCATTTTTCTTTCCTGTTTCTGGTTCCTGTAAATGGACATTTTCTCTCCAAGACTTACCAAGTGGCTGGAAGATCTAAGCTTGGTGCTCTGATGTCAGATGTCTCCTCCCTGTGTCACTGAAACACTGTGTGTGCAGCTGCATCTCCCTCCTCCTATTCCTTAATAAGTACACCCAAATAACTTTAGCAGTGCTTTGAGTCATTTCTGGCTTTCTCTGAGAGCTCATGGTGTCCTCAGCATTTCTTTACGATAAAATAAGATAATCCTTTAATAGTCCCACCATGGGGAAATTCAGTGTGTTACAGCAGCATGGATAATACAGTAATAATATAACATAAAATGCAAAATACGAGTACAAAAAGCTCCAAGGTAGAGGCATTACAGTGACAGTAGGTACATGTAAAAAGATAAAGGTGAAGAAGATAGTAGGAGCAGTGGCGTAACTAGGAATGGCGGGGCCCCGTGGCGAACTTTTGACATGCCCCCCCCCCCACCAAACCGACGCCGAAGACCTCAACCGACCCCCTCCTCAGAACTCTATTATGTCCATTAGTGTCCCCTGCACACAGTATTATGTCCATTAGTATCCCCTGCACACAGTATTAACCCCAATAGTGGCACCTGCACACAGAATTAACCCCAATAGTGGCCCCTGCACACAGTATTAACCCCAATAGTGGCCCCTGCACACAGTATTATGTCCCACTGTGGACATCCATAAACAATTATTATACTCTGGGGTCTTTTCAGACCCCAGAGTATAATAATCGGAGACCCGGGGGAATAAAAACATTTTAAAAAAAAACAAAAACAGTTGCTTACCTATGCCCGGCTCCTAGGCTGTCGGCTGCCGCTCTTGTCCTGCATTAATGACGTCGGACGTCACATGACCCGGGAAGCAGACCCGGGTCATGTGACGTCAGAGACGTCAGACACGAATGAGGGATGCCGGAGGCAGGATCGTGGAGAGGTAAGTAACACTGTTTGTTATGTTCCTTACGTCTCCCGGTCCGCTGATCATTATACTCGGGGGTCTGCAAAGACCCCCGAGTATAATGATAGTGTTTGTGGGGCCCGCAGTGTCACTTGCCGATCCCGGCCCAGCCAGGATCGGCAAGTGAATGGGGCCCGTAACGGACTATTTAAAAAAAAAAAAAAAACGCAGCGGTAGCGGCTGTCACCGGGCCCCCTAATGGCTGCTACTGCTGCTACCACGGTAGTTACACCCCTGAGTAGGAGGGATATCACAACTTCAGGATCTTTCAGTTCGCTGTATGGAGTGATCTCCGCTTAGCTCGATTTTGGTTGTACAGCTTAACCCCAGTGGTGAGGAAAGACTTCCGACAGCGCTCCTTCTCACACTTGGGGTGAAGCAGTCAGTCACTGACAGTACTATCCAGTACTATCACGGTCTGTTTCATGGGATGGGAGTTATTACCCAGCATGGAACTCGCCATGGACAGCATCCTTCTGTTTAATTGTGTTGCTTCCCGCTGTCTTAGCCTACAACTACCATGAAGCATTGTAATTCACTCAGATTCCCCTCTTATTTCCTCCCTCACAACCCCCCACGGTTCCCTAGCTGACCCTTGGACTTCTAGCCCTAACTACCTACCAAACTACCTAACTCAGTCCCCCTACCCCATCCCCACCCTTATACTTACCTTTCTTCTTGTCCTGGAGATGACTTGTGTGCCATTGCCCCCTCTTCTGCCCACACCTGGGATCCAGAACTGGCGCCTGAGCAATAGATCTCCAGCAGAAGCCACACATGCACAATAGAATGCTGATTCTTTTTGCTTCTGCCAGCTTTTTATTGCACAGGTGCCCAAGGGAACGCCCAGCAGAAGAAGAGGAAGTGAGCATTGGTGAGTATGGGGGGGGAGGGGGAGAGAGAGGAGTATTGATGGCCTCCCATCTATGGAAACACCGAAATGGAACATAACCAGGAAATCAGAAAATGGGTAAATGGGTATGGGTAAATATAATTTTTTTTAAAGGGAGTAAATTAGAAGTTAGGTGGGGGAGGGGGTTTATCTTAATGGTAAAGTTTTGATTAATCCCGGACACCCTCTTTATTTGATTACAGCCTTACAGTGAACACACTGGTCAGGAAATATGGACTACAGTCTGGTGGAAGGTGGAAAACTTATTCACCTGCTCAAAGACTTAACCACTTACTTACTTTTTTACTTGGAAGTGGTACGATGACGGATGGAGCTCTACCTCCCCGGCTCCAGGGCAAACTTTGGTCCAGGACCCCATTATAGTAAAAAAATTTCATCCTAAGGACAAAGGGGAATACAATGACAAACATTTGTAATGAGAAAAAAAGAAAAAATACGGCACCGAGCCGACCCTAGTGTAGTAAATTCAGCACAAGTATGAGTAAAGGTAAGCAAATGGGAAGCCGCTCACCTTAGGGGGTTGTGTAGGACACAACAACCCCAACAGTTCAAAAGATGTTAGAAACCAAGAGGGAAGCAGCTGGAAGAAACGTCACTGGGACGTAGAGGCATCAACAGACTGGGACCAAAATCTTCAGAAGGATTAGGCCCTTTATCAAGTGCAATAAATCACCTTCCCAGAGCAGCTGGGAGTCTTAGTGGTTCCGAGTTCAGGCTCTAGAGCCTAGAACCTAGAGCCTGAACTCAAAACCACTAAGACTCCCAGCTGCTCTGGGAAGGTGATTTATTGCACTTGATAAAGGGCCTAAGTGCCTGAAACGCGTCGTGCCTTAATAAACATATCGTTATCCAATTGGGTGAGCGCTTCTCCTTGCCAAGCCTTCTGAAGATTTTGGTCCCAGTCTGTTGAAACATTTGTAATGTTCTTTTCTCACCAAGGGACTCCAATCACAAGGAATGCGGGGAGTTAGCGGCTGCCATACAGGTTCTCAAGGCAATGACAAGGGTCATCATTACTCTGAACAATACAACTTCTCAACCCGCAACAAGTAGTCTCTGTGTGATTCTTATCCCTCGTCTTCAAGATGTTTGTGTGACTACCGAATTTACACAACTGAATTTCTGTGCAAACATTCCCACACAAAGCTCATAAAATTACATTTATGTTCTCTTCAAGGCTGATCAAAAAGCAGATGGTATCATTTACATGGTAATATATGGAAATATGCACATTTTTTTATTTTACCAAACATGGCTTTGATGAATCAGACAGTGTAATAGTGTTTAGTATATAAATCTTGTGTGGGTAATGGGAAAAATGTACTCATGCAAATCTGCACACCACTCACCTCCATGGAAGGAGGCCGATGCTAAATTATAAGCGAACAGTTGCAAATTTGACAAATGTTATTTTGATGAATAGGAAGTGTGATTTCTTCCAATTATGTAAGAAATAGATATGAATACATTACCTTATATGCTGCATTGTGTAGTCAAGGCCAAAAAAGTATCCATGTCATATGTCATGGCAAGAGCAGATATTTTACGCTTATTTTCTGCATTGCAGAAAATAGAAAGTAATATATTGCCATGTTTTTCATGAAGCAGAATTTTAATTGCCATATGGGTGTCATCATGGTGACATATGGATGTCTTATGGACCCACTTGGAACCCCCACCCAGCGGAGAGCTGACAACAAGGCTCAGGCTTTCAGTTTATTACACCGGAGTCCTGGACCAAGGGCAACTTCTGTATGGAGTAGATATGTGGGTTTCCTCCGGGTGCTCTGGTTTCCTCCAAAAACGCAATGAGGTTAATTTGGAATTTAGCTATTGACTGGGAAAAGGAAAACATGTGAGAAAGGACAATCTCAGGGTAGTGTAATACGCTGGTGCTATATATACAATAAATATTAAAGGTTCCCCAAGTCATGCCAGTCCCTAACCAAAACATCCAAATTTTTATATTATGTCCTCTATTAGTAGTATGTTTTTGATTTTTTTTTGGTTAGGGACTCACAGTAGTGTGTGACGTTGGTTTGCGAGCGACGACAGCCGCTACCGCTGCGTTTTTTTTTTTCCTTAATAGGCCGTTACCAGGGACCAGGATCGGTAAGTGACGCCACGAGACCCACAAACACTATCTTTTCAGACCCCTGAGTATAATGATCGGAGGCCCGAGAGAGGTAAGGGAACATAAAAAACTGTGTTACTTACCTTTCCATGCTCCTGTCAGGCTTCGGCCCACTACTGTGAGGTCCCTGATGTCACATGACCGGGGCCTGCGTCCCAGGCCATGTGATGTCTGAACATCAAGGAAGATGGCCGACACCACTGAGGACTGCAGGGGAGCCAGGGATAGGTAAGTGACAGTGGTTTTGTATGTTTGTATTCCCCCTTGGGTCTTCGATTATTATACGCTGTGGTCAGAAAAGACCCCAGAGTATAATAATTGTTCATGGGTATCCATTACGGGGCATAATGCTGTGTGTAGGGGCCACTATGGGGCATAATACTGTGTGCAGGGGCTAGTATCGAGCACAATATTGTGTGCAGGGGCCACTATAGGGCATAGTTCTGTGTGCTGGGGCCACTATGTGGCATAATACTGTGTACTGGGGCCACTATGGTGCATAATACTGTGTGCAGGGGCCACTATGGGCCATAATAGAGCACGCAGGAATGTGGGGGGGGGTCGTTGGGGTCTTCGGCGTCGGTCGAGGGGGGAGGGCATGTCAAAAGTTCACCACGGGGCCCCGCCATTCCTAGTTACACCACTGGGTGCACGTATGGAGGTGCTGGCCAACCCATCTGATCTAATAGTGTGGAGCATGATCAATAGGCCAAATATCATGTGACTAGAGCACCGTGTATGAGTTTTATCTGTGTGCACTTGATATGCTGGCATCCACCCCCTCATGGATTGTAGGGGTGCGAGTGTGTGCTTTATTAACATTTTGGACCTGTGCTCTTTCTGTGCCTATCATTAGGACAGAAAATCAATTAAAGATACGCACGGGATCGGCAGCCGAAGCCCCCAGCCGCTCAACTGTATGAAGAGCCTGCAGCATTCGCATTAGTACTTACCAAGCACAGAGCTGTGCATTTGTATAGCAGCTGTGCTTGGTATCACAGCTCATCCCATGTCCGCAGGCCATATGACTAATGAACATGACATCACATGCCTGTACACAGGAAGCGTTCTGCTGCTTCAAATAACTGTTCCACATGGATGCACGGTATTGGACCACCACAGATCTTTACCTTATCACCTATCCTAAGCAGGGGTGAACCTACCTTTTTCGCCGCCCGAGGCAGACGACAGAAAGCCTCCCCCCCCCCCCAGGGAGGAGGGGGCGGAGCGGATGGGGCGGGGCAGAGCGATGGGGGCGGAACGAAGGGGGCGGGTGGAGCGAAGGGGGCGGGGCGGTGTTAGCAGGCAGGGAGAGGACCTGCTCTCTGCCTGAGCGTGAGGGGAGGCCGCTGGAGCCTCCCCAATCCACCGCTCGGTGATGTTGACGCTAAGCCAGTCCAGGACAGCTTGTAAGCAAAAATGCCACC
The DNA here is from genome assembly GCF_031893055.1 of Leptodactylus fuscus. NCBI lineage: Eukaryota > Metazoa > Chordata > Amphibia > Anura > Leptodactylidae > Leptodactylus > Leptodactylus fuscus. Next base: position 41,219,755 of record NC_134269.1, read on the forward strand.
CTCCCCGTGGGCCCTGGCATAGCGCCGCCTGAAGCGGTCGCTTCAGGTCGCCTCATGGGAGGTGCGGTGCTGATCCTAAGGATAGATTATCAATTAAAAAGTTCCAGGAAAACCCCTTTAAGCATCACACATTACCTATTCAAACCAATGCTTGGAACAGGACAGGTCCAACAGAGACAGAGATGCTCTTTGTAACTATTCACAGTCCTAACCAAGATCCTGAACAGCCTCTATATTAGCTCAGAATTGCCTCACAGGGTATATGAAAATGGATTTTCTAAACTAGTCAGACCCTTTAATTCTATTGAGCGGCATGACTCTACCTGCAGTCCAGTGTGAAATCACAGATTACCCGCTATGAGTTACAACAAGTGACAAATCCAGCTCTGCTACATCTATAAAATTAGAGATAAGCTCTTTGGCTGTCAAAGGAACGGCACAGCGTGATTCTGACTGAGTCAAGACACAGCCGCTCGTAGCCTCTTCCCATGCAGTATAAGCTGTGATCAGAACAAACAGGCATCATTTTGCAGCTATGTTATCTTTTTTCCTAATATTGAATGTTTCTCTGTCCCGAAACATCATGCACCTTTTATAGTTGAGTAATGTTTTGAACAAGCTCAATGGGAGACTTGTACCGGCAGGGATGTGGTTTCTAAATGAGGAAATGAAGACAAGAGGCTGAAAAGATTTCAGACCTATCATTGTATCACAGCATGGCAGTACCTGGCAGTGGCCTGCATCTAAACTATGTCTGCTATCTGGGCCGGCTAAAATAGAAATGTAGAAACCGTTCCGAACAGGCTCTTACCATAGGAGTTATCGTTTAATGAAAATCTGCAGGGCTCATGTACCTGCCACAATGAATCCGGGGCTAAGAACGTAGAATCACTTATCTGGGGTGTAATAGTCGTCTAATATTCATTACATTACACCCAGGAACGGTAACATGCTTCAGACAGAAAGTTATGGTGTCCAGTCCATCACCAACATTAATCCCCCAAATTGCTTAAAGAGGACCTTTCACGTCCTCATAGATATGCGGTAAATGCGGCACTGTCAGCTTTATAGCGCTATATAATACCGCACATGTATGAGGACATCAAAGCTCCTCTTTGACAGGTTTTCCCAGATTCATCGCTGGGGGAACCCATCACTAGGAACTGTGCCAATCGTGTGCTACTTGTCACTTGTCCCCTATTTGGAGCAGTTGTTGAACATGGCCACTACTACTGCACCTAAAAGGAGTCACCAGAACCCATACGTTGCAGTTAAGGCCGGAGACTCCACTATGCTTTACTCTCTGCCACCACCTGCTATCCACCTGCCACAGCCTTCTGGATCCTTGGACCTGCGCCGCAACCCGAAACATCTGCTGGTAGGAGATCTCAGTGTCTGGTTTACTGTGATTTGTGGTGCGCTGTGTGTTTGGCGTTTTCCGACCCGTGTCACTCCACCCAGCCAAGTCCTTCCCCACCAGCTGGGGTTCTGGTGAACACCATTGTGGAGTTGGAGTTGGTGTGGCCCGGGGGGTGTTGAACACACAACACTGTGTTGTCCATTTGAATTGGTGTATCTAGTACTGGTTCTCACTTTGGCTCTGAACTGCATCTGCCATCCTAACAGCATACTAACAGGTTAGGGTCAGCTAGATCAAACAGTGTTTTTCCCCTGTAAATTGGTGCCCCCATTGCTGGGATATCGCTGTCTCTGTCAATATGCAAATGGTTGCTTTGAAGCATGGAGTGCATTGCCACATACCTCATTGGAGTAATAGTATCCCCCCGGACCACTAATTTGGCTTAGGGATAATTAGAGGCTAAGGTAGTACTAGGACAGAAGGTAGAAATCATGGTCAGATGGAGTAAAGGTGGGGTCAGGTATTGTTGGTGGAAATTGGATTGAAGTCAGGGCAAGCAGTAGAAAATAGAAGAAAGATGGGGAAACAAGCTTAGTCTTAGACATAGCAGTTAGAGGTGAGCGAGTACTGTTCGGATCAGCCGATCCGAACAGCACGCTCCATAGAAATGAATGGATGCACCTGGTACTTCCGCTTTGACGGCGGCCGGCCGCTTAACACCCCCCCCCTGCCGGCTACGTCCATCCATTTCTATGTGAGCGTGCTGTTCGGTACCAAACACACCATAAGGCCAGAGGGCAAACACACCATTTAGGCATAGGATAAGCAGTGCACCAGCACGGGCCCTATAACAGAAGGGGACACCCAGTCAATGCTCCGGCATGTCCTGATGTGAAAAATGGTAAAGCATTTAGCTGCAAGTGCCCTGCTCCACCATTCAACCTACAACCACAGCTGTTTTTGCGCAGACAGGCTGAATAGGGATGTCATTGCATTTTGCTCCAAGCCAAAGACAGGCCAGAAAAAATGATGAATGGGAACAAGACAAGGTAAGTTTTTTGTTTTTTTTCACAACTTCTTTGTGGGACCAGTAAGTGAATAATAAACTGTGTGAGGGGCCACTAGGGATCATTATATTATATGAAGGCCACTAAGGAGGCATTATGCTTTGTTGGGGCCATTATACTGTATGGGGGTACTAATTGGGCATTAAACTGTGTAAGGGCCACTAAGGGGGCATCATACTCTGTGGAGGTGCTATGAAGGAATAGCAAAAGCAAAACATATTATGTGAGGACTACTTAGGGGGCATTACATGTTATGTGTGAGTTACTTAGGGGCATTATACTGTGTGGGGCCACTAATGGAACACTATAATCTGCTGAGGCTTCTTATAGAGCATGATACTATGTGGGGGTCTCTAAATTGCATCATACTGTGTGGGGTAACTTAAGAGGACGCATCATCATTATATTATTAAAGTATGGCAAAATTACAGTATGAGGCAGGAAAGGACAAGGTGGAAATAGGAGGGGTCAAGGGGGCATGGATGGGGTTAGTTGATGTGACTTTTACACAAAATACATTTTAAAGGGTATTATTTAAAGGGCAAATATAGACCATGACTGATGTGTGGAAGACAAAGTATTTTGAGAAACATAGGCATAGACTAGAGTTAATAACATTTGGTGCACACTGTGCCTTTAAGAAGCGGAGAACTGGCCCATGGGCCAGAGAACTTGTCCGCATTATAGTATAACATTTGTATGTGGATGATATATGTAATGCATTGCACTTTAGTAGACTTAGTGGTATTACAGTATGTATTACTCTACCTCCCTCTACATTGTATTTGCTACCCCCTCCCATGGTGGTCCATATTTTTGCCTCTGCTATATGCCTTGTAGAGCATTGGCACATTATGAGGCACATTCAGCAGAATAAACCTCTTTAGATACTCCGAGCTATGGCACAGGTGAACCTTCTCCTCCCAGCAGGAAATCAAATACACAGCAGTTTATAGGAAATGAAATCCTCTTAGCAGGTGATAAATTCTCTGTACAATCCATTTCAAGACTGATCATCTCACTAATATTCTAGAAGCTATAAGAAACATTTATTGGACAAACGGCGATGTGCACAGTAGTAAATAGCAATGCATCACAATGATAAGTAGTGTACATGATGTTTACATTGGGAGGATAATGGAAAAAACGCAGGATTTTTATTCATCCTTGCAAAAAGAATAATCCCTTGTCTGTGTGGAACTGGGGGTATAAAAGCCTCCCGTCGTTTCCGTACCTTGGGCATTTGACTGGTAAAGAATTATAATGTACCATAAAATAATTCTAAAAATTGGATAAAGTGATACAGTGCTTTGCAAAAGTATTCACACCCCTAAAATTTAACAAATTGCGGTTCCTTGTTCCAGACAAGGTTATGGGGATAACGCTGTGCTGAAGAGATCCAACCATATCGAAACAGCGCTGTCCACAGCTGGGATACTGACTTGGCAAAATCCTGCATCATAGAAGCAAAGGCTTGTTGGAAAATTGGGCGTAACGTTCAAGGGAGCGCAGCAAACAGAGGCACTGTTTCCCTATTTACATCTTGGGAAACAGATTTGCATATGTTTCCCATATTGTTCTAGACAGTGCTTGTATTACTAATTGTACATTGTCCTTCAAGGACCCACCATTGCCCCTAGCAATATTTAAAGGGAGTCTTTTGGTTTGATCATGAGCTTGGGGTCATTGTCCTGCTTTCTCACCAGTTCTAGATATAGTATCCTCTTGACTTGAGGAATGCAACATTTTGGGCCACACTGTACACAACATGCTATATTCATAGCGAGTGAGTTCTACTTGGACTACCCACACACATAGGCTAGTTGTATGTACAGCGGCCCTCCAGTATTCACCAAGTGATGGAGACTGACCTGCAATATCAAACACAACCCAAATATACACATCAGTAAGAAAGCTGCCATGTTGTTGTATTGTTATATACTGTGCAATAATACAGGTTAACCAACTGTTTCTGCAAAAAAACTGGATGAGACCAATATGGCCACCACCCTGCTCTCGTAATGGTTATCGCCTAGCTTTATTACAGTCCTGAATGCAGGGTCAGGACTGAGGACATGAACTCTCAAATAAGGACTAAGCCTAGGAAGGAACCATTTGTCAGTCTGTGGGATAGTCTTAGGTTAAGACCGCACTCAGCAGCTCCCAGCATAAAAGTGCCTCAGTAAAAAAACACGTCAGCAATGCGTTGCGGTTCTGCACAAAGTCTTCTTTAATTACTGTGTACCTATAGGGAAAACGCCGGCATTTCCGTAGGTATAACTGACATGCTGCAATGATTTTGGAAATCATGTCTACTATGTGTAATTTATCGGAAAGTGGGTTTGGAATTTGCTAGAATCCCATCTACTTTGCTGTGACTCTAAAACGCTCTGGGTACTTTCCAGAGTTTCCACCGTGGCCAAACAGCGGCATTTACTCTACGAGCGGACACAGCCTTATAGAAATGATACAAAGAACAAAGCATTAAGGCTGGGGGCCTATGAAGCATAAAATTTCTGCATTTTACAGTCCCTGTTACCTTTTGACGTATACTTAAGATCATCTGTTTTAGGAGACATCAGCATTCCAGTGAATACATTGTATCGTGACTTAAGCCATTCACTTGAATGGGACTGAGCTGCAAACAGGTCATGTTACTGATGAGCAGGACCTCAGATTGCCACATACCGCTTCAAGCAGCTGATCCAAAGAGATCCCAGGTGTTGGACACCCGCTGAAACGTCTTTAAAACGTCTGTAAAAAAAAGCAGAGCGAAGAGTCTTCTGTTCCAGTTGTCTTACAGCCAGGCACAGGAGGAGGAGACGAGGCATGGCTGAACTCCTGGAAAACAGATTTTAACATGATAGAAAATAAGATAAAAGGAAAAGAGGAGGAAAAGGAAGAAAAAAATGGATTTTATTTTTTGTGCATTTTTGATACTTATTGTTCATATATTCATATCCGAATATGCCTCACCGTGTGATGCTACCTGCACTTCAGTGTTATAGTCATGGCATAAGCCATCAGTTATGTATTTGCCCCCTTCCCAATCAAGTCCCAGCACCACTATAATACAGACTCTCGACTATATTTGCACCCTATCCAGAAATACATATCTCCCAAGCAGAGGCATACATACAAATCATAAGACCCCCTCCAAAAAGTCAGAATAAAGGACAGTGGTTGTGGCTTCTAATATCTTATTTAGTCTCTGGACCGTCAGGAGGGCGGTGTCAGGCAGGAGAAGACAAGGGGGGTGATTCTGATCTCTGACACTGGCTGCCTCTGAATCACACCCCCTGCCTGACACCGCCCTTCTGACATTACATAGCTGATATAGCAAATCAGCCACCAAAACTAACTGTACTTGGATTGATCGCAAAAGAGATCAAAGCTTTGTGTAGGGGTCCCATAGTAATTGTCTATCCTGCCTCTATGGTAGGTACGCCATTGTTCCCAACTGTGAGGAAGATAGCTCGGTAGAAGCAGTGGTGCGAACCCAACCAGTCAGAGACAGGGACACAAATCTTGCAGCAAAAAAACGGTTTATTTAAAAAAAACTGTAAAACCTTTATGTCAGGCATAAAAATAAAATACAGCCGGCAAAACAAAATCCTGCTCGTTTGAGCGCTAACTAAACAGTGTAAATACGGGACCTTTAGAGTAGGCAGGTTGCTAGGTCAATCAGACGGAGGCAAGGATGTCAGCTAGTAGGTTTATTGGAGGCAGTTCACACAGTCCAAAGAATGTAAATCAAAATAGCTTTCTTCAGCAAAAGGATAACACAAAGGAGCTTTCTTCAGCAAGGTACAAAAGTGAAACAACAGAAACAGTCCTTACTTCAGGATGCAAGAAAATAAATCCTCAGGGTTTGCTCACCCACACACGCAAGGTGAATTTTAAGGCTTTCTCCTCCAGACACACACAGGGCAGTGTGTACAACAGGTATTCTCCCACAAGAGACGACCACACCCCCCTCCCATGGGCAACCTCAGTGCTTTAATAGCTGACCACTTGGGTCAGCCAGAAAACCAGGACTGGAGTATCGGCCTGAGTTACTACAATACCTAACTCCTGGTCCCATACTCCAGCCAGTCACCTTGTAGATACCAGCCACCTCAGTGGAATGTACCTGCCGTCTACCACTTTACCATCTGCCTGTTTACACAGAAAATACTAACTGTATGTGTGGCTTACTACCAGCTACATGAATCCACCCAAAAAACACGGTACCATATCAACAAGGTTCTCAATGTCAGGACAGACCCAGGCACTTCCTCTTGCTTTCAGGATCTGCCCTGAAGTGCAGGCTCTTCAGCCTTTCATGACCCAGTATTGAGCCTATGACCCACACCCAGGCTGAGGCCTACTCCAGACCTGCCCTGGACCACACGTAAGTCAGAAACCTGTGGCTGATATAGCGGCACTCCAACACTCTCCCTGTCACCTTCTCACACATTTACATTCCAAGCCACAGGACATATAAGCTCTATCCATGTTCCAAAAAAAATCCCTAAATCTTCCTAGAAATTTCCATTGTACGCAAATCTTCGTAGAGGACAGTTCTTTATAGTCCGCTTCTTTATTTGATGGCCTTGTCTGTATGCTAACCCTACCTAATAATGCAGTGCTCCAGGAGTAGAGAATATATTACTGTATTAATGTGAAATTCAGGGTTTGGGGTGGCAGAAACAAATCACTTAAAAACTTATAATTACTTTTTTCCCAAAAATGTCTATCTATTATAGTAGGTCAGCCTTCGCAATCCATAACTTAGCTTTCACGAGTCTCATGGGTTTTTCTTTTTTTAAGACGTGGACATTGAAGTGCTTTAGGTTTTATGATGACGCTTGTCCTGAATACAGAGCTAGCTGAAATTTCAGGCTCTGCAGGATGACTTCTCACGTTGAATTAGCGGAGAAGCAGAGACGCATTTCGCCGCTTATAAATAAGCCTGTTTAGTTTATCCATGGGCTGTAATCTCTCTTGCACAATGAGACTAGGCTTTCTGGCAGAAAGGAATAGCGTTTTCCCTCTTCCTCTCTCTCTACCACGTTCCGGGGGTTAGACATCGGAGGGGGGAGAGACGCATATTAATGATGTTGTCCTTGGCAGTGTGGTCACTCAAGCTGACCCACAGAAGATTCACGGATGAGAAAGGAATCGATAAAGCGTTCAGCGCCTCTTCATTCAAACTGTCGTTGGCGTCACGCTGAGTGGTCCAAGTTCTCTGCAGCAATCAGAATGGAGCTGAAAGTGTTGGCTCTCTACGATTTCATCCTCTGGGGCTATGGATTAAAACGTGAAGAGAAGGTTAAAACTGCAGAGCTGGAGAACAACAGAGTGAAAGTGTCCAGCCATATAACATCCTGTGATGTGGATGTCATGTTCCATTATGCACTCAACCCCAATGGTCATGTTTGCTAAGCAGCTCTACTCTGCTCGGAAACCAAGTACACAGAGGTGCACAAACTTCTTTCTCTCTGTAATGGGGCAAATTCTGGTTGTGTTCTCCTTTTTTACCTTGGTGTGTAGGTAAGGATAAGGACCTTCAACATTTTAGTTGGTGTTGAAACTACACCTCTCAGTATTGTCCATTCACTTTTACAGAAGGTTCAAGAACACCCTAACAACTATTTATACTGAGAGTTTAGTTTTACAACACCTGGGATGGCTAAATCTGTAATGAAACAATGGGGAAAATCTATTGCACCCGTCTTAATGTCAAGTGCATGGCAGCTCCGACCTCTTACGAGTTCTGGCGTGTCATATAAGGTCTCATGCGCCAGATTTATAATATATACCAATCAGGCACTGCAGTAAAATTCAGCAATAACTCATGACATGTTTTTGGCATGAGTTATGGTAAATCCATTAGAACAAGGAGTCCCTGCACTGTCCTGCACTGGACAGCCTTGATCCTCCACCCTGCTTCGCCCACTGTTCTCTAAAACTGGTTGAGAAATGGACGAAGTGGAACTTTTTTTGGCGCTGAAAAAGTTTAGTAAGGCTCGGTTCACATCTGCGCTTGCACTCCATACGGGGATTACATTCCCCACTCTATATGAAAAATGCAGAGCCAAAAGCGTACATTTTTTGGCCATCTCGTGGGGAAACTGAACGGAAACTACGTGAACCCATGCAATTCTATTGCGTACTATTAGGCATACTAGCCATAGTCATACATGTGATATTGGACGTGTCATTATAACTGTTCAGAGAATTGCATGAGTAACTATTAATCCCACTATTTTTTATATATTTTTTCAACAGAAGACATTGCAAGACCCCCGAACAAAGACAAGGAAATAGTACAGAACTGCCGGCATATTTACCGCAACTTGTTATTACAGAGATCTAGATGCAGCGGCGTATGGAGGATTAATGATGCAGCGTTATACAATAATGCACACAGGGAAGCCAGCCATTTCCACTTGCTGCCTGCTTGTGTTACACATTGTAATGACAGCAGTCAGGAAAGTATGACAAAACCCTAGGGAAGATCATGGGCCATGGAGGACCTTAAGAAAAGCATTGTGGGGCCTCCATCTTTTTAAGGAAGACTAATTCAGCAGAAAAAAAGATAAAATATGGAAATGAGATGGTTATACTGTATTAGATTATTACAAATATTAGCGCAATCTAACAAGTCAAGAAGCGCTATACAGTAAAGAGCATAAATAACAGTACTGGCGGTACTGTCACGGTGCAGCAAGCAGTTATGGCAGGTCAGTGAGCGGTAGTACTTGGTCATAGTGACTAGATACATGAGAAAGTCCTCCATCACTCATCGTGGGGTGGTGTAGTGCTGCGAGGACCTGAGGTGGTAGTAGGGTTTTTTCCCCACGGCGTGTCCTAGATGTTCTAAGTTTCCCTGTGTCTGATGATAAGATAAGATAAGATAAGATAAGATATTCCTTTAATAGTCCCACAATGGGGAAATTTCAGTGATACAGTTTCATAGATGGTACAGTAGTATATAACAAGAGAGAAACACATAGAAGCTCATGGCAGATAGAGAAATCCTAGGAATCATAGCAACTAAAAAGAAAGAAACACAGACATACTGCAGGATCATTTAGTTCTCTGTGCAGATTGATGTTAATAATAATAATTATAATAATAATAATAATACAGCCGACTTGGTTGTAGGACACGAGGAGGGGGGGTCACAGCATGTGGATATAAAAAGCAGAAATTTTTTGCAGAGGTGGGGGACATAAGCAGCTATCATGATAACATGTGGCAGTTCCTTTGGTAGGTGGTGAGATCTCCTACTCACAGCTGATAGTTCGGTATCTTGCATCAGCACTATTGTCCTTTTAACCACAAAAAATGCCCCAAATGTCCTTCATCACAAGCCCTCCTCCTCCTCCTTACCACAGTGTTCTACTGCCCCAAGGAAGTCAGAGACCATCCAGGTATACATGGTGCTGCTCTCTTGCCAAGCTTCCATAACTCCTGGGGTAGGTGGGTGATGGTAGGTTCCCAGGTTGTAACAGTGTCCCACGTGTCCACAGTAATAGAAAGAAATACCAGTCAGCTGTAGCATCTTCACACATCAGCAATTGACGCCAGAAATCATCTCCTTGAACGAAGAAGTCCGCATTTCCATGTAGGTTTCTCCTCCATGCCGCATGTTGAGCCATGCTGTCCTAGCTGGGGGGATGGTAACAGGCACATGTGGAAACCAGCTGAACCAGGTCTTGAGTCCATGCTTTACAATGGAAACAAAAGGAACAAAAAACTCCACAGGGTCTTCCATTCGATTTATAGTTGCTAAATTCATAGTGCTAGATTGCTTGGTTACCGGATTCTTGAAGATATAGAGAAAAAGAGTGAAAAAGGAAAGAAAAAGTTTGCTCCCAGCTTGGAGCACTGCATCAAAGGCAGCCAGCCTCTCAGGGGGCGGCGCCAAAAAAAAAAAAAAAAAAAAAAAAAATGGTTGGAGTTCCCATAATGGATGTGCAGGAATAAGAACAACATAACTCACAGTCTTTACATGAGGGGTAGAACAAGGCTAAAAATCATCCAGTTACTGGAGGTACAACTCTTATGAGTTTCCATCGAGAGTCCACGTCATAAGCAGTCATAAGCAGTGCATCCTTTTCATGGCACTGCCCCTTCAAGAGTTGGACTCCACTGATCTGATTTTGATGACCTATGGTTAGGTCTGAAGAAAACTGTGAATTCATATGAGAACTTTAAAAATGTTTATGCTTAAATATGACCACTATTATTTGTGAGACCAAATCCTTGAAGCCAGGTAACAAGTCCAGAGTGCCCAGAATTGGTTACAATGAATTATAGAACTGGAACCACTCTTACCTATGCACCGTGTCTGGTATTGCACCTTATTGAATTGAAATTCCCCATGGTGCGACCATTAAAGAGGACCTTTCATGGGTTTGGGCACAGGCAGTTCTAAATACTGCTGAAAAGCCGACGGTGCGCTGAATTCAGCACACTGTCGGCTTTCACGATCTGTGCCCCGGTTGAAGAGCTATTGGTACCGGTACCGTAGCTCTTCATCATCAGAAGTCAGTCAGTCAGGAACGTCCTTCTCCACAACCCCTCGAAATACTTTATCATGATCATCCAAATGCTCTCTGCTGTCCTTGCCAGTCTTGTACATGACTATGGAGAAATGAATACAAATTGTGCTCATATCATTGCATTATCCATTAGAGAACACAACTGATGGACATGCCCTTTAAAAGAAACATCTTGCATATATTAGCATGTATAATTGTTCTAGATGAATGTATGTTCCAGGAAAGACATGTCATATAACAGGACTAGAAGTGTCTATGAGCCTGAACCCAGTCACACATGATAACCATGCTAATATATGTACTAAAATAGACACCTGGCTCAGAGCAACATTAATTCATTGGGACACCTTTTGCAGTCAAGCAATGCATTTGTGCACAAGTGTCTGTCACGTGTACAGAGTCAGCAGCCTGGATCTGAAACAATCCATCCATACTGTCACTCCGCTTAGCTGTCATTCTCCTATCTGCCTTTGTCACACTGCACGGGTTGTAACCTGCCTGTGTATATAGCTATGTACAGATCTCCTCAGTCTTATTCTGCCATTCATTTATTGCATATCATTTTAAGGGCAGTATTTAGACCTCCCAGGTCACCATAAAGGGTTTTCCAAGAGTCAAACATTGTGGTTTATTTGACTAGCAACTCCCTTTACAAGTTTAAGTTCATGACAAATTCATAGGATGAGAGCAACGGGCATTAATGATAGTAGTGTACATCCCCTGTGGATCCCCCTCCATCTGTGTTGTTCCCATTGTCTATAATGTAAAAAAGACAACTCCCCTCTAGGGTTGAGCGATCGTGAAAATTTCACGATCGCCATCGGAATTCCGAACACGATCTTTTTATGTGGGGTCGAGATCGGTGATTTTTCCCACAATGCTTTGCTTAGCCTTCACACTGAGTATACGCTGTATATTCAGTGTGAAGGCTCCGCTGCAGTTCCATAGGAATGAATGGAAGCAGCCGACACACAGCCTTAACCCCCTGCGCGCCGGCTGCCTCCATTCATTCGAATGGAAGGCTAAACTAAATCTCTAGCAGCTACTTACCTCTAGAGATGGCTGCTCCGGTGCCCTCCTTCTTCTTGCCTCGCTGCCCCGCCTCCCAGGTTAGTGTTTAAAGCGCTAGGTAGGCAGGGCTTATGGCTTAGAGTGTGGGCAGGTACAAGGCGGGGAGACGTAACGTCTCCCCTCCCAGTACCCGCCCACACTCTCCTAACCCGCCCACACTCTCCTAACCTGGCAGGAAGGGGGCAGCGAAGGAAGAAAAGCAGCGTGGAGCAGCAGCAAGGCGAAGAATGAAGGCACGGGGCACAGGACAAGCCATCTCTGGAGGTAAGTGGACACCAGGGGGGACTAAGTAGCCAGAGGATCAAAAAAAAATCCTCTGGCTACTTTAGTGATTCACTAAACAGCGTGGATTCTAACAATTGTTAGATTCCATGCTGTATAGTGAATCGGATTGCTTTTAAAATCCGATCTCCGATTAATAAAAAAATCCCATTGACTTGCATTGGGATCGGAATTGGGATCGAGATCGGGTTCGAATGAAAAATGATCGGAAATCGGATTTTAAAATCGATCCTGAAAAGTCAAGATCGGCTCAACCCTAGTGGGGACTAGAGAAAAAATTCCAACAATCCCAGAATCAGTGGAGCGGCGTTTATTAAAGGATGCAAAGAGGAGCAGTTGGTGGAGGTGGTGAAAGGTCTCCTTTAAGTGGACAAGCTAATATTCTGCATAGGTGAAGGGCTGACCCTCAAAAATATTTATTGTGGTGGTCCCAAAGAAAACCAGCGTGTCACTGCTGGATAATTGTAAATGCAATGATGAACTTCTTGGTATCTTCCTACAAACCATTAGATTATTGATGTGGTGTACCTACAGTAATAAGAATTGTTCTTGCGTTGCAATACTTGAGATTTCATTTTCAATTTACCTGAAAAATAATTGCAGAACCAAAAGTGTAAATTATTCATTTCAGACGAGAGCAGAGATAAATCAAGTATATTTTATTTTTAATGAAGTATAATAGTAATCATAGCTCACATCATTTACGGAGCAGCTGGAATACAAAGATACATGCCAAATGGAGTAAACGTATCGATTTACTCGCAATGGAATGTGGACGACTCACAAATATTCTGAAATGACCAGATTTGGCCTAATAAAATTCTCTAAGGGGATGACTTTCTAAATGACTGGCTAAACTATTTCATATGGTGCTTGACACTCAGGGGCCAAAACCATTTTAGCACATTGGAGGCCACATTGGTGACACAAGTGAAGTCAAGCACGCAACACGGCAAAGCAATCAGTGATGTTATCACACTATAGTGTGATACATACAAGGTAAAAAAAAACTCACCTAATCCCTTTTCTACAAGAGTGTGTCCTAGGCGTTCACAGCCTTTCACTGGAGTCTAAATGGTGAAGCACGGAGCTGATGCTTCACCATTGTATTCAACTCTATCTCTGTCCTCAGGATGCAGATAGAGTTCAAATCAGGATCCACATCCTGGAACAGCAGGACAACACCCAAAATGCAGGACTGTCCCTCTGGATCCAGGACAGTTGAGGAGGTCTTCAACTACCACAGGTTACAAGGGTAACATCGTTCTGAACAATGGAGAGCCCAGCACAGATGTCAACCTAGTCTTTCTTTTTTGCCTGTAGTTCCAGCTCAATCTTCCCCTCCATAGACTTCTATAGACATGTATAAACTGATCCATCTCCAGTTGGTTTTAATACAGCTAGAATTGGGATTTTCAGAATAAAAGGTTTTTTTTTTAGTAGAGGGACGCGAGTGGGGAAGCAGCCTGATAAGAGCAGAAAGAGGCATTTTCTTCTGATAAGATATATTGAAAAGTTTATTATAATCGCCTGTACTATTCATTTATGTATTAAGATTGTTGAAAAGTCCATTAATATACAATGTTATTACATCTGTATATGAGAGCTCACATAGTCTAAAGGCAGACACAAAACAAGAAATTGAAGACAGTTGATGGATAAACAGACAAATGGCGACAATCACTTTGGAAACACAACCATAGATATTTTAGTCTGTATTAGCTGTTCACACATTGGAATTTGATGCTGATTTGGGGGCGGATTCTGCTCTAATTCTGCCTCCCGTTGTGCTCAGAAAACGAAGAGGAATCCAAATACCTCTTCATTTTCTACCCAATATACATACTCTTACAGTCATTCAAATGACAGAGAAGGATAAAGGACGAGTAGACTTCTTGGAACATTCTTGCAAGGAAAGAGAATTCGATCTTCCGCATATCAGACAAAGATTTCAAACATGGCTGACTCCTTTCCGGCTGATGACATTGGGGGAACTTAAAGGATTCTATCATTACAACTCCCTTTTTTAACTAAATACATGTAGGAATAATGGCTGTTCTTCTCTTATCTTTATTATTCTGATCCAAGTCCTCCGTTCCTGAGAAATATCTTCTTTCTTTCTTATGTAATTGAGTTTTCAGACAGCACTGGGGTCATACCCCTGTGCTCAAACAGGACTGGGGGCATCCCCTGTATTGTCTGAAAACTCTCCAGTGACACCTCAGTCTTCTTCTCCGGACCACCTTTTCTCTTGAGTCACCATTGGCACCTTCATACAAAAGTGCTGACTGCACATGTCCATCAGCCATTTTCCTGTGGCAGAACAGGAGAAGTCACAGGAAAATGGCTGACGGACATGCACAGTCGGTGTGTTTGGATGAAGATGCCGACGGTGACGCGGGAGAAGAGGCAGCCGGCAGAAGAAGACAGAGACGTCACTGGAGAGTTTTTGGACAGTACAGGGGACGTCCTCCAGTGCTGTTTGAGCGCAGGGGAACACCCCCTGTGCTGCCTAAAAAATCATTGGACATGCACAGTCGGCCATTTTCCTGTGGCCGAACGGGAAAGGCCACAGGAAAACGGGCGATGGATATATGCAGTGAGCGCTTTTAGATGAAGACACCGATGGTGACGTGGGAGAAGAGGTGGTCTGGAGAAGAAGACAGAACCCATCTATGTCACTTTTTTGGTATAGATGGGAATAACTGTAGCTCACTGTGGGTATAAATCTTTGACGCACAGCCCTTTATTGCCCCAATGCCCCCCACTCAAAGACTTTATTAAGACTGCCATAGGAAACTCCAGTCTTAATAAATTCCCCCATTGTGTCTTTGGTCATAAACAAAAATATTTGTCTGACTAAAGTTGACTCTGGATAAAATCATCCATTTTTTATGGATGATTTTTTTAATGCATATGGACACCTTAAATATAAAAATGAACGTATAGAAAAATAGAAGTAAAAAAACCACACAGTCGACTGCAGGCGGTATATACAGAGAATATAAAACAATTGTAGGGAACCTGCAGAACGGCTAGTATTAAGTGGATGCTAAGGGTTGTAGTTCAATGACATTGACAGAGCCACAGGTTGCCTAAGCTTGAGACAGAGTAAGCTTTCAGCTTTTACGGCAAAGAAAGAGATGAAGGATCTGAAGCCGAGCTGTTCCCCTCCTGCCTTATACACTGTTCTCCTAGTTAATCTGCCAGCAAACAATAGTATTCTATGTGCTTGTGGTGTAATTGAAGTAATATTCTTGGCTCCTCTGCTGTTCTATTGTTAAATGTCATTATTTTTTTTCTTGCTTTTATTACTATATGGGAACACAGAAGGCAAAAGATGGAGTCCTACCGCTCACGGATTTCACATCAAAGAGAGAGTCATTGTGCCCTAATGAAAAAGACAGGGAGCAATACTCCTCTATCAGGGCGCCTAACCATATGCATATGAATACAAAGACTAACGCTGAGATTTCTATGGCATAATGATGCATAATGATGGAGTCCGCAAGTCACTTTTAAGGGCTGTCCACACTGCATGCTATAAATGCTTAAACAGGTTTGTTAAGAAGTTGTAGAACATACCTACTGGTCACTGCAGAAGGAACAGCTGGCTAGCAAGTTTCATATCGTTTCTTCTCTTTGGCATTTACATAAAACACTGAGTATTAGGTCACTTATTAGCATGATTATAGCTAAGTGCCAACAGATGTAGAAAGACTTGTGAACTGTACACCAAATTACTTATGTGCCGACGCTGCGTAATTGACTCGAGAAAAGTATATAGCCATGCGACAGGTTGTCATAACCCGCTTTGAGGATATAAGCAAGCCATATTTTCTTATTACTCTCAAGTAGTTAGAATAAAGTATACCCTGAGAATATGAACCGTTTCATTCTTAAAGGGGTATTCCGGGCTTAAAGGGAATCTGTGACATGGAAAATGCTGTTCAGTCTGCAGGCAGTATGTTATAGAGCAGGAGGAGATGGGCAGATTGATGTATAATTTTATAGGGAAAGATTCAGTATAATTCGTCATTTAGCCATTGAAATCTCAGTTTTTCAACGTGGGTGGTCCTATCTACATAGGCACAGTCATTCAGGGATCATGACCAGTCTCTGATAGGTTCGCCTCCTTGACGTTTCAACATAGAAAGAGAAGAGATTTCAATGGATCTGAATACTGAATCTATTCCGCAAAAACCTATACCTATATCCTGCTCTATAAGGGTAACTTCAGACAGGGTTTTTTGAACCGTATTTTGAGGTGGAATCTGCCTCAGGATCCGACTCCAAAAAACGCCTCCCATTGGCTTCAATGGGAGCCGTTCACTTTTCTTTCCCACTAGCAGTCTTGTACCACTCGCAGAAAAAAGAAGTGACCTGCCCTTTCTTGCCGCAGATTCTGCGGCGGAATCTGCCACAGCGTCCGTGGCGCAACACATCCTTCCCGACTAGGCCCATTCATTTGGGCGTAATGCTGCGACTGGATGCCGGAACACTGCACTGGCATCCAGTCGCGGCTAGCCGTTTTTTGGACCGGATTCTGAGGCGGCCTCTGCATCAAAAACCGGTCCAAAAAACCCCATCTGAACTTACCCTAACCTGCTTAATATCACAGTTCAGCCCAATCACTTGAATGGGACTGAACTGCAAGAAGGCCATGTGACTGCATGAACGTGACATCACATGGCCTTTGAAGCGCAACCTGCTCTCAAGGAGCATCACTGCTGCTTCAAATACCTGATCTGTGTGGGTTCCAGGAATCGGATTCCCTTGCTCTTCAATGGATGACCTATCCATAGGATAGCTCATTATTTTAGAAAGTACTAATAAGTCCGTTAAAGCGAAAACTATTAGAAAAAGAAACATTTTCAATCCTTCAAAAATACGCTTTTGTCCATTTTGGTAATGCTTATTTTATATTTCACTGTATCTTTCTAATAAGAATAAACTATAAATGTTGCAGTTTTGTTTTTAGCCTCTAGATGTCAGCTTAGTAACAAAGAGCATCTCCCTTTACGGCCTACAGCAAAATAGAATATTATCGTCTTTATTATCCTCTGAGCAGCTCTATATAATGAGAGAATGGGAGCTCTATTGTACTGACTGATCCAAGATAAGCAGCTTTCACACTGACAATACTAAAGTGAACATAAAGTATGAACTGACACAGAGTTGAGTGAGGAAAGATTAATTGCAAAGACCTCCATTAAAAAACTTAATTGACTCCTGTAATGGAGGTCAATTCAAGGGCAATCCGAGTCTACTGGAATAAACACAGCATACAAAAACATTGATTAAAAATATTACAGGAAAATCTCTGCATCGATAACACTTGGCTCTTTAAAATGAGCTTTCCCTGTCGTCCTTACCAGCGGCACAATGTGGGGTATTTCGTGCCCCTGTGTGCTGGTAGGACAGGCGGAATTTTAATTAGCCATGTATTAATTTCACATGGCTTGTTCCCTTTAAGAGGGCACAGATACCTCCCCCCTGTGCGTTTTTTTCTGTCCTGTGTAAAGGATCGGACAGGTGGGGAGGACTCTGTGTCCTCCTAAAGAGAAAGAGTAAGTAAGAAGTTTCAGGTACTACCTGTTCAAGTATCTTCAATGATGCACTCTGCCCCTTGGACTTCGGTGAGGGGGAACCCTCTGCGTCGGTCCTGCAAAGAGAATGGGTAAGATTAAGGTTACCTATTTACCCACCTCCCTCCCGCAATCCTACCTCCTGTTCTCCGGCATCCAGTCCTGCTGGGCTTCGGGAGCCGCGTGCAGCCACCCGGCGTGTACGCGCGGCTCCATGAGGGGAACATCCGGTTTCGCTGAACCTTTCCTCTGCTGTAGGAGGGTTCCGGCCGGTCGTTCAGTAGTGTGACACCGGCAACTTCCGGTTTTCGGCATTTGCCGCTCCGGGACCACGCGAACAGCAGCGTTAGACGCTAGAGGTCCTCAGGAACCTTAAGGTAGGTGCCAAAAGTAGTTGGCTCAGGGGGGGAGCGTGCCTTGAAAGGGCAAGAGTGTTATTAGGGCAAAAGGAACGGAGCTCGTTTTTTCTGACTAAGGCCACGCCCCTTCCGGGTATGGGCTGTAAAAGGGGGCAGGTTGCTTCCCTCATTGCCTGCTAGTTTAATCCCTAGCTGGTTCTGCGCCGTGGCTTGTGGTTACCGCTTCATTTGCATTTATTCTACTGCAAACTCTGCTGAAGTTTGGTAAGTGGTCTGCAGAAGCTGGGTGAGTCTCCTTATATGGTTCCTTGAATGTACTCCTCTGATGTTTCCGTATCCTATGCTTAGGTATCGCTGAAAGCTAGTTTCTATTTGTCATGTCTTCCTCTTCTACCCCTCCCGGGGATCAAGTGAGACGGAAGAAGTCTTCTAAAAGAAGACACCTGGCTTGCATTGAATGTGACGTTCCACTACCTGATTGTAGGTGCGGTTTTCTTTCGTCTGCTAATTCTCCCAATGGTGGGAGTATCCTGAATGTCATTGTTTTGCCTTTAGGCTATGACTGGTCACGCTGCCAGCAATGCAGGGAACATCTGCGGGAGGAACCCGTTACCAGTGATATGGTAGCATGGGTCAAGGAGTACATGGTGAGTACGGTTGCCGCAAAGAGGGGAAGGGTCCCCTCCGGCTTCTAAGTATCCTTGTGTTTTTTGCAGGATGATTCTTTAAAAGATATCCGTACTTCACTGGCTCAGCTCACCAAGAAGCAGCGCGTGGAGAGGCGGTCTGCTTCACTGCCCTCCCTGGAGCGCCTCCAGGTGGAGGAGGTGTCCATATCATCGGACGATCAGTCCTCCTGTACCAGCAGACCAATTTTCCATCGGGAGAAGACTAATAGGCTGCTGAAGGCCATCCGGTCGTGGGACCAGGTTGGCGAGGGGGAAGCCTCTGCGTCCACCTCTGGGAAGCGGAGGGTTTTCCAAGTGGACGCCTCCATGGCCAGCCTAATGGAACAAGAGTGGAAGCAGCCGGAGAAGGCTTACGTCACCACCAGAGCTTTCAAAGCAGTGTATCCGATTGATCCCTCCCAGCTGGATCGCTGGGGTCCGCCACCCAAGGTGGATTTAGCCATCTCTAAGCTTTCCCGTCGCACTGTCGTGCCCATCGATGACGGGTCAAACCTTCAGGATTTGCTTGATAGAAGAGTGGATTCAACGCTCAAGAAGGCGTATTCGTCTGCTTCAGCCCAGGTGACGGTGGGCATCGCCTCAACGGAAGTAGCTGATAAGCTTCAAGCCCGGCTGGACCGCCTGGAACGGGATATCGACTCCGGGGTCAACAGGGATGACATCCTGGCATCCATGGGGGAGATCCGTCTCGCTACGGATTACCTGAGAGAGTCAGCAAGACAGCAGGTGAAGCTGGCTTCCAAGGCCATGGCCCTGAATACCGCCGCCAGGAGGCCCTTGTGGCTCAAACCTTGGCGGGCTGATGTCGCCTCCAAGTTTTCTTTGTGTTCCCTCCCCTTTCAACCTGGGAAGGTTTTCGGCCAGGGGCTGGACGACCTGATGGAGGGACTGGCTGATGGTAGAGGCAGATCACTACCACAAGCGACCAGAGGTAGAAGGCCTCCCCCTTCTAGGGGTCGAGGCTCCACGTCTCAATACAGGCCTCAACAGGGTAACCAGAGACGCCCCAGATACCGTCCGAAGGGGGCGGGTCGGGGGATCCCCAAGGAGGACCCTAAGAAGAAGGGGTTTTGAGGAGACGCCGCTCTCTGTGACCAGCTCTCCCGTAGGAGGGCGCCTTTCAAATTTCCTTGTGGCATGGCATCTTCACATTCTGGACCCATGGGTCCTTCAAGTTGTTCAGCGAGGATACGCAATAGAGTTCTCCCATCCTCCTGTGGATCGTTTCATCACTACGCGGGTTTTACCAGCCCTACAACAAGACTGCCTGGAGGCTTCCGTCGCAGAATATCTCTCAAAGGGGGCCCTGGAAAGGGTCCCTCCTTCAGAAGTGGGACAAGGAGTTTATTCACCTGTGTTCTTGGTTCCAAAGTCCACAGGAGGGTGGCGGATGATTATAGATCTTCGGTTCCTCAACCTCTTCATAAAGAAAAAACCTTTCAGGATGGAGTCCATAGACTCAGTAACCAGTTTCCTATTGCGCGACGAGGTCATGGTCACCCTGGACCTGAAGGATGCCTACTTACATATCCCCATCTTCCCGCCACACAGGAAATATCTACGTATAGCCGTTCTTATGGCTGGTCACGGAGAGCACCTACAATTCACTGCTCTGCCATTCGGCATATCGTCAGCTCCGTATGTATTCACCAAGATGGTCGCACCAGTTGCCGCCGCTCTCAGACTTCAAGGCCTCTTCGTGGTTCCCTACCTCGACGACTGGCTTATAAAAGCTCAGTCTACTTCAATTCTCCATCACCACCTCCAGATAGCCATCACCTTCCTCCAGGAGTTAGGTTGGCTGATCAATTGGGAGAAGTCAGAAATAGTGCCATCCACCCGGAGGAAATTCCTAGGGTTTGTTCTGGATTCCCAGAGCATGCAGATTTTCCTATCTCGTCCAAGGCGAGCAAAAATAGAAGCTTCGGTTCGGGGCCTTCTCAGGTCCCGATGGTTCACCATTCGCACCGCCATGCGGGTCCTAGGCCTGATGTCTTCTTCAGCCAAGGCGGTCCCTTGGGCTTTATGGCACTTGCGTCCCCTTCAGATGGAAGTGTTGAGAGCCTGGAACGGATCTCCACGGGGACTGCACAGGAAGATCTGCCTTTCTCCCGGTACCCGTCTTTCCCTCAGATGGTGGAGACACCTGAAAGACGGAAGGTCCTCGGTTCAACCTCGTTGGACCCTGTTGACAACAGATGCGTCCCATTCGGGATGGGGAGCCCACCTGGACGGCAGGACTGTCCAGGGTCTGTGGAGGAATCCAGAGGTAGGAACCTCCAACCTGAAGGAGCTAAAAGCAGTTTATCTGGCACTGAAGTACTTCGCCCCTTTTCTCGAAGGGAAGGCAGTCAAGGTCCGGTCAGAGAGAGGCGAACTTGATCTTTACGTGGGCAGAGAAGAATCTGACCCACCTATCCGCTGTTCACATCAAGGGCTCCCTGAACATAGTAGCGGATCAGTTGAGTCGGGGTATCCCTGTATCAGGAGAATGGTCTCTCAATCAAGACATATTCCATCAGATTGTCCAAACATGGGGCCTTCCGGATGTCGACCTCATGGCAACCCGACTCAACGCCAAGGTGGAAACCTTCTGCTCTCTGTACCAGGAGGACAATGCCTTGGCAGTGGATGCCCTGTCCATCCAATGGAGGTTCAGGCTGATATACATTTTCCCTCCAGTTTCCATCATACCCAAGGTATTGATGAAAATCAGACAGGACCAAGTCTCGGGAATTGCCATAATCCCGTTCTGGCCGAAAAGGACTTGGTTTGCCCAGCTCATGTGGATGAGTCAAGGCAGGTATTGGAGGCTTCCCCCCCTCCCAGATCTGGTGACACAAGGAGAGCTGAGACACCACGATCTGAGGAGATTCAATCTGACAGCCTGGAGGTTGACCAGTCCCTATTAAGGAATAGAGGACTGTCTCAAGGCGTCCTAAGGACTTTAGCCAGCGCCAGAGCCACCTCGACCAATAAGAATTACCGTAGAATCGGTAATATTTTCCAGGCCTGGTGCACGGATCACGAAGTGGACTCCTCCGATCCCCCTGTGAGGGCGATCCTGGATTTCCTTCAGGACGGCCTAGACAGAGGGCTTGCAGCTTCTACCCTGAAGGTACATGTAGCCGCTTTGTCCGCCTATCTGGGGAGGCGGTTGTCTCAGGATCCTTTAGTGAGCACCTTTATCAAAGGGGCAACTAGGCTGAGACCAGCAGTTTCTGCTCCTGTCCACCAATGGGACCTCAACAAGGTCCTAACGGCACTTTGTGTTGCTCCATTCGAACCCCTGGAGGAGGTGGATCTAAAGTGGCTGACCTATAAGGTATCTTTTCTCCTCGCTATCACCTCGGCAAAAAGAGTAGGGGAGCTTCAAGCACTCTCATCTGAAGCTCCTTACATTGCCTTCTTTGAGGACCGTGTTCAGTTGAGATTTCTGCCAGGATTCAGGCCGAAAGTTTCTTCTAGGGCGAACGTGAGTCAGCTCATTTGCTTGCCAACCTTTTTTCCCATGCCCACTTCCCCTGAGGAGGAGAAGTGGCATACCCTAGATTTAGTCCGGAACCTGCAGATTTATCTTCAGCGCACACGCGCTTTCAGGAGATCTGAGAACTTGTTAATAAATTATGTAGGTGGCCATAGAGGCCGCAAGGCTTCTAAGGCCACCATCTCTCGCTGGGTAAAGGAAGCAATCAAGTTGGCGTTTGTGAGTCAGAACTTACCTCCGCGGACCGTCCTAAAGGCCCACTCGACGCGGGCAGTCTCGACCTCTTGGGCAGAAGTCAAGGCTCTCACCTTGGACCAAATTTGTGCGGCAGCATCCTGGTCTTCAGAGTTGACCTTTGTGAAGCACTACCGACTTGATCGGTATGGCTCAGAAGCTACTGCCTTCGGGCGCACTGTATTACATTCGGCTTGTGTTTAATCTCCCACCCTTATGGGGATTACTTGCTATTTCCCCACATTGTGCCGCTGGTAAGGACGACAGGGAACGAAGGATTATGTAGATAATCTTGTTTCCCTTAGTCCTAACAGCGGCACAAGGATTCCCCCCCTATTGTTGTTTATTTTGGAATGTATGTATTATTACTTGTTATTTACGCACAGGGGGGAGGTATCTGTGCCCTCTTAAAGGGAACAAGCCATGTGAAATTAATACATGGCTAATTAAAATTCCGCCTGTCCTACCAGCACACAGGGGCACGAAATACCCCACATTGTGCCGCTGTTAGGACTAAGGGAAACAAGATTATCTACATAATCCTTCGTTCAGTGAATACTCCCATCATTTCTGTTTTACAGACCCTTAAGCATTTATTAATGGGTTTATACAATGTGGGTTGATCACAGGATAACTCTATGATCCCAATGATCAACTCTATGGAGGTGCAGTTTCTCTGCAGTGCCTCTACAGGTGGGATTAAGCATTACACGGTTCTTATTAAAGTCAACAGGCGATCCATGTAATGTATACATTGTGTAGCTATTTCCTGAGAATAGGGGACTCACAAATAGAGGATTAACTTTTAATAAGTTACAGTGACTGTGTTAGGGAATTGACTGTAAAGCAATTTTCCTGTATCTGCTGGTAAACATGGAAGGAAAGGAATGACAGAGACAGAGAGTTCTAAACTCCATCCAGCCCCTGTCCCTACCTACTTGTTCAACTACCCTAGGTGGTTGAGGACAACTGGGCGACAGTCCCTTCTCTAGATAAGTGTTAACAGAACAGGAGAACACACACAACACAGAAGAGGAGTCAGCAAGTCAAGGTCAAGCCAGAGAGACAAAACAGTACCAAATCACAATCCAAAAGAGAAGTCAAAAGCCAAAGAGCAGAGGTCAATAAACACAATATAAGAGCAAAGGCAAATGCTTAGCATGTAGAGAGACACAATAGCCAGCAACCATGTGTGGACTGTTGACCTGTTTATAGGAAGTCCAAAACCCACCCCAGGTTTGATTGGTAGATAAGCTGTAAATCACGACCACACTAAAGTTAACCCTAACAGTGCCAACTCAGAATGACAGAGTCTGGGGGCAGGTAATCACAAGCGGGTATGCCTCCTGTGCTGTACAAAGCGGCCAGAGTACAGTGCAGGAGTATGAACAGGTGCAGACATAACAGACTGAGCTTCTCTTGAAAGAGGCTGAGCTGCTAACAGGCCATGTCACCAATAAACATGATGGTATATGGCTTGTGTAGAGGAAGCAGCACTCACCAGAACACTGATGCCACTTCAATTAGTTGCTCTGTGGAGGGCCTGGTTGATAATATTAGGCACATTGAATGCTGATACATAGCACATGCCAGGAAAAGGCACAGCATATTGAGGGAATTAAAAACAACCCATTGTATGCATCCCATATGTCATTGTTCAATAACTGCACACCCCACAGTTATCCTATGACACTGAAGTACTTTGGTATAAGCCAAGATCATAGGGGAATTCATAACTCAGTGCACTCTACCAATAAGTTGCTGAACCAATGTTCACATTTTTAAAAAGAAAAAAACATTGAAATAACTTTTTTAGATTTTTTTTTACTAATTCACTTTAAAGCAGTATGTGTTTCATATTTATTTTTGTAGTTTTTTTATGCGCAGGATTTTTGCAGTAATGTCTGCCAATGTAATATATTAATACAATTATATTATTATGGTAATCTTTATGATAAATAAGAAATATCAGGGATAGGGTCATAAAGAATTCCTATCCTCAAGTTGTGAATGGGAATGTATAATAATTCATATTTAATAACGTTAAACTTTTGTCCACCATAAGAAGAATTTTTATTTGTTATGTTTTTGGAAAATAACAAGAAAAAAGTGGAAGCCAAGCAATAACCCTGTGTGTAAACACTGCCTTACACCTGTCAGAAAGAATACTAAACTATCCTCCTCCGAAGGAATGTGAACTAGCTACCTACCTAGCTAGCTACCTTGGATTAGGACAGACTTGGTAACATACAGAATGATCTGCTGCTATTAATAGACTGCAATAAGATCTATGTCATAGTCACAAAGACATTACTGCTATATGACATCACTTTTAGAGATGAGCGAACAGTAAAATGTCCGAGGTTCGATATTCGTTTCGAGTAGCCCCTCAATATTCGACTACTCGAATCGAATATTGAACCCTATTATAGTCTATGGGGGGAAAATGCTCGTTTCAGGGGTAGGCAACGTTCGATCAAATTATACTTACCAAGTCCACAAGTGAGGGTCGGGCTGGATCCCTTCTCCTTGCAGCGTCCCCACGGCGTCTTCCGGCTCTTCATTCACTCTGCCAGGCATCGGGCCTGGGCAGAGCCAACTGCGCATGCCCGCACTACAAGCAGACATGCGCAGTCGGCTCTGCCCAGGCCCAATGCCTGGCAGAGTGAATGAAGAGCCGTAAGACGCTACGGGGATGCTGCAAGGAGAAGACTTCTAAAGGAAGGAGAAGAACCAGCATTGACTGGCCGACTGTATAGTATTTGGCCAATCAATGCTGGTTCTGCATCGAACTTTTACATTCGAACAGTGAGTGGTACTCGATCGAGTATGAGTATTTCGAATAAAAAGGTACTGTATTTTAGTGATAGTTAATAAATTAATAAATACCTTTAGCAGTGTTTTGAGTGATTTCTGAGTTTCTCTGGGAGCTCCTGGCATCTTCTGAATTTGTTTACAAGTGCATCTTCCTGCTGTATTAACTTCAGATCCCCCTATCAGTCCCTTCCCTTCCCTCCCTGTTTACCTAGCAAACATGCGGACTACTAGCCCTATCTACCTACCTAACTAACTAACTCAGCCCCCCACCCCAGCCCATCATACTTGCCTGTCTTCTGTGTCCTGGAGATCAGTTTCTTCTGTCCCGCCGGCTTCTTCTTCTGTGGACTTCTTGCACATATGTGG
The DNA here is from genome assembly GCF_031893055.1 of Leptodactylus fuscus. Taxonomy (NCBI): domain Eukaryota; kingdom Metazoa; phylum Chordata; class Amphibia; order Anura; family Leptodactylidae; genus Leptodactylus; species Leptodactylus fuscus. Next base: position 41,245,630 of record NC_134269.1, read on the forward strand.
TAAGCAGGATCCTCCAGCTCTTCACTTCTGCCGATGATTGTGCTATAGATCTAGAATCACTGGCTCTATTGCACAAGCATCGGCAAAAAGGAAGGAAGTAACACCTCATGCCCAGAAGACTGAATGTTGATGGAGTTGGGAGAGGGGAGAATAATGGTGACGTTTCATTTCTGGAAACGGGGAAACGTAACGTCACCGGATTATCAGAAAGTGTGCCTGTGGCAGTTACATGACTGCCCTGGTGATCTAGATAATGATATAAAAAATGTATTCTAGGTAAATTAGAAGTTATGTGGGGGGATGGAGTTTTGATTAGGGGTTAATTTTTATTTTATCCTGGACAACCCCTTTAAGATGGATTATTATTATTACCTTTTATGTTTAATATAAACTAGAGATAGACAGATGCAGATACAGAAATGTAGACAAATGGAGAGACAGAGAGTGTGGTATAGAGGTAGAATTTTTCATAATCTTTTTGTTTTTTTAAATAGTATATTCTAAATTATCCTACAAATCTGATTTAAGGCTGGGGCCCAATGTGAAGTAAATTGCGTGGGTTGCCCGTGGTGGATTCCTGACAGTGTTCTACACTATGTTTTATAGATAGGTTCCTAGGAGCCCTGACAGTGTTCTACACTATGTTTTATAGATAGGTTCCTAGGAGCCCTGACAGTGTTATACACTATGTGTTATAGATAGGTTCCTAGGAGCCCTGACAGTGTTCTACACTATGTTTTATAGATAGGTTCCTAGGAGCCCTGACAGTGTTCTACACTATGTGTTATAGATAGGTTCCTAGGAGCCCTGACAGTGTTCTACACTATGTTTTATAGATAGGTTCCTAGGAGCCCTGACAGTATTCTACACTATGTTTTATAGATAGGTTCCTAGGAGACTATCTATATAGAAGTATCACACACTGGAACTTACCCATAGTAAAGGACACTAAGCAGACCCACAAGGGACGGGCACCACACTACCCAGACCCCGACGCGCGTTTCGGCGCAATGCCTTCGTCAGGAGGTGGAGTCAGGGGATAGAACAGATCGCTCTATATATATGCCGGCATATAATGACTTGTCCAATGAGATCGTAGGACATGTAACCAGCGGACAGCCAGTGGCCCGTCTCAACCGCAGAGAAATAGCGGCGCATGCGCGAGGACCTTTCCAGGGCCGGTCACATGACCAATCAGCTGACAAAGCAAATCTCGCGTGAATACGCGCCATTGCTCATTATTGCAGCCAGGGCATGCGACCGCCGCAGACACCTCACGCATGCGCACTTCCCTCGGTATCGCTAACAGAAAACAAAGTAACGATCTGCAGTGGACAACACAGCCTATTCAAAGAAAAGGATTCCACGGATTTCATATAAAGAAGATAGTGTGTATATGTACCAAAACCAGACACAAAAATATAACTACAACCACTAATGCATAATACAAAGTGATGGTCAGTTAGTGCTACCAATGTAATGTAAAGTGATATGTGCATATAAAAAAGGCCATATTATATGACCTAAATAGAACATATGCTAAAAACCTTACATGAATGCAAAGTTATAAAAACTTATATGTGACATGTATATTCTTAAACAAATTAGATTAATATTGAAGTGCTATCAAGATTCAGTGTTTGTGTAACATCGCATATTAGTGTGTATGTTAATATAATTAACATATATGAATGACAATCAAAGTGTCACTCATATACAATAGTGCACATACAAGTGACAGTAAGAAATAACCATATTGATGTGAATATCAAGTGGTATAGTTATAAATATGTATAATGTAATATATAACAAGGTAAAAAAATCATGAAAATAAATAACGCATAAGAATAAAGAAAATAAATAAATATATTGATGCTGATGAATATGCATCTCTTATATGTTCTCAGTAACCTCTCATATGTTCTCAGTAGTCTCTTATATGTTCTCAGTAGTCTCTTATATGTTCTCAGTAGCCTCTTGTATGTTCTCAGTAGTCTCTTATATGTTCTCAGTAGTCTCTTATATGTTCTCAGTAGTCTCTTGTATGTTCTCAGTAATCTCTTATATGTTCTCAGTAGTCTCTTATATGTTCTCAGTAGTCTCTTATATGTTCTCAGTAGCCTCTTATATGTTCTCAGTAGTCTCTTATATGTTCTCAGTAGCCTCTTGTATGTTCTCAGTAGTCTCTTATATGTTCTCAGTAGTCTCTTATATGTTCTCAGTAGTCTCTTATATGTTCTCAGCAGTCTCTTGTATGTTCTCAGTAGCCTCTTATATGTTCTCAGTAGTCTCTTATATGTTCTCAGTAGTCTCTTATATGTTCTCAGTAGCATCTTCTATGTTCTCAGTAGCCACTTATATGTTCTCAGTAGCCTCTCATATGTTCTCAGTAGTCTCTTATATGTTCTCAGTAGCCTCTTGTATGTTCTCAGTAGCCACTTATATGTTCTCAGTAGTCTCTTATATGTTCTCAGTAGCCTCTCATATGTTCTCAGTAGTCTCTTATATGTTCTCAGTAGTCTCTTATATGTTCTCAGTAGCCACTTATATGTTCTCAGTAGCCTCTCATATGTTCTCAGTAGTCTCTTATATGTTTTCAGTAGCCTCTTGTATGTTCTCAGTAGCCACTTATATGTTCTCAGTAGTCTCTTATATGTTCTCAGTAGCCTCTTGTATGTTCTCAGTAGTCTCTTATATGTTCTCAGTAGCCTCTTGTATGTTCTCAGTAGTTTCTTATATGTTCTCAGTAGTCTCTTATATGTTCTCAGTAGTCTCTTATATGTTCTCAGTAGCCTCTTATATGTTCTCAGTAGTCTCTTATATGTTCTCAGTAGCCTCTTGTATGTTCTCAGTAGCCTCTTGTATGTTCTCAGTAGTCTCTTATATGTTCTCAGTAGCCTCTTGTATGTTCTCAGTAGTCTCTTATATGTTCTCAGAAGTCTCTTATATGTTCTCAGTAGTCTCTTATATGTTCTCAGTAGCCTCTTATATGTTCTCAGTAGTCTCTTATATGTTCTCAGTAGTCTCTTCTATGTTCTCTGTAGTCTCTTATATGTTCTCAGTAGTCTCTTATATGTTCTCAGTAGTCTCTTATATGTTCTCAGTAGCCTCTTGTATGTTCTCAGTAGTCTCTTATATGTTCTCAGTAGCCTCTTGTATGTTCTCAGTAGTTTCTTATATGTTCTCAGTAGTCTCTTCTATGTTCTCAGTAGTCTCTTATATGTTCTCAGTAGCCTCTTATATGTTCTCAGTAGTCTCTTATATGTTCTCAGTAGCCTCTTGTATGTTCTCAGTAGCCTCTTGTATGTTCTCAGTAGTCTCTTATATGTTCTCAGTAGCCTCTTGTATGTTCTCAGTAGTCTCTTATATGTTCTCAGAAGTCTCTTATATGTTCTCAGTAGTCTCTTATATGTTCTCAGTAGCCTCTTGTATGTTCTCAGTAGTCTCTTATATGTTCTCAGTAGCCTCTTGTATGTTCTCAGAAGTCTCTTATATGTTCTCAGTAGTCTCTTATATGTTCTCAGTAGCCTCTTGTATGTTCTCAGTAGTCTCTTATATGTTCTCAGTAGCCTCTTGTATGTTCTCAGTAGTCTCTTATATGTTCTCAGTAGTCTCTTATATGTTCTCAGTAGCCTCTTATATGTTCTCAGTAGCCTCTTATATGTTCTCAGTAGTCTCTTGTATGTTCTCAGTAGCCTCTTATATGTTCTCAGTAGTCTCTTATATGTTCTCAGTAGTCTCTTATATGTTCTCAGTAGTATCTTATATGTTCTCAGTAGCCTCTTATATGTTCTCAGTAGTCTCTTATATGTTCTCAGTAGCCTCTTGTATGTTCTCAGTAGCCTCTTGTATGTTTTCAGTAGTCTTTTATTTTTTTTCAGTAGCCTCTTGTATGTTCTCAGTAGTCTCTTATATGTTCTCAGTAGTCTCTTATATGTTCTCAGTAGTCTCTTATATGTTCTCAGTAGCCTCTTATATGTTCTCAATAGTCTCTTCTATGTTCTCAGTAGTCTCTTGTATGTTCTCAGTAGTCTCTTGTATGTTCTCAGTAGTCTCTTATATGTTCTCAGTAGTCTCTTATATGTTCTCAGTAGCCTCTTGTAGGTTCTCAGTAGTCTCTTATATGTTCTCAGTAGTCTCTTATATGTTCTCAGTAGCCTCTTATATGTTCTCAGTAGTCTCTTATATGTTCTCAGTAGTCTCTTATATGTTCTCAGTAGTCTCTTATATGTTCTCAGTAGCCTCTTATATGTTCTCAGTAGTCTCTTATATGTTCTCAGTAGTCTCTTATATGTTCTCAGTAGCCTCTTGTATGTTCTCAGTAGTCTCTTATATGTTCTCAGTAGTCTCTTATATGTTCTCAATAGCATCTTATATGTTCTCAGTAGCCACTTATATGTTCTCAGTAGCCACTTATATGTTCTCAGTAATCTCTTACATGTTCTCAGTAGCCTCTCATATGTTCTCAGTAGTCTCTTATATGTTCTCAGTAGTCTCTTATATGTTCTCAGTAGTCTCTTATATGTTCTCAGTAGTCTCTTATATGTTCTCAGTAGTCTCTTATATGTTCTCAGTAGCCTCTTGTATGTTCTCAGTAGCCTCTTGTATGTTCTCAGTAGTCTTTTATTTTTTTTCAGTAGCCTCTTGTATGTTCTCAGTAGTCTCTTATATGTTCTCAGGAGCTCCGACAGTATTACACACTATGTTTTATAGATAGGTTCCTAGGACCCCTGACAGTGTTCTATACTATGTTTTATAGATAGATTCCTAAGAGCACTGACAGTGTTCTATACTATGTTTTATAGATAGATTCCTAAGAGCCCTGACAGTGTTCTATACTATGTTTTATAGATAGATTCGTAAGAGCCCTGACAGTGTTCTATACTATGTTTTATAGATAGATTCGTAAGAGCCCTTAGAGTGTTCTACACTGTTTTAAGCCATTTTAAATTATGGTTAACAACAAAATTGTTTGTCCTGAAATGAATCAGAAACTTGAGCCACCAAATCCAAACGTGAAACGCATCTTGAGAGGTTCAATCGTCTCTAGTAGAATTTGTTTAAGGCAGCCAGAGGGGTTGTCGGCAGGAAAGGTAGCATATAAAAGCCTGGGAGTTCACTCAAGACTATCTGACATCAGGAGGAGGGAGGGAAAAACATAACAAGAGCCTCATAATCTCTGGTGTTGAAACATATCACTTTCACCTCCCCCTTTAGCTATGGAATACTCCAAGCCAGCCCTCCAAGATTAACTCTATGGTGAGAGAGAGCAAGGAGGGAGGGACCATGTGGCTGAAAATGGGGGCTACTGGCCAGTCAAGGCCATCTTCCATCATGGTACAGTGTCATTTAAGACATGTTATTACATAATGATGCTATTACACAAGTGCTTTGAATATGGCCACTTTTTGCAGCTATGAAAGCTATAGCGGTAATAAAAATGAACTCTTTAGCCCAGGGGTCTCAAACTCAACTCAGCATGTGGGCCGCAGAGCAAGATCCCAGCCAGTCGGCGGGCCGCACTGTGGCAAATTTAGCTCCACCCACTTTTATGTTGACTCCGCCCATTCATTTTTCATGTGCCCCCACACTGTATAATCCTCCTACAGTCACCCGTAAACTATATGTCCCCCCTCCATCTTTCCCCCAGTTACATATACACCCTTCATCTGCCCCCAGATTCATGTCCCCCCATCTCTGCCCCAGATTCATGGCCCTCCATCTCTGCCCCCAGTTTCATGTCCCTCCATCTCTGCCCCCAGATTCATGTCCCCCCATCTCTGCCCCCAGATTCATGTCCCCCCATCTCTGCCCCAGATTCATGTCCCCCCATCTCTTCCCCCAGATTCATGTCCCCCCATCTCTTCCCCCAGATTCATGTCCCTCCATTTCTGCCCCAGTGTCATGCCGTTCTCCCCCCTCCCTTCGTCTGCCCCCAGTGTCATGAGCCCCTTCATTCCACCTTAATGTTTAAAGAGGACCTTTCACCATTTTGCCCACAGGCAGTTCTATATACTGCCGGAAAGCTGACAGTGCGCTGAATTCAGCACACTGTCGGCTTTCCCGATGTGGGCCCAGTGTGAAGAGCTTACGGTCCGGTACCGTAGCTCTTCTATGGTCAGAAGGGCGTTTCTGACAGTCAGTCAGAGACGTCCTTCTTCACAGCACAGCCAATTGCGCTGTGCTGTGAGAGCCGGGAGGAACGCCCCCTCCATCTGCTCGCAGTACTTGTCCATAGACGAGTATTATCAGGGAGGGAGGGGGGAGTTCCTCCCGGCTCTCACAGCACAGTGCGAGTGGCAGAAACTCCCTTCTGACCATAGAAGAGCTACGGTACCGGACCGTAAGCTCTTCACACTGGGCCCACATCGGGAAAGCCGACAGTGTGCTGAACTCAGCGCACTGTCAGCTTTCTGGCAGTATATAAAACTGCCTGTGGGCAAAATGGTGAAAGGTCCTCTTTAACACACAAAAAAACACTTAGACTCACCATCCAACGCTCCCCCGCCGCGCACTGCAGTTTCACTAATAGACCTGTAGGCGCGATGTGATGATGTGACGTCATCACATTGCGCCTATATGTCCACTAGCTGGAACGTAGCGGCAAGTGTATTTAACTCAGATCCGGCGTCCCTAGGCTTGTGCGGGCCGCACAAAATTGTTCGGGGGGCCGCATGCGGCCCGCGGGCCGCGAGTTTGAGACCCCTGCTTTAGCCACTGCCAAAATAATGTAAAGAAAGATATCGCCTACTTCACTAAAAATGGGAATGAGTCCTGCCTCATGCTTCACTAAGACTGCATTTACATTACATTTTGCTTCACAGTTCTTTGCAGTATCCCTGATATACAGGCATTGCACTTTACTCCTTAGTGGCCTTTCAACGACTACTACTCAGTCTACTAATGACTAATACATAGTCGCTATTGTATTCACTGGGCTATATAACAATGGTTAGAACCACTGCTATTTTTATAATATTGACAAAACCACAAAATCCGACCCAACACTTCATCACTCCTGTAGGACCTTCTAAGCCATGACCTTGCCACCACTTAAAGCAGGTGTAACCCTAACCTTGGACAAGAGATTTCTTATGCTTCTTTGATCCTGCTTGTTGTCTTTGATTTCCTAGACTACATTGTATGAAACAGTGACATGATGCTATCAGATAAGAGTTAGCCTTCATACCCAGTAAAAGCTCTGACTACGTACGGTGGCAAATGAACAGGCATATGGTCATTGTGTTCCCAGGGGGTCCAAGAGTTGCCAGGCCTGGAGAGGTAGAGGAAGACCCACACCACCATCACAGCAGCAACAACACTCTTACATTGGGTATATGAAGCAAGGCAGAACAGAACACGCTGACACTTACTCCCAATGGTACAGTAACAACATATTGGGCATACTGAAATCCAACATGCTCCATTGTTCTTTCCCCAGGATATCTGCCATTACATTGGTATACTTGGCCAACTATTAACCAGTGTATGTGGCCAGCAGTGTCATTGGAGTCCTCGTTTTTGTCTACTTGTCCTTTAACTGGTACTTTTCAATGTTATTTCCATATCTGCCTTATACAACCTGCTTATTTTGTACTCCGCTGACCTACCATCAATGTACAAAGTCCCTTACAAGTCTGATCATCAGAAATAATGTCAAATTATAATGGACACGTGCGTGGCAGGCAGTAAATAATTAAAAACTAAGGTTAAAAGCAATATGTTGATGATAATATAAGGTGGTAGAAGATTGCCCACAGGCCTTTCAATCTAGCAGTGTAATATGAAATGTACAGGCACAGCAAGAGCAGAAAAAATCTATTAGTATCACACTGGCATTTAACTATTAAATAGAGTAAATCCAGGCGGCCCCTGAGGGTGTGACATAATTGGGAATTTTTAGCTTACGTGGCGCATGTGCCCTGCAGTTCAACACCTCTGGATAGAGGTCACTGATCTTATGCAAACATATAGCATTCCCAGGCCTAGAACTGACCTGGTAAATCTGTCCATAGACACATCATCGAGGCCGCAGAACGGATATGCCCTTCAAGGATGTCTCTACACGTTTGTCATTAGTTATAGGAAAATGCCCAATTAAGATTACGGGGTTAATGAGTCTGCGGCCGGGAATAATAAAATGCTGATTAAAAAAGAGTTGCACTAGTCTTATTGACAGTGCCAAATAGATACAATAGATACACAGTTTTCTATTGGATTTTCATGTATAGTTGGTAATATAAGGCACTTTGACATTACCAAAAACATCTCACCATTGTAAGCATCGGGTGGTCCCGGGGCAGCACTCTGTACGTCTTGGAATAGGAGTATATTTGTAATATCCCTTATATACTGGAATTACAGTATACTCTATAATGGACTTTCAATGGCTACTATCCAGTCTACTAATATATAGTCACTGTTGTTGTATTCATTAGATATTCATTGGATAGAATAATAATGTATAGAATGTATAGAAAGCAATGACCCTACTTATTACCAAGTCTTCTGAACGTTCTAAGAGGCTCCTGAAAAATAAGGAGACCTTCCGGACACTTCCAGGTGCCCAACCATATCCTAGATAACCAGGATAATGGGTGGTATTTACCAATTTCAACCTCTGTCCCGAAAGCAAATGTAGACAGAGGAAGGCGTAGTGCTAGTTGGTTTAAGGGCTCGTTCACATGGGGGCGGTCACTCTCGGGTCAAAACCCGCCTGCCATGACCGTCACGGTCGCGGCTTCCCCCTCTGGAGTCGGCTCAAATGAGTGGGTCGACCACAGAGGTTGCTGCTGCCAGGCGGAAGCCGCGGCTCGAATCCACCGGAAGAAAGGGCAACCCGCTTGTTTTTTCCGCTAGCGGCAACATGCCACTAGCGGAAAAAAGAACGCTAGTGGTCTCCAAAGACCACCATTGTATGGAGGCGGATTTTGTCAAAATCTGCCTCCTTGCCCCCGCGTGAACTATCCCTAAGGGTTATGGTATCTCATACTGTATGTTGCACTATGTTCTAAGATGCGTTATATGCATACTTATGTCTCTTCAATAGGTGGTCTTTCTTCTAGTACTTTGTGGAAGCTGGATCACACAATAATTCCATACAGGTTATGCACCTTGGAAGACCTATCTGTCTGCCAATAAAAGTCATTTTGTTTCGTCCATCTGGCTCAAGCTGTTGTTGTTGAGGGAGTGTGCGCCCACCGGGTTTTGGTATCTGTATAAGATTCCAGAGTCTACAAGTTGACTGAGTCTTCACACATCTGTGTCCCCAGGGAGAGCTGTCATCCAGATTGTGGCGACCTCCATGTTTTTTGGCTGTCCAGCCTATAAACTTCATTTCACTACCTAAAACAGGTCAAGTGTGTGATTCGTCTTCAAGAGGAAGAACCACAAAACCCACTACACCGTAACTAGTGCTACTGCTTATTCAAAAGGAAGCGCAGTTCCTTCTCTTTTTAATCCTCACAGTACGCGTATTAATTAAGAGATACATTTGTGCCAGTGAACCACTTGAAAAGTGATGAAGAATTGGCTTTCCCAAAAAAAGCCACCAAAAATGATCTCTTCATGGGAGCAGATGTGAAACCAAAATGACATTGCCATTGAAAGCTGCAAAGGCACAGGGTTTTTTTGACATTGAGAACTTATTCAATATAACATTGTTTGTTTGTTTTTTGGTAACACTGTGGCACTAACAGTATGGTATAGTGGAATGTAATGGTGGACCAAGCCACGGATCATGTCTGCCTGAATGGTGGCAGTGGTGGCAGACACTAGGCAGCTGTGGCAACATGTGTGGCAGGGCATAATATAATAGACCAGGCTGCAGGACGTGTCTGTCTGAGTGGAGGCAATGGTGATAGCCGTGGCAACATAAGTGACAGTACGGCAAGGAATAATATAACGGACCAGGCCATAGGATATGTCTGTGTGAGTGGTGACAATGATGGTAGCCGTGGCAATATGAGTGACAGTACGGCATGTAATAATGTGATGGACCAGGGCAAAGGATATGAGTGGTGGCAGTGGTGGTAGACAGCTGTTGCAATGTGTGTGACAGTGCAGCAGGGCATAACAAGATGGACCAGGATGCAGGACATTTATGGCTGAGCGGTGACAGTGATGGTAGCCATGCAACATGAGTGACAGTACAGCATAGAATAATATGATGGACCAGTCCATGGGACTTTTTTTGCTATCTACTTATACTTGATTAAAACTGACTAAACTTTGTTCTACTTCTCCTCCGCCTACTACTTTGTAGCCGTATTGCACTGTCACTACCGTTTATTCAATAGATAATAGAGATATTGTATTGCCTGAGATGAATAACATGTCTTGTCCATAGCCTGAGTATCACACAATGGCTCTTCTGCTTCTGTATGTGACATCAGCCCCATAAGGTCTCCATGTACCACTCATTATTGGCGAGAGGCTGATGATACCAGAAGGTCACACATATATCTCCTCTGTATTTCCACTGCCCAATGAATGTCACAGTGGCCATATTAGTTTGCCTGAAATGAATCAGAAAGTCTTAGCTTTTGTTAAATTTAGAATATTTGGGACAAATCCAGCTTTTAACAAAATCGATTTGCCCATCTCTAGTCTGTCCCTCCATGCCATACTGGCATGTGTTTTGGTTGCCATTGCTTCAGTAAAGTCTCTTCCGGTTTTCACTTGTAGTCTGAGTCTCCTCAGTCCATTCCTGCATTCACCCTCAAGGGTCCTACTGACCTCCATCAGGCTCAAAGAGGCTGAAGACTCAAAGAAAGCCCCCCCCCCCCCACTAGAGGAACCATTACAACCACCATCAGGTATGCTGTTGCAAAACTACAACTCCCAGCATGCGTACTTGCTCTGCTGTTCTTGGAACTCCCCTGGAAGTGAATGGAGCACGATGGGAGTTGTAGTTTCACAGCAGCTGGAGAGCTGAAGGTTCCCTATCCCTGCTATAGACGCTAACCATATTATCTTTAGCAACTAATCCAGGTTCTGTTTGGGATAGGGGTGTAACTTGAGGGGGTGCAGAGGGTGCAGTCACACTGGGTCCCTTAGGGGGCCCATAAACACTGGCATCAGTATTGAGATTGCAGCTTCCATCTGGCCCATAAGCCAAGGAGACCCACAGATTACCCGAACCACACTAAGGTGGATTAAACTCCTTAGCACCCGTTAATCATCACTATCAAGAATTTGCTGTAGGGGGCCCGGACAAAAGATTGCACTGGAGCCCACAAGACTTTAGTTACACCACTGGTTTGGGATCAGATTATGGTTACACTCGAGTATAAAGGATTCGTGGTGAGCGCTTCACTCCTGTCTTTACTGCAGTGACACACCGCCCCAAATGGTGGTGTACTGAGTTGTGGAGCCATCACATATGGTAGTCAGCCAACCCTTTCAATGATACTATGAACACATCAACAGGATAATGCTCACCCCGTACACAACAAAGGTTTCCCAGGAATATACAGTTGGAAGGACCTTACATTTGAACCCCTTCATTGCCTAATACCTATTGAAAGTCCATCTAACTTTGTTACTATATTTTACATGGTCCCTAACATTACGTGGACTGTCCAGTATCAAATACTGTTCCATAGGATATCAGTTCACTATCATTGACTATTCATCATTATTAGAGATGAGCGAACAGTAAAATGTTCGAGGTTCGATATTCGTTTCGAGTAGCCCCTCAATATTGGACTACTCGAATCAAATATCGAATCCTATTATACTCTAAGGGGGAAAAATGCTCGTTTCAGGGGTAGGCAACATTCGATCAAATTATACTTACCAAGTCCACGAGTGAGGGTTGGGCTGGATCCTTCGAGAAGTCTTCTCCGTGCAGCGTCCCCGCGGCGTCTTCTGCACTACAAGCGGACATGTGCAGTCGGCTCTGCCCAGGCCCGATGCCTGGCAGAGTGAATGAAGAGCCGGAAGACGCCGCGGGGAAACTGCACGGAGAAGACTTCTAAAGGTAAGAGAAGAACCAGCGTTGATTGGCCGACTGTATAGCATTCAGCCAATCAATGCTGGTTCTGCATCAAACTTTTCCATTCGAATAGCGAGTACGAGTATTTCGAATACCGTAGTATTCAATCGAATACCTACTCGATCGAGTACTACTCGCTCATCTCTAATTATTATGATTCGGAGAACATCTCACCCACACGTATTCTCTACCACCAGTAATTTCACATATACAGATGTAGTAAAGCCGAGTTACCATTTGTCCCTATGTATATATATCACAATACTTCCTGATGTTTTCATATCTAACATTACATTTCTCAATGTGCTATTAGTGTACAAAAGACATGACACATTCAGCTCTGCTACATCTGAATAGACGTATATTTTCAGTCTATGGCATTATTTTCCTATATATTGAAAAAATACAGTAAAGCCCCTAGATGAGCAACAAACAGCCTTCTCCTCTACATTGTATTTATTACGAAAGGCACAAATCTCAATAGCACCCTATCCTCAACAACTGATGTATATATTTTTATGAAAATGACATTTTTTTTTCACGTCGTAGAATGGCTTGCATATATGCAACCCAATGTTCTATTTTTACATTTTGTTCTAGTATTTCAATGCCAGTATTACCAGATCACCCCCAGTGACATCTCGGAGCCTGGCGTGTATTTGCCAGTACTTTAGCACCACCTAGTGTCCAAGTACTTATTTACAACTCATTTGGAAATGGTAGGAATACTTGAATATGATAGAGCTTGTTAGCTGGTTCTCATGAAAGAATTTGGCTTGAAGATAAAGAATAAAATAAATTCAGTGGTAGCTTATATAGAAGGGGAGGCTGGTACATAGATATAAAATGTGCAACTCCATTATGGAAAAGAATCCTGTGTCCACCTCCATTATGCACTCTTACCATCCAGGATACACAGCCTTGTGTTGGTTTACCCCTCCATGCCCTATCCAAGAGCCTCGAACCAATTCCTTAAATCTTTGGCCGGGTTCACACGATGTATTTTGGCACGTAATGTGGCACGTAGACGGCGCAGGAGCTCTTGCGGGCCATATACGCTCCCATTGTTTTCAATGGGAGCCGGTACCGTATACGCAGCGCTATTTTGCAGCCGTGATTTTGTGGCGGCCGCAAAATAGCGCCGCGTATACGGTACCGGCTCCCATTGAAAACAATGGGAGCGTATATGGCCCGCAAGAGCTCCTGCGCCGTCTACGTGCCACATTACGTGCCAAAATACATCGTGTGAACCCGGTCAGTTCTCACCATCTACCTGTATGGTCTGCACCTATACCGTATGTACCCTTGGACTTCAGATGAAACATATAGTGGGTGCAGCAATCAAAATGCCATAAAGATATCCCTTATCTACAGGATACGGAATAAGTGTCTGATCAATAGATTATGAGAACAGGAGTCCCAAGAGCCCTACGCGTTTCCTGCAGGATTGTATGTTGTCCCTGCTGGTTTCCGCAAGGTACCTTCCACACTCCAAAGGCATACTGATAGGGATTTTAGATTTTGAGCACTACTACAGAACAGAACATTTTGGTTCTATATAACCAAGAGGAATAAATAAATCATGGAGTATACGGAATACATTACTGTGTCAGTGCCACAGAAGTGAATGAAGCAGTGACCAAACACGTGCACCACTGCGTCATCCATTCATCCAGGTTCCAGATCCATGGGAGGTCTCAGCGGCTGAGTCCTAAATGCGGTAGAGTTCTATCTTTATAAGTAACAATAACTTCTTTTCTAAAGCTGTTAGAAAAAAAAAAAACACTTACCGCCACTGCACGCTTTCCATGGCAGCATAGCGGTGTCCCCTGGCACTGCAAGGATTAAGAGGAAAAGTAAATCAGATAAAATCAGAGTAAAAGTTTAAGAACAAAAAAGAAACATCAATTAATGGGGCAGAACATGGGGATTTATTAAGTGGAACATGTTATTGTAATGAGATTTCAGATCTCATTATCAACAGTACAAGCGAATCTCATTTATTGCTGAAAGGTGTATTTCCCGTGTAATTAGCCATGGTATTCTGATTAAAAACTAAAGTGTTGTTCCAATAAGTATGATGGAAACCAATGCCATTTATTTCCTATGACATATACTCTGTAACAATCCAAAGGACTCAGAGGAAAATTGCCCTACAAAAAAATAGGACTGTATAATTTGTATAATTCTAGAAAATGACACCTAGTGGTCTAGTAATCCGGCACTAGGCAAAAGGAGTCCCAATACTGGATTAATAAAGTGCACATCAAAGCGCCGTGACCACTGTATGCACCAGAGGAGCAGAGAGGGGTCAGGGGAGCATATAACTTCACAATACAGCTGTCAGTAAGTTCCAGAAATGTTCAATTGGTTACCATTGTTCCAGATTTCACCGTCAACAGCAACATATCCATGAACTTAAAATGAAACACAAAAGCGTAAGGATTAGGGTTGAGCGATTGGGATCGGAAAAGATTGGATTCCGATCGGCAATTGAGTAAATTTCACGATCGCAATCGGAATTCCGATCCCGATCTATTTAAGAGGTTATTTCCCACAATGCTTTGATACTGGGCAAGCATTGTGGGAAAAACTAACAATGTTAGCTAGATCCAATAGGAGTGAATGGATGCAGCCGGCACACAGCCTGTGCCGGCGTCTGGCCGCTTAACTCCTATGCGCTGGCTGTGTCCATTCATTCTAATGGGAGACTAGCTAACATCTCTAGTAACTAGCACTTACCTGCACAGATCGCTGGTCCGGTCCCTGTTGTTCTCGCTCCTCTTCTCGCCTCGCTGCCCCGCCTCCCAGGTTAGTGTTACAGACCTAGGAAGAAGGTGGGGCTTATAGCTTAGGAGCCTAAGCCAAAAGCCCTGCCTTTTTCCTAGGTCTATAACACTAACCTGGGAGGCGGGGGCAGTGAGGCGAGAAGAGGAGTGAGAAGAGGAGCAAGAACAGCAGGGATCAGACCACCGGCAGCGCTTCTGTGCAGGTAAGTGGATACCAGGGGGGACTAAGTAGCCAGAGGATTTTTTTGCTAATCACTACACAGCGTGGAGTCTAACAATTAAAGCGTTCATTTTTTAGACTCCATGCTGTGTAGTGAATAGGATCGTTTTAAAAAATCCCATTGACTTGCATTGGGATCGGAATTGTGATCAGGATCAGATTTGAATGGAAAATGAGCGGAACTTGGATTTTAAAAACGATCCTGAGATCCCAAGATCGGCTCAACCCTAGTAAGGATAACTTAGCCCATTTCTACCTACAGTCCTAATGAAACATAGAAGCCTTCTGACCTACTTTTGCTTTAGTCAATCTACAGTTGGTGTCTACATGCACCATATATAGTGTCACTAGATGTGCCCTTCCTCAAGACTATCCCAGCATAAGTGTTAGAGATGAAAAATAGAATACACTAACACTTCCAAAAGACGCCTCCACCCTTCAGCAACCCATCACCATAGTCTACCATGTTTAAAAAGCTATACATTTAATGTATGCGTGTTCTACTGGATGACTTCAGAGTATATTGAATTTGTATCATAAGAAATTGGACTTGAGAAAAGTTATAGGTAGACTCATCTGTATGCACAAAATGTATGCAATTGGTAAAGCTACATAAACATCTAGTGCAATGGCCCGGCCATCTTCTATACAACAAAGTAGTACAAATGCAGTACAGTACAAGAAATACTATACAAATAAAGTGTCTAGGAACTGGTCACCAGCCGACATAGGAACCGGTCACCAGCCGACATCTGTGTATGTACAAATACAGTGCATTTAAGTGCTTGTAGAGCAGGGATGTGGGATAAAGGGATCAGATTCGGATGACTAATGTAGAATGGAGGAGTAAACAGAAGAGTTTAGGAAGGGTAAATATAGAACAGTTCGAAAAGGTAATAGCCTAAACAGAGGTCTGAGGTTTGAAACGGCAAAAGTGATGTATTAATCTTATTATCTAGGTAGCCCACTCCAGAGAATTTGTGCAGCTTGAGATTAGTCTTGAAGATGGGAGTGATATGTTACAATAATGTTACATCACTGGCAGATGACAGAGCACAACTAGGACGGTAGATAGAGATGAGGAGCGGGCTGTACAAAGGTGTGGAGAGCTTAGTAATGTAGATCCTGGCTATAAATGATTCCAGTTTCTGGTATAAATTGCAGAAAAATCTAAGCTTAGAAGATCCATCCACTTTTTTTAAAATTGCAAAAGCTCTATTTTTTTTAACCAAAACTAGCATTGCCAACATTCGTGACTTTTTGCCACATGCATAAATAGATTAGTTGATCATAGTATTTGGGTATGGTGACCATGGTGTCTTCCTCTCAACCACCTTCCTCTGACTCCTCTGCTACGACTGCACTCTTTTATTCCTCTCCTCAGGTCCCACTTACAGGTGATTGGGATTTTTTATGGTACTTGGGATTGTAAATAAATATGAATTGGGACATACAGGCTACAGACATATGAATCTCTATAATGTTTGCAGAACAGACATCTTCTTTCCATGTGGATGTAAGGAGGTGAAGATTAATTTCTTAGTTCGGTAGCCTTAGGTGCGTGACCTTAGATGGCCACATGCAGTGTCCCTGCCCGGACCGGTCAGCAACCTCTGTATAGTGGAATATTTAGTCTTCGAAATTGTACTCTTTACAGTGACTGTATTAATGCAGTGTGATGATTTCTGTGAATGAAGAACAAAGACCTTGCCTTCAAAACAGCATCAATTGTTCTCAGTACATGAGCACATAGCGTTTGAAGGAACTTGGGAACTCGGCAGGGGGGTGTTTTAAACATCTTGGAGAACTAAGCACAGATCTCCTTTGGATGTAGGCTTGCTCCAGTCCTCCAAAGTCTCTTCAAATACTCCCAAATAGACTGAATGATGTTGAAATCAGGGATTTGTGGTGGCCATATCGTCACTTTCAAGTCTCCTCCTCCATAAGGCAGAGGTGACACCTAATATTAATGGGATTTGGATATCTCTTTTCTTCATTCACTTCATTTTCTTAATTGGCAAAATAAACTATTAACCCTTCTATTTTTGAAAGCAATCTTATTCTGCACCATTTTTCCACATCTCCCTAAAACTTTGTACAGTACTGTACATACCAGGTAGTATATCCCTATGCTGGCTGGTGTGTGGCACATGGGTTACACCAAGAAGAGGGCTGTTTAATTGGTGGGCCATACCATCCCGGGAAGCGACTACCACACGATGAGCAACTGTGGAAACTCTGGGAGACTGTCTGGGAGTCGTGTGAAGAGTGCTGTAACTTTATGTAAGCTGTAACTTATATTGTAACGTTTCAGATCCGGTTCTTTCTGACACCACTAGTTCCGTGTGGGGCACAATCTGTGCTATTGCATTACACAGGCACCGCTGAAAAATCGCTGAAAACTGAGGCATATTGCATATCATATGCAATAGATATGAGTTCTGTGGTGGGGACGCAGTCACGCAGATGTTCTGAAAGAGGAGAACACCACTGTCAGACACCTTTGGTGGTAGCTTAAATCCCTGACATCTGACAACATTAGATGGTTGGTCAGTCTCACTGTATTCAGCAAGTTCTACCAACATTAATGCAATGTGAATAGCCAGCTTTGTATTTCGGGTGTAATGTTGGTGCTCTGCACTTGACAGCATAATACCTTTCTCAGCAGTCTCTGCCACTTAGTTATCTCTGTGTATCTCCTGTTTGCTCACCAGGTAAACTTCCTTCTGCCAATCATTGTCTGTTTGTGTATAACAATCTGCTCGTAGCCTGTACAGTGCCTCGGTTTTGCTATACATTTCAGTGTGTCATGATCTGTTTGGAAAAGGTCCTTATATTCATATGTGCAAGCCATACCTCAGTCCCTGCTACTTATCCTTATGTGCACCTTTGTCTTGCCATCTGTATGCTGAGCAAAACGCTATTCTGTTCGCATCAGTTTTCTGTCTCATGACCTGTTGGTTGCACACATGCTGTCCTTCTACCTTTATGTCTTACAATGCTTTAGTTTGTCTGGATTTTTGTATGCCATGACCTCTTGTTTGGACTAATGTCCTTCTGTCTGTTTTGCCGAAGCTGTATTGTTCTATTATCTGTGTTTATGGTCTAGTTTCAGGCTGCCGTGTTTAGATGTATATGTTCTTCTATTATATATGATTGGCTTTTGGGCTTATGTCTTGTATTCACCTCTACTACTATGTGGACAAATATATCCTTTTGCCATCTCTTTCTGTGGGAATGCTCATGTCCTTCCATCGTGTATATCCAATGGACACTGCAAACCATATTTTGTATTGTTTATGCTGCATTTACTTTGTCTGTGCCACTGTATTACAGTTCTTTGTATATATATACAGTATATATATATATATATATATATACAGTATATATATATATATATATATATATATATATATATGAATATATATATTTTTTTAAATTACAGAACCTCTTAGCTGTAGAACACTACAGCGAGGTCGATAGGCCCAATGGTGGGCGGCTGTATGTCTGAACTCAATGTGAACTACTGCGAAGACTCTGCAGCGTGAAAATCAATGTGAACTACTGCAGAACACTGCAGCCTAACTCAATGTGAACTACTGCAGAACACTGCAGCCTGGACTAAATGTGAACTACTGCAGAACACTGCAGCCTGAACTCAATGTGAACAGTGTGTACTGTGCGACACTCCATGTGAACAAGGTGCAACTAAAATCCTGCCAGTTTAGCTCACTGGCCAGGTGCACCAGTACAAGTGAAACACACACAGCTGCCAAGGGTTAAACACTCACCCCAGGCCAGCAAGCACACACACTTACCCCTGCGACAACTAGGGGCCACCACGGAAGTTTTAGAACATTCTCCTGCACACAGCTTGGAGTTACCAGGAGAGTTTGCATGCTCCTGCACACAGCTTGGAGCCATCAAACACCCATGCTCCAGCACACAGCTAGGAGCCATACAAAAAGTCGGACAGTAACACATAGGCTATCTCAGAGACCATACCTGCCGCAGATCTACAAGCTGGAACTGTGTCTACCGCTCCTAGCCCTGGTGTAGATCTAACGGTTCAGGGCTTACAGGTCCTACCTAACAGCACCCAGATTGAAGCAGAGAAACCCCACACAGAGGCCTAGTCTGAAACCTGCCTGAGTACTGGAACCTATCCCTGAAAACTACTGTCATTCACTCCGTGGACTTTGAGGAAATTTTAGTGGAAGTGTGAGCCCCTGGCGGGCGTCGGCTCACACTATTTAAAGGGAAGTCCCCACCCAATAGGGGCGGTGGTGATGACCTCAATGCTCATGCTCAATAGGGGAGAAATGGCACTTAGCTTGTTAGCAGCTCCAATAGGTCTGAGTATGCTCAGTAAGGTGACAGCTGGATGGTTAGACTGACCCGCAGGTGGCGCTGTGCGCTATGACAGCAACCTGTGGGACCCAATCCTAACACACTGTGTATATAGATTTATATATTAAAGGGTCTAGTCCACTGGGATCTAAGAACTGTCCCAATGAGCTCTGAAAGAGGAGTGTGGGTCGTAAAAAAACAAAACAAAAAAAAACATATACAAGTGTACAACAGCCCTGAGACAGCGAGAAAGTAAGCTGCTATTAAATACTGAAAGAATATTGGAGAATTTTGGATTTTGGTGCCATTTTTTTTAAGTTTTAGGACCAGCCTATCACTGGCCTTAGTACTGGCCTGCCATGCTACAGGACACATGGGCAATCCTGGCTATAGAAAGAGTGGAAAGATTGGCACACAGTAATGTTAGACCAGTCTGCTGGACCGGCCATAATTAAGTTCTCCTTGTATCCAATGTAAGATCTGTGTCTCCACCATTGTGGAAGTTGTTGGTTGCTGCTCGCATCAGATACCAGTAACGTTGTGAACCGTTTTACTTGCAATCCTGTGTCTTCTTTGACTACAACTAGCATCATGGACGCACCTCCTCCCATCTGACTCAGAAGTGACTGTTAGGACGTGCCCGGGGAAAAGACCACCACCACCGCTCAGCTGATCTTACACCGTGACAACTCCTATTTTTACTACTATTAACCCCCAGCCTACAGATAACCTTCAAGATGCTGCGGCATATGTATCTCTGCTAACTGTCTTGGCCTGTTCCTTGTATGTACCTTTGCTCTGTATACAATCTTTGTATTTAAGATGACAGTTCCCCTGAGGATCGGAAAATATTATAAGCCGATGGCTCAGCCAGTATATGGTTGGGGAATAGGAAGACATTGTGAGTAGAAATGAGCGAGTAGTACTCAATCGAGTAGGTATTCGATCGAATACTACGGTATTCGAAATGCTCGTACTCGATCGAGTACCACTCGCTGTTCGAATGTAAAAGTTTGATGCAGAACCAGCATTGATTGGCCGAATGCTATACAGTCGGCCAATCAACGCTGGTTCTTCTCCTACCTTTAGAAGTCTTCTCCGTGCAGTTTCCCCGCGGCGTCTTCCGGCTCTTCATTCACTCTGCCAGGCATCGGGCCTGGGCAGAGCTGACTGCGCATGTCCGCTTGTAGTGCGGGCATGCGCAGTCGGCTCTGCCCAGGCCCAATGCCTGGAAAAGTGAATTCAGAGCCGGAAGATGCCGCGGGAACGCTGCAAGGAGAAGACTGCACGGAGGATACAGCCCAACCCTCACTCGTGGACTTGGTAAGTATAATTTGATCGAACGTTGCCTACCCCTGAAACGAGCATTTTCCCCCCATAGACTATAATAGGGTTCGATATTCGATTAGAGTAGTCAAATATTGAGGGGCTACTCAAAACGAATATCGAATCTCGGACATTTTACTGTTTGCTCATCTCTAATTGTGAGTCTTCCTCCGGCTTTCAGTGAGGAGAGACGTGTGTTAGAGAGGCAGGATACAGTGTGATGGAGAGAGAATCCCATATACCACTGCTGCAGTCCTGAGACAGGGAGAGGAGTTTGGAGAGTTTAGTGCCAATTTGTAGAATTAACCCTTTTGTGCCACAGAACTAATAGGGCCATTCTAGGTGTATACAGAAGGAGTGAGAAAGACAGAAACGCAGAGGAGAATTAGCACGTTAATATATTATTTTTGATTCTGCCCATTCTCATCCATTTCTTTAAAAAACGAGTTTTTTAATGATAGAATCCCTTTAAAGCCTAAGTAAAGGCAATTTATCTAAGGTATGCATTTAAAGGGTTTCTCACAAAGAAAACCATTAAGAAAATGCCAACACGACAATGAGCTTCTCTAGCGAGTGAGATCAGATATTATCTCCGAGGGATTGCATGGGTGACATTTAAATAAAGAGTTAACCATTTAATGCATGGAAGCAATAGATCTGCCAGAGCAGGTTCCCATTCTACCACATAGAGGGGGGTCCTCTATGACAACATGAGAACATATGGATGAGGGAGCTCTACGGTGAGGCTTTGGAAAATGGGGGGCCATGTTCTTGCACAGGAAGCCTCAACGATCTAAAATGTGACCAAGAAAAGCAGCAACAAAAGTGTCAAGATGGAATTGTATGGATGTGATAAATGATATCTAGGATAAGTTCACAGCTACAGAACACAGGTACTCCATATAATTCAGCAGTCAATCAGTCGCATTATTCCCTTTTCACTGTCCACCTACCCTCAGGCATTCTGTTGCTCATTAAGTCTCTGTCACATACAATACTGTACTACTTCGAGGACAGACAGAAACTTTTCATTTCCATCCTTGTTACTTTGTCACCAGAACAGAAACTAAAATTGAATGTCAGACTTATAATTAGCAAATGATGATGGCTCCAAAATAGAAACACCGCTCACATCGGAAATGGCCTTTCTACATACATGAATTACAGAAAAGAATAAACCTTGCCAATAAATCAATCACAGTTATTTTCCAAACCAACATGTCAGCAGTAGGCTAACCAAAGCCAGTGGATCAAAATATCATCTCTTGCCAGGTTCCCTGTAGGTCTTTGCAAAAATAATGATCACCTTATAGTCAGAAAGGCTGACACGGAATGGCTATAAATTGTTACAGTCAGCATCTTTTTTTTTTTTTTTTTTAATAGAGCAGATATTACGCAATGCATAATATTAATTCTAATAATAATATGTAATTTTTTAATCAATAAATGACATGTAACGGAGATGGCTATAATTGAGCATGAAGGATTTTTCATTGTCCTATAAGCTAACGTCTAATACAGTAATTATATATTACCAAATATAAAGTGCATTAGGATGCCAGGGGGGTGAGAATAGTTTGGAATAAAGGGGTCAGATTAAAGAAATAATGTAAAAAGGGAGGAAACAGACAGGAGTTAGATAAGGTAATGTGATGCCTGTCTAAAAAGATGTGCCTTCATGTTTAAAACTGGATGTGTAAGTGAATTTCTAGTTGTGCAATTCCCCTAGTGCTGCTGCTGGAACAAAGGAAGAAGGAAAGACAGAGAGAGGGAGCCCTAAACTCGACCCCGCTCCTGTCCCTACCTAATTACCACAACTGTTCTAATGACAGGAGTAACTGGGCGGTGATCCTTTCTCTGAAATAAGTGTCACACAGAACAAGACAGGACAAAACATCACAGGAGCAAAGGGTCAAAGCCAGAGAGACAAAGCAGTACAAAATCGTAATCCAAAAGAGTAGTCACAAGGGAAGCCAAAGGTCAGAAGTCAGTAAACAATAGTAAGAGAGGACAAAGTCACAGGACAGACACAAAATAGCCAGCAAACTTGTGTGGGGTGACCTGTATATAGGAAGCCCAGGACCTGAGCCAGACTTGACTGGTACACAAGCTGTCAATCACACAGGCAAGGCTAAGAGAGAAACAAGGTGCAGGAGATGGATGTGGTGGAAATTCAATTACAGAGGAGAGATAATAGAGCAGCGTTCACACAGTGCAATAAAAAACTCTAAGCAAGGAATCAAACTGAACGCGCCTCCTCTACCGCAGTGTGCGCAGAGGGTGGTGCAGAGAACCGAATAGGCAGAGACATTACAGTATGTCTGGAACAATCTGATTGACCAGGGACAGCTTATTCCAAAAAAAGTTGGTGCAGCACTAGAAAAGTCTTGGAAATGGAAGTGGGATGCTAAGATAACAGAGGAAGATAGTTATTATCTATAGACTGATAGACAGAGGGGTAGTATGGTGCAGCAATGGGAAATTTTTGTGGGTGGGAGTGATATTATAGTGACAGGCAGAGGATAGAGGTATGCCCACTTTGTGTATAACACTTTTTTGTGTTTTTTTTTTATTTTTATATAGATGAGGGAATGCTTCTAAGGAAAACCCCAAGTGAAAACTGTGCCTCTACTTTTTATGTTTTTGTAGGGTTTCCTTAGATGTGATTGATCCACCTCAGTGTCACTAGCACAAAACTCCTATACCATGACTATACCCCAACTTCACTGTATGCAGAACCCTATTACAGTGAATTCCCCTTGAACTCTGCATGCTGTTGTAGGCCTGTAGCCTATGAGAAGGGGGATAAACAGTACGGACAGCAGAAGGCCAAAAGAAGCCTGTGGCTTATACCACGTTGCAAGCACAGAAATAAATATTTTATAGGTGGTACTGAAGGCAATATTGGGGGCACTGTTACTAATGGGGTACTCTGGGTGAGCAGTATTAATATTGGGTATGCAATGGATAGCAGGGTTAGTAATGTGGAGAACACTGGGGTAGCTTCATTATTACTAAGGGTACTATCAGGGGTATTGCTACAGCTTGGGCACTCTTGAAGTACATTTCTCTGTTAAGGCCACCATGGTGGGACCCATTACTAATGAGGAACTCAAGGAGAATATTATTAATACACCATTATTGTCAAGGGCAGTATATTCTGGGAACAAATATCTTTAAGGGCACTGGGTAGCACTAAAGTTGTGAGCACTTATTATTATGCAATGACTAAAGAAAATTCTATGTTCAGAGGAGATGTCACCTGTGAGTCATTGGATATAAGAGATACTATATATATTTTTCCAGCAGAGGATAAGGGTGAAGAATTCAGTACATATGTATTAGGGCTTGGACTCCAGATCTTTTCCCTGATCCGTGATCCATCTGTTAGCCATGATTGAATCTCTACATTGGGCAAAGAACCAAACCAAGACTGTGTGATACAAAAGTAATCTGTCCCTATTTTATTCATATGGAAAGTCCAGAATTATTGTAAGATTAACAGTTGCTTCTCACTAAGACGTCATGACACGTGTGCATACAATAACTATATACAGTATATATGTATATATATATATATATTACATATACAGTATATATGGCATGATAGTAAGCAACTGATGATTATTGCAATTAAAGCAACATTAAATCTCCAATTAAAGTATTATCCCAATCCCACTTATCGATTCACACAGTGATGCCTATTTAGTCTCTAACTTGACACTTAATAGGACACCTGAAGCAAGTTAATTAGATGATAATTACCAAAAGAGAATGTAATTTGACACAGTGCTCTCGTTCCATGCCAGTTCAGTGGGTAAATGTGCCTTTCAACCAAGAAACAATTAAGCCGAATGTATTACATTATCTGGAATGCAAATATACGTTGCACTATTTACATAAATCCCCCTGAAAATATTATTACCTTTAATATAGGAGATGAAGAAATGAGTTACACAAACAATTAGCAGTGCCCAATTAATCTGCTATTAGCGTATGTGGAATGATTCGGATCATGTTGCGAGAACACAGGCAACCGAGATTTACAATACGGTAACACTCATCGAATGCCTGCAGGGAAGAAGGTTACAGTAGAAAGGAGAAGATTTATTAACACATATTTAGTGCTATGTAAAAGCTGTCATTATAGGGAGTGACGTCTGAATATTTCAGGGTGTTGTCTAAGTGTTTTAGTGCAAATTTGACTTAGAATGCGAGCATGAACCTTCCCCAGGCTGTATTCCCTGAATACCCTTAAATGGTTCCATTGAGACATAGGACTTGCATACAGAACCTGAGCAGGTGTTTGCCTAGAGCAGTGATGGCGAACCTTTTAGAGACCGAGTGCCCAAACTGCAACCCAAAACCCACAAAATTTTCGCGGAGTGCCAACACGACAATATAGACTTAATACTATGCGGATCCACAATTGCGGACAGTTACTGACCAAAAATTACAGTCTTATTCTTATTCTTATGGTAGAGTTGGAAGGGACCTCAAGGGCCATCGGGTCCAACCCCCTGCGAGTGCAGGTTTTCCTAAATCATCCCAGCTATATGTTTATCCAGATTCCGCTTGAAGATTTCCATTGATGGAGCGCCCACCACCTCCCGTGGCAGCCTATTCCACTCTCTCACTACCCTCACTGTCAGAAAGTTTTTCCTAATGTCTAATCTTTATCTCTTTCCCTTTAGTTTCATCCCATTGCTTCTTGTACTTCCTTGTGCTAATGAGAATAGGGTAGATCCCTCTGCACTGTGACTACCTTTCAGATATTTGTAGACTGCTATTAAATCTCCCCTCAGCCTTCTCTTCTGCAAACTAAACAATCCCAGTTCTTTTAGCCGCTCCTCATAGGACATGGTTTTCAGACCTTCCACCATTTTGGTTGCTCTTCTCTGAACTTGCTCCAATATATCGATGTCTTTCTTGAATTGAGGCGCCCAGAACTGTACACAGTATTCCAGGTGTGGTCTGACCAGTGAAGACTACAGCGGAATAATGACCTCTCTTGATCTAGATTCAATGCTTGTCTTAATACATCCCAGAATTTTATTAGCCTTTTTTGCAGCAGCACCGCACTGTTGGCTCATGTTGAATTTGTGATCTACTATTATGCCCAAGTCCTTTTCCCCTATGCTATCACTTAGTTCTATTCCTCCCATACTATATATGTTTTTTACATTTCTGTTACCCAGATGTAGAACTTTGCATTTGTCCCTGTTAAATACCATTTTGTTGGCCTCAGCCCATTGTTCCAGTGTGTCTAAGTCCTTTTGAATACACTCTCTCTCCTCTCTAGTGTTGGCTATTCCTCCTATCTTCGTATCATCTGCAAATTTTATGAGTTCCCCAATAATTCCATCGTCCAGATCATTTATAAAGATATTAAAAAGTACTGGGCCCAGAACAGAGCCCTGCGGCACCCCGCTTTTGACTTTCTTCCAGTTGGATGTGTAGCCATTTAGTATTACTCGTTGTGCCCGATCATTAAGCCAGTTGTGAATCCACCTAACTGATTTTTTGTCAAAGCCATACTTAATCATTTTTTCAATAAGAAGGTTATGTGATACTTTATCAAATGCCTTACTGAAGTCAAGATATACTATGTCCACGGCATTCCCTTGGTCCAACCATTCAGTGATTTTGTTGTAGAAGGAAATCAGGTTAGTCTGACAAGATTTATTGGTCATAAAGCCGTGCTGGCTCTGGTTAATTAATGCCTTCCCATCCGGGTACCGAAGTAAATGTTCCTTGACAATTTGCTCAGAGATTTTTCCTGCTATCGAGGTCAGACTTACCGGCCTGTAATTTCCTGGATCGTCCCTTTTCCCCTTTTTGTAGATGGGGACAACATTTGCCCTTTTCCAATCTAAAGGGACCACTCCTGTTTCCCATGACTTACCGAAGATTATAGCAAGGGGTTCTGTTATTTCCTCTGCTATCTCTTTCAGGACTCTAGGGTGTAAATCATCTGGTCCTGGGGACTTGGTTTCCTGTAACTTGGCTAAGTGCTCTCTTACCAGACCTTCGCTTATAGTCAGCTTGGAGTCCTCCTTCCCCTCATCTCCATCACCATTAATGTCGATATTTCCATTAGTTTCTTGGGAGAAGACGGATACAAAATATGAATTTAGTAGCTCCACCTGCTGTTCCACCATGTTAACTGTTTCTCCTTTGTCATTCTTCAGGACTCCAATGGTCTCCTTCACTTTTCTTTTGCTTTTAACATATCCCCAAAATCCTTTTACCTTACTCTTTGCCTCTTTTGCAAGCTTCAATTCGTGTTCAGCCTTAGCTCCTTTGATGCTTGTCTTGCAGAGTCTGCAGACTGCTGTGTACTCTTCCTTAGGTATAGTTCCCATCTTCCACTTTTTGTATGTTTCCTTTTTCCTTTTTAGCAGGTTATGTAATTTTTTGGTCATCCATCCTGATATTTTTAGGTGCTTCCCATTTTTCTTCCTTCTAGGTATTGTTAGTTCCTGTGCTTTAATGATTTCCCTACGGAAGATTTCCCACCCTTTATGTGCATTTTTGTGCTTAAGAATTTTGCACCATGGAATTCTGCTAACCCTTGCCTTCAGGCTCTTGAAGTCTGCCCTGCTAAAGTCGAGCCTTGAAGTCTGTGTCTTCTCAGGTCTTCTTCTTCTTGCAACCCCAAACTCAAGTATAGCATGATCGCTGAATCCCAGTGTCCCTGCTACCCGTAGTCCCTTAACCATGTGCTCTTTGTTGGTTAGGACTAGGTCCAAAATGGATGTTCCTCTCGTGTTTTCTTCTACTAGCTGGGCAATGAAGTTGTCTGCTAGAGAGGATAAAAATTTGATGGAGCCTTTACTCTTGGCTGTGTGGGTTTCCCAATGAATGTCAGGGTAATTGAAGTCTCCCATGATCACTATTTCATGTTTCTTTGAGAGCGTGGTCATTTGCTGTGAAAAAATCTCATCCATGTCTTCTGTCTGTCCTGGTGGTCTGTAATAAACGCCTAGTATGATGTCCTTATCATTGTTTTTCCCTTGAATTACTACCCAAATAATTTCCAGTAGATTATCATTCTGTAAAACTGTAATTTCTGTGGAGATGTGTTCTTTTTTAACATACAATGCAACTCCACCCCCTCTTTTATTAGTTCTATTCTTTTTGAATAAGTTGTATCCTTCCATCTGTATGTTCCAATCATGCATGTCGTTCCACCAGGTTTTTGTGATGCCGATGACGTCATAGTTTTCCTTGTGTATCATCAGCTCTAGTTCTCCTTGTTTGTTTCCCATGCTTTGTGCGTTTGTGTAAAAACATTTCAGATTGTGCTCTGCTGCATCCTTTTTCGTAATTTCCTTCTGAGTATCCTGTCTTGGGTCCTCTTTACCACATCTAGTAACCTTGTTTAGTATGTCTTTAGATGTCTTTCAGTCATGTGGGGCTTTACAGAGCTTTCAATAATACAAACAACGTTGTACTGAAATGTAAAGGTCTCGGCATTTGGTACTTTGAACAATTAATTTTCACTATTTACATCGCACAGGATCTGTTTTATAGTTACCGTGTAATATTCTTACATCCTGTACTAATATCACGTCTGCTATAAAAGAGATACTGTGTGATATAAATAGTGAGGGGACCCCAGACAGTATTATATGCTCTGCAGTGGGCCCACCACACAATATTATATTCTCCACAGTACCACAGTAGCCCCCCAGTGTTATATGCTCCGCAGTAGGTGTCCCCCCCCCCCACAGGATTATATGCTCCACAGTGGCATCCACACACAGTATTGTGTGCTTATAAATAGCCCCCCCCCAGTATTATATGCTCTTTAGTACACCCCCCAGTATTATAAGCCACCCCAGTATTATGAGCCCCCCCAGTATTATACACTTCCCCCAGTATTATAAGCCCCCTCAGTATTATACACTCCCCCCAGTATTATACACTCCCCCAGTATTATACACCCCACCCAGTATTATAAGCCCCCCCAGTATTATACACTCCCCCCAGTATTATAAGCCCCCTCAGTATTATACACTCCCCCAGTATTATACACTCCCCCCAGTATTATACACCCCACCCAGTATTATAAGCCCCCCCAGTATTATACACTCCCCCCAGTATCATACACCCCACCAAGTATTATAAGCGCTCCCCCCAACATCATATACACAGTGAGCCACTCTCATACTCACCCCTGAAGAGCCGCCGGCATCCACCTTCTTGTCACTGGCGGCGCTGATGACGTCATCGCGCCCGCGTCGGGGCAGAGGTCAAACTCTGCAGCCAGTGTAGGCCGCGGTCGCGCGATCCGCGGCCTACCCTGACAGCTTTCAGCTGTATGTGCATTTGCACATACAACTGAAGGCAGTGATCGCTCATCAACGGGGAATCCTGTACCGGATTCCCTGTTGGTGAGCGATCCGGGCGACCGCACGCGTGCCAGCATGGAGGGCTCTGCGTGCCCTCTCTGGCACGCGTGCCATAGGTTCGCCATCACTGGCCTAGAGCAACATGGCAGAAGGCATTGTCATACAGGGCAGACTGAAATATGGTGGGCAGCAAAATTGTCAAGATAAAGGTCCAGAGAAGAGTTAACAAATGGAGTATTGGAAGGGGTAATACAGTATCAGTATCATTAGCAATTAGCAAAAAAAAGTCATTTAAATGTGTATTTTACAATAAAAATAACAAAAATCAGCACGTCAGTGCACCATGAAATATGTTTCACTATAGATTCAAATGGCAGGATACTGCGAAATTAACAAATAAAAAAAAAAAAAAAAACAGAAAGGAGATTTCTGGGATCATTTGAAACCTCACTGGGAGCTGGCGATGGAATAAAGTCCTCTATTTGGGTCTATTTGTCCCCCATTCCCTTTGGTCCTAAGACTGTCAAGGCCCAATGTGCAGAGGTATCAGCAATGACATGACTTATTGAGATATGTATCCGCTCAGACACTGGCCATCTGCACTTCTGTTGAGGATCAGAAGAAATGAGGGACATGTCGCATGAACCAAGAAATGGAGGTAGATGAGTGCCATTTCTTTTGTCATTTTTCATCACCCCTGACCTCAAGTGACATTAAATGATCCTGGAAACCTTCTTTAAGTAAGTGTGTGTGTGTGTGTGTGTGTGTGTGTGTGTGTTTTGAATTGCTCATTATATAATTCCCCAGTGCTGCTGTTGAAACCAGGAAGAAGGGAAGACAGAAATAGTGAGTCCTAAACTCGACCCAGCTACTATCTCTGCCTATTTGCCTGAACTTCCCTAGGTAACTGGGCTGCAAAACCTTCCTAATAATAAGTGTCACACAGAACAAGAAAGGACAAAACATCACAGAAGAAAAAAAAAAAATCAGCAAGGCGAGGGTCAAAGTCAGAGAGATAAAGCAGTACAAAATCGTAATCCAAAAGAGTAGTCACAAGGGAAGCCAAAGGTCAGAGTTACCGATAGCTCTTCACTGTCAGAAGGGTGTTCCTGATAGTCTAGCTGGGAATGGCCCTTCTGACAGTCTGTCTGTAGCACTTTACTGTCAGAGGGAGCGTTCCTGGCCACCCCGCCATGACACTGAGCAGCGAGTATCATGGATGGGCAGTACAGAACACCCCTTCTGACAGTATAGCGCTACAAACAGACTTTTAGAAGCTAGACTGTCAGGAAAGCTCCTCCTGATAGTGAAGAGCTATCGGTAATGGCACTCATATCTCTTCCCCAGGGCATATAACTGGAACTGAATTCAGTGCACTGTTTGCTTTCTAGCTGTATATAAAACCGCATGTACCCGAGGACATGAAAGGTCCCCTTTAACTAAAAGCTAGTCAAGACAGGGAGAACCATGGATTTTACCAGCTGCGCACAATAATACTTGCTGCTAATGATAGTACACAACATATCAAAAACATTGTTATATTAATTTTAGGCATATTTTTGGGCATATTATAAGTTGCTATGAAATTCCAAAATACAAAAAAGTAGGCACCATGCCACCAGCACACCTTGCAGTCAATGGGGTCTGTCGGACTTCGTGTGTAACTATTTTTTTGGGTGATGCTAGTGTGAACCTAGCATAATATGTAAGTAAAAATTTAACTCCTGACTGGCAAAAATCAATAGACCAGCAGACAAGATATAACAATAACTATAAGTAAATGATAGGGAAATGTACAGGTCTATCATATAGAAGGGAATAAGAGTTCATTCACATGATTCCTTATAAGTGAAGTCTATCGCTAGAGGTTAGTGAACAGTAAAATGTTCGAGATTCCATATTCGTTTCGAGTAGCCCCCCAATATTCGACTACTCGAATCGAATATCGAACCCCATTATAGTCTATGGGGGGAAAATGCTTGTTTCAGGGGTAGGCAACATTCGATCAAATTATACTTACCAAGTCCACGAGTGAGGGTCTGGCTGGATCCTCCGAGAAGTCTTCTCTGTGCAGCGTCCCCGCGGCGTCTTCCAGCTCTGAATTCACTCTGCCAGGCATCGGGCCTGGGCAGAGCCGACTGCGCATGTCCGCACTACAAGCGGATATGCACAGTCGGCTCTGCCCAGGCCCGATGCCTGGCAGAGTGAATGAAGAGCCGGAAGACGCCGCGGGGAAGCAGCAAGGAGAAGACTTCTAAAGGTAGGAGAAGAACCAGCGTTGATTGGCCGACTGTATAGCATTCGGCCAATCAATGCTGGTTCTGCATCAAACTTTTCCATTCGAATAGCGAGTGGTACTCGATCGAGTACTTTGAATACCGTAGTATTCGATCGAATACCTACTCGATCGAGTACTACTCGCTCATCTCTATCTATTGCTATGTTCGACTGTCACAAATTCCTCTAATAGCTGGATGAGTAGCAAGGCGCGGATTCCGGATATGTTACTTTCATCTTGTTACTTAGAGGATTTCACCCGAAGTCTGCCTGCAAAGAGTCCATGTGATATATGCTAAGGCATACATAGGACTCCTAACGTCAGAGATACAGTATAATGGAGAGGACTCTTAAGTGCTTCACTTTTAGGGTCCGCTCACACATTGGAAAGTGAAGAGGAATTATAGGTGGTCTTTGAGGTGGTCTCACCAGTCTCATCTACTCTTTGAATGAGATTTCAGCGGTTGGATCCTTGTTACTCGTGTAGAGCCGGCCACATACAGATAAGATGTCCTAAGTATTTTGCAGTTATTGTGATTATTCGGAATAGCTTTATGGAGGGCGAGCTTTACGGCTTCATGTCACCAAGCTGCTCTTTTTCATCTTTCTGAATGATTTGATCTGGAATTGAGGAGCATTTAATTTGTGCATTTGCCTACAAGTATTTGAGACAGAGCTAAATCTAAAGATTATGACTCTTATTTTAAGGAGTGAAGTAAATGAAAGTGATAGATGAGCATTTTATATCATTTTTACAGTCTTTAGTTTTGCAGACATCGGGCAGCCATGATCATTTCGCTCAAATGGTGAATTCTTTTCTGCATATACTAAGAGCCACTAGCAGGGATGTAAAGATTGAGATCTCAGGGGGCATGACTGGCCACAGAGGGGCATCTGGCCCTCGGCCACTTCATAGAGCTGATCGGCAGGGGTCCTGGCTGATGGACCCTCAATGATCTCTTACTGATGACCCAATCCTGAGGAAAGGTAATCCATACCAAGGAACCAGGATAACCCTTAATAATGAATGACCTATCATTAACTCCTTCTCGCTCAGTGCCATACGATTACATAGCACTGAGCGTGTAGTTAACACTCATCATCGTAATAGTAGAGCGCTGTACACAGCCAAGGCCCGTGTTTAGCTGCCAGAGTCAGAAGATACTCCTACTTCGGCAAATTAAAAAATATTTTTATTGATATATTATTTTCATGTTTAATTTTGAATTGTCTGCAAATTTTTAGTGGTTTTGTTCAAGGGAACCCACCTCCCATTTTTTTCCTTATGGACAGATGGACATGTGACAAAATCCATCCAGTTTGTACAGAATTATTTCATATATTTGAATACAAAATATTAAAAATGAGAAGAGATTACAGAGGGAGACAGGTGGGAGGAGGGACATGTTAACAGAAACAAAAGCAACCAAACTTCAACAACATGAGGACATTGACTTCCCACAAATTGTAGGAAATTCAGGGGACGTATTCTCTTCACCGAACTGTGGGTTTGGAACTTAGTTGTCCGGCAACCTAACATCAAGATCTACTGGCCCCCTCTCTGAAGTCTACTGGTAGATCGAGATCCACAGCTTGGCCCCTCTTGAACCTAACCAGTGAATAACCTTGAAACCTCAAATGCCTAATTCCGAAATTAAGCTTTCAATATTTTCAGATCAAAAGACACAATTCTCTTTGTATTTCCCTTTAAACCTTATTATTTGAATAATTTGTTTGAAATTAGATTGATGAAAAGACAATTAAAAAGTCAATCCAAGACGTCATGTTTATGAGACGGCTGCCTTCAAAGTCACAATTCCCACTTTCCTAAGTGATAATTATAAGAACAACGTCAAAACTTCATCTTCAAGATGAAGGTAAAAATACCGGTGACATTCCTCTGGTGTGACAGCTGCCGCAAAAATATTACGTAAGGATGGGATTAATCCTCTAATGAAAGGGTTGGAAAACAGATCAGAGTTTTCACCTAGTTTTAGACTTCTGCTAAGTACCCAGCCAAACTGAAGATAAAAACCGCAGCCTGAGAATCTGGCACATGCTGGATGGGGCCAACTGTGTCTTACCACGTGGCCGGTAACAGGGGCACAGGTAAAAGTAAGGACTCCCCATGCAATGTCTCTTCACACCTGCCTCCCAAGGCTCATCTGTACTGTACCCGGGTCTATAAAGTGACCAAGTGGCCTAGCCAGACCTCTGCTAGGCTCTTAAAAGATTAGGGCCACCAGTCCCAAGGGAAATGTCCTGCTCTCTCTTCTTTTCAGTATACACTGTGTGCAGAAGTATTACGCAAATGAGTATTTTGATCACAACATCCTTTTATACATGTTGTCCTACTCCAAGCTGTATAGGCTTGAAAGCCAACTACCAATTATGTAAATCAGGTGATTTGCATCTCTGTAATGAGGAAGGGTGTGGTGTAATGACATCAACGCCCTATATAAGGTGTGCTTAATTATTAGGTAACTTCCTTTCCTTTGGCAAAATGGGTCAGAAGGGAGATTGGACGGACTCTGAAAAGTCAAAAATTGGAAGATGTCTTGCAGAGGGATGCAGCAGTCTTGAAATTGCAAAACTTTTGAAGCGTGATCACCGAACAATCAAGCATTTCATGGCAAATAGCCAACAGGGTCGCAAGAAGCATGTTGATTAAAAAAAAAAAAAAAAAAAAAAAGGTGCAACTGCCCATGAATTAAGGAAAATCAAGCGTGAAGCTGCCAAGATGTCATTTGTCACCAGTTTTGCCATATTTCAGAGCTGCAACGTTACTGGAGTATCAAAAAGCACAAGGTGTGCGATACTCAGGGACATGGCCACGGTAAGGAAGGCTGAAAAACGACCACCTTTGAACAAGAAACATAAGATAAAACGTCAAGACTGGGCAAAAAATATCTTAAGACTGATTTTTCTAAGGTTTTATGGACTGATGAAATGAGAGTGACTCTTGATGGGCCAGATAGATGGGCCCGAGGCTGGATCAGTAAAGGGCAGAGAGCTCCACTCTGACTCAGATGCCAGCGAGGTGGAGGTGGGGTACTCGTATGGGCTGGTATCATCAAAGATGAACTTGTGGGACCTTTTCGGGTTGAGGATGGAGTGAAGCTCAACTCCCAGACCTATTGCCAGTTTCTGGAAGACGCCTTCTTCAAGCAGTGGTACAGGAAGAAGTCGGTATCGTTCAAGAAAAACATGATTTTCATGCAGGACGATGCTCCGTCACATGCATCCAAATACTCCACAGCATGGCTGGCCAGTAAAGGTCTAAAAAAAGAAAAAATAATGACATGACCCCCTTGTTCACCTGATCTGAACCCCATAGAGAACCTGCGGTCCCTCATAAAATGTGAGATCTACAGGGAGGGAGAACAGTCCACCTCTCAGTCAGTGTCTGGGGGGCTGTGGTGGCTGCTGCACGCAATGGTGATTGTAAACAGATCAAGCAACTGACAGAATCTATGGATGGAAGGCTTTTGAGTGTCATCATAAAGAAAGGTGGCTATACTGGTCACTTTTTTGGGGGGGTTTTATTAGAAATGTTTATTTCTAAATTTCATGTTGTTATATTGGTTTACCTGGTGAAAATAAACAAGTGAGATGCGGATATACTGTATTTGGTTTTTATTAAGTTGCCCAATAATTCTGCACAGTAATAGTTACCTGCACAAACAGATATCCTCCTAAGATAGCCAAATCTAAAAATACCCCACTCCAACTTCCAAAAATATTAAGCGTTGATACTTATGAGTCTTTTGAGTTGATTGAGAACATACCGTAGTTGTTGAACAATAATAAAAAGAATCCTCTCAAATACAACATGCCTAATAATTCTGCACACAGTGTATATTGGAGACTGCCTATCTATATGACAACTTCTCTAACACGGTAGGCTTCAATATACCAACTCAGCCCTATACATGGAAGTCTATCTCCATGATAGCCAGTAATGTAATAGTGCAAAATTTGTAAAATGACCCCCCCCCCCATCTAACCTATAGCTACTTTTGGCATTAAAGGATTAATAAGGTGTCTTGACAAGGTGAGGAACATGTTGGAAAGCCTATACCATAAATCTTAGTGTATCATAATCAGAACCAACTCCAATCATCAGTTGTCCGTGGGCTCGTTCATGTACAGTATTCTGCAAAAGTTTTAGGCAGGTGTAAAGATGCTGCAAAGTAAGGGAGGTCCCTGGAGAACTAAGTGCAGCTCTTCTGTGGATATAGGATATACTACCAACAACAGTAGATCACCGAGTTAAAAAAAGACTGTCTTGTCCTTGCACAACATGGCAAATCATTACCTGAATCCTCCGTCACACCCTGCGATTGGTTCGCAACAGTGACCTGGGCATGCTGAGTGGCCCAATCACAGGTCTTACTAGTAACCCCATCACAGAAGAGCGCCCAACGTCAACAGGAAAACGACAGACACTGGAAAGAGGCCCACAATAAGTAATAGAAGGTGAGATTTTTTTTTTTTCAATTTTAACACCTCTCCTGGGCCCTCACCTGTTATACTTTGGGGTCTTTTGAGATTCTTCACTTTCACATTGACATAACTTTGGCTGTGTTTGCCTTAGAGAGCCAGAAATTACATAGATAGCTTTGTATGAGCGCTGAGAGTATTCTACATTGTGATGTAAGCCAATTAGAGGCATGGTTCGTACCAAACTTGTTCAACCCGAAATGAATTAGGGACTTGAGCCGCCAAACTCAAAAACGAAATGAATCTTGAGAGGTTCTCCCATCTCTAGTGAAAACCATGTTTAGCAATTTGATAATAACTAACAATAACAGTGAGCCCAGATCAACCATGACACCGCACACAAGAGCTGCAATGCTAGGTTCACACCTGCATTCCGGTTTCCGTTCCAGAGGTCCGCTTAGGGACCCCCGAATGGAAATTTAATTCTCTTAAAAAAAGCTGTTACCCACAGAAACCCGTGGACCCCATAGACTATAATGGGATCTGAAGGGTTTTTGACCAGTTTCCACCCAAAAAGGGCAAAAAATGTTTACTTGCAGAGCTTTTCTCGCTGCATTTTTCAAGTGGAATAGGGGACGGAATCCCCCAGCGGAGAGCAGGCGCAGGTGTGAACCTAGCCTAAGAGTGCCTTAATCCAAACCCATTGAAAGACAGCATGGTAGCATACAATGTCCTTCTTCATCCTGCTGAGCCTAATGTGCACCCACCAGTCCTAGGTAAATTAATGCTGTCATGAGATGGCCACTCGCAAGTCGCAACTTTCAAACTATGATCCAGAATCCGGCCAACTCTTTCAAGTCTACAGTCACGATTGCATCATATTGGGTATAATAATACGACAATGTTCACAATCATTAATTCTTCTTTGCATGCTCTAAGTTGTACAGAACCATAATATAACAACTACAGAAGTCTATAGGGCGACACTGCATCTATCTGTGAATCATTGGATGGTACAATGTAGAGGTAGTCTCCCTAATATATGTATATCCATAAAGCAGCATACTGGATTGCCATGGTATGGTCTCTATGCATATGGGTCTGCTCTGTCCCTGACCCCTACCATATGCCCCACTCAGTGGCGTAACTACCGCCATAGCAGCAGAGGCAGCTGCCACAGGGACATTAGGGGCCCGGTGACAGCCGCTACCACTGCTATCATTAGCAGACCCACGAGTATAATGATTGGCGGCCCGGGAGAGGTAAGAAACATAAAAAAACATTGTTACTTACCGCTCCACGATCCGTGCAGACTTCGGCCTAGTCGCCTGACACCTCATGACCCCGACCTGTGTCCCGGGTCATGTGACGTCTGACGTCATTGAAGATGGACTACTTCGGAGGTCGACAGCGTAGGAGCCGGGGGACAGGTAAGAAACAGTAGTTTTTTTTTTATGTTTTTCTCCCCCTGGGTCTCCGATTATTATACTTTGGGATCTGAAAAGACCCCAGAGTATAATAATTGATTATGGGTGTCCACAGTGGGACGTAATACTGTGTGCAAGGGCCACTATTGGTGATAATACTGTGTGCAAGGGCCACTATTGGTGATAATACTGTGTGCAGGGGCCACTAAGAGACATAATACTGTGTGCAGGGGCCACTATGGGGGATAATACTGTGTGGAGGAGCCACTATGGGGGATAATACTGTGTGAAGGGGCCATATGGGGCATAATAGAGTGCGCAGGAATGCGTAGGAGGGGGTCGGTCAAGGTCTTTGGCGTCAGTGTCAGACGGGGAAGGGGGGGGCATATCAAAAGTTCGCCTCGGGGCCCTACCATTCCTAGTTACGCCACTGGCCCCACTATAGGTTCTCATCTCCAACCCTGTAAAAACAGATGAGCTATCTTTCTCCTAAATGGAAATGAACCTTTATTAATCACATTGTTGAGCTTCAGGTTTTACCAGCGTTTCCCTTTAACACTCTAACTCTTGGTACGATGTACGTGAATGAATATATCACATTATTCCATGCAGAAGACACTTTGTAAACTTGACACAGTTGAACGGTCGGTAAAAACCCAATCGCACAGATAGTGGTCCAAATATTTCACTCGCTCAGATGCCTTAGATATTCTCCCGTGTCTTTCACATGCAAAACAGTCACCTATTGACTGCGCTGTATGAGAATGACTAGCGGCCCATCTCTTCTCCCTCAGGAGGCTCGTGGCTCAGTACATCTTGAGTAGCTTTATGAGGCTTCTCTGTGAAGTGTTCCTCCTCACTAAGTCTACCCAAGTCATTTCCAGTCTTGCTGATTTTATTTAGCATCTCATTGGCTTCTGCATATCTCTGACACAGAACAGCACTTCTAAATTAAAATGCTATTTCCCGGCCTTCAAACTTCAAGAATTCTTAGTATCAGAATCCTAAATGGATTATTTCTGCTGAACCATGTAGAGACTGCTTGTCCTACGATATTAGACTAGGTGGATGAAATGTATACGTGTAGTGACAAGATGATGATTGGTTGACAATCCAGATATCAGGTCTTTAAGACATTCCCTGAGAATTCTAAAGCAGTATTAGGACTCTTCCCAGAGAGTATTGGGTTAAGGGGATATTGTCACTCCTTGGGGAGAGACCACCATATAGGTGCGTGGAGACTTATTAAGCCTTTAGCACTCCACTTTGCAAGAGACCATAGGAAGAATATGCAAATCTGTCTTCCATAATGTAATTAGGAAGTCAGCTGCTGCCTCAGTGTTGCAAACCAATAGAGGGCACTCACTGCAAAACAAAGGCCTCTTGGAAGGTCAAGCATGATGCTAAAGGGAGCAAACCTTTATTGGGTTATTTCACTGAAATTCTGTCTTCCTAACTACATCAGGGAAGACAGGCTTGCACATTCCAGTGAGCACCCTCTATTGGTTTGCAACACTGAGGCAGCAGCTGACTTCCTAATTACATCATGGAAGACAGATTTGCATATTCTTCCCAGAGAGTATTGATCAAGTAGAGGGCATTTGTCTCCGTCGGATATCTTACTGAAGTGCATGACCCAAGATCTTAGTAGAGTTGAGTTTTGTAGATTTTTCTGCGATATAAAGGCACATGACTAATTTAGGGTGTGATTTAGCTACGAGTTGCATGTGACTAAGGCAATCCAACACCCATTAGACAAGTAACTGGGATAATATGGTATAGCGCCCCCTTTACTGGCATCTACAATGTATAATGCCCCCCTTAGGAATCCATTACATGGTATATGGAAGATTTACACGTGCCTCATTGTACATTCTTTAGGGCTAGTTCACATGGGCATAGAGGAGGCCGATTATGGCACGTAATCCACATCATAATCCGCCCCCTCACAATGGTGGTCTATGTAGACCGCCAGGCTACTTTTTTCCATGAGCGGCTTGTCGCTCACGGAAAAAAAGAAGTGGGCTGCGCTTTATTCAGGCGGATTCCGCGGCTCGTTGAGCCGTGGCGTCCACCTTGCGGCAGCAACTACCGTAGTCGGCCCATTCATTTGAGCCTACTCTGGAGGGGAAGCCACGACTGTCGGAAGCCGTGACAGTTGTGGCAGGCGGGTTTTGACCTGAGAGTGACGCGGCTTCCTGCATCACTTACGGTGCCAAAATCCATGCTTCCGCTCCCTGTGTGAACTTACCCTTAGTCTATCTTGTCTCTTGTTCACTGTGCTGTTCGGATTCCTCTATTGCTATCTGGATTCTGGCAGAAGAGAGGTGGATTATAGTCTTCTTCAATGGGATTATTAACAGGAAGTTCAGAATGTCTGCCCCATGGTCACTCACTAACTCACATATCTCCAGTTCTGAGAATGGCCAACATAACTTATTCAAACATATGTTTAAATGGTAGAAGGCAAGCTTTCTAAAAAATATCACCAATAATGGCTATTGACTCTTCTCGAATATTCCTTAAAGCACACTTCAATGTAAAACCCTTAAGGCATGTGTTCCATAAACTTAAAGTAAGATCCAGTTTATCTTTTCCTCTTAAGTTGTGTTCTTGCATAAATTTCTTTAATTTGTTGTATTTTTATTAGGGTTTTTCAAGACATAGAAAAATCTACATTTGTAATAGCAACTAGGGATGGAAAGACCATCAAACCTGATAGACTACCAGTTTAAGACTGAGTTGATCAGTAGGGATCTAGCCACTAGGACCTCAAGTCATACCGAGAACAGGCTGGTGGCAACCAAAAATGAAAAATGGCAACTCACGCTATGATTCTCCATCATAAATAATGGGAGTAATGGAAATTTCCAAGTGCCAGTTGTCTAAATGACATGTCATTCATGGTTTTGATTCGGCTCAGCAGACTTGACATAATGTGGGCTCACATAGAAGTCTCAGATGGGATGATGGTATAAGTAGTATTAGGGATGTAGAATGTACCTGCCAAACTTACCAAAGTCTTAAGAACAGTACAGTCAGATAACTTCAGAATCAGTTATAAGGAATCTATCACAGCTGACCAGATATGGCCACTTTTATCCGCCATATTAGTTGGCCAAGGATGACTGATGGCACTATATATAAGAGTCCTGCCCAATTCTTCCAAAATTACCCACATTATGCAACATTTGTAGAATGTTAATGGTACAACTAGTCATTTTTTCCTTGGCATGTAAAAATGATAGCTACGTTATTAGAAAAGGTTACCCATAAGTAAAGCGTTTGTTTTAAAGCCCGACGTAGGAAATGTTTCGATCGTCTTATACTGTCATAGTACGTTTTACAGTCTATATTTCATCTGACAAGGCCGCTGCACTCTCTAACAGCTGGCTGTGGTTTCTCACATGCTCTATTTCTCTGATTTTGTAAACGTGTCAATGTAAGTAGACAAGTTCAGAAGAGAGAGAAGAATATTTATCTGTAGCGGAATATACTGTCATTCACACTCTGGACTGGTGTTTAGCTTTATATGTAAAATACTAATAGGCTGCTTTTATTATTTTTCTTTCTAACCAATGCTATTTGTTCCATAGATGGCGGATGAGATTGTTCGCACAATGCTTGTCAAGAAGGGAAGCCAAGTGATTCTTCACAAAACTGATTAGGAAGGGTATTGGGGTCAGCTGGACCTGGAATGTTCTGCAGGCCACAAAGAAACTACTGAAGCTACAGATGGAGCAGCCCTTAACTTGACACTTGAGCCCAGGTATGTATAATGTGATGATAATGGTGTGCTTAAAGCTGATAATGCTAATGGCTTCCTAGAGAAGATAGTTGTTAGGGAATTGCTAGGACAGCAATTCCCCAGTAGCTGTTGAACCCTGGGATGGGACACAAGAGACAGTGAGCCCTAAGCTGAAGCCCCCAACTGTCCCTTCCTATTGCCGAAGACGGTCCCTTCCTGTATATGTGAGACACAAAACGCAGACAAGATGGACAACTACAAAGGGAGGTCAGATAGCCAAGGGTCAGTAACAGTCGAGCGATGCAGTGCCAAATCAGAGTCCAAAGAATAGTCAGTAGGGAAAGCCAAAGGTCAAGGATAAGAATGCAAGCAAAAACAGAGACAGCAAGGAGCAAGTATGCACAAGGCAATAGCAAGCACTGGTGTGAATGAGAGCCAAGACTAAATAGGGAGGAAGAATACGCCCCTGGATTTGACAGGAAGGCAGACTGTCAATCACAGGGCAAAGGCAGATTAACCATTAGAGGAGCAGAGAAAACTGAAGGTGAAGGAGATGGGTGTGGTGGAAAATCAATTATCAAGGTGAAAGAATAGGGCAGTGTTCAGAAAGTGCAAGAAGAACCCAAAGGAATAAGTCACAACCGAACACATCTCCTGCGCCACAGCATATGGCCGGATGATGACGCCAAAGCCCGGACGGGCAAAGATGTTACAATAGTATTTGATGGTGCCACAACCCGAAATGAGGGATCTGGAGGAAGCGAGTGGTAGTGACAGTGGTGACGCCACAGGGTAGGCCAAATACACTCAACTGGACTCCTCCAGTCCATCTCCCAGGCTAGATACTGATGAATTGGGCCTGTGTGGTACCTGATGGTGGTGGTAGTTGTTCCCCGGGGTGCTTCCAGTTGGAGAGGGGTCCTAGTCCTAGGGGTGTAGTCTCCAACCTGGTAAACCTGGGTTTTGGGAGAAGGGTGCCCAAACTATGATGGCAATAAGGTGCCTTGTACTCCACTCCAGTAAGTAAATATTAAAACTAGGTGCACCTACTATTTGATTCTGGGGGCTGAATATAAGGAAGTCCACGTACCAGAACACAGCTCCTCAATAAGCAGGACTTCTATCCTCCTCCTTGGCACAGTACATGGACAGGACTTTTGAACCTACACCCCATCAGGGCTCCCAGATCTTACATAACACAAGTTTGACCTGAGCATTGCAGCATTGTCCCATATGATTAAATGGGTCCCATGAACGCAGCTGATCAGCAAGAATCCCAACAGCTTGGCCCCCACAATCTATAACTGATGACCTATCTTAATGATAAGCCATCATCTTAAAAAAAATGCAATTGTCATGGCTCATAATTTACATTATCTGTACTTAGTATGTTTTTGGATTGTGGGAGGATAGCTACACAAACATGGGGAGAGCATACAAACTCCTTGGAGATATTGTCCTTGGTTGGATACAAACCAAGGACTCCAAAGCCACCGTACTGTCCCTGAGAAGTTTGATGGCACGAAGCTAAGAAAACATCAGTCCATATCAGACCAATCTAAGGGCTCGGTGTTCAGTCTATCACATCTCGATATACTTTCTCATTGTGCTTTCGCTGCCGCTGTAATTAAAGAGGACACAGCTGGTTGCCGACATTCACCATGGAAGAGACTATGGCAATAATTTGTCAGATTAGTAAATGAACTAAGGTTGTTGGTTGCGCGCAGAAAATCTATCAGAGTCCACAAGCAGTTAGCCGGGGTAATGACTCAGAGGCTCGTGGTTTAGTCAACAAACTAATGAGCTGGGCTTACTCTGTGTAATGGAGTTCTAGTTCTGAGCATTTGCTATGCATGAACTCTCTCGCTCCAGACCATCCTTACTGCCTTAATATCCAGCACCAATGTGACAGAGCCACTGAATTATCCCAGCTTAATTTCTGCGGCCCCATTCAGCCAGAAACTCTGTATTAATAATTTACAGACAATGAGGAATGGCTCAGTCAGGATTCGCGCCTTCCTTTTTTGATTAACCCCTCGTCTCAGGATAGAAGGGAATTCATTCTCCTACCCATAGAACTGAGAAGGAAACACTTCCTTAGTTTATAATGTTAAAATATAATCTGTTATATTAGTTGTTTCTATGAAGTTTGCAGATCCTTTCATAACTCCCAAAGCTTCAGGGGTGACATCATTCCATGGAGGATCAATATCTACATAGAAAATGTTCTAAAGCTTCAAGTAATAAAAAAGCAAGTCCATAAGATTCCCCTCCCGATCCAAAAAGCTCTGCAGACTAAGGTAATACCACCCATTTGACTCATTCGATGGGGAAACTATGCTTAAATATACATATAATGTGCATAGCGTCATCCGAGTA
This sequence comes from Leptodactylus fuscus, assembly GCF_031893055.1. Lineage (NCBI taxonomy): Eukaryota > Metazoa > Chordata > Amphibia > Anura > Leptodactylidae > Leptodactylus > Leptodactylus fuscus. The sequence goes on from NC_134269.1 coordinate 41,288,944, forward strand.
GTACAAGTACATTAGTACACTCGTGAAACTTTACTCATAAAGTTGGAATAGAGGTCCAGTGTGACGACCTTCATTGCATTCCACTCAGTGGCATAACTAGGAATGGCGGGGCCCCATGGCGAAGTTTTGACATGCCCCTGCACATAGTATTATGCCCCATTGTGGACACCCATGTACAATTGTTATACTCTGGGGAGGATACAAACACTGTTACTTACCTCTCCCTGGGCTCGGATGCGGTCCCTGCTGATGCTGGCCATCTTCAATGACATATGGGATGTCACTTGACCTGGGCTTGTGTCGCATCTCATAAAGACGTAGGCGCTGGCCATGTGATGTCAGGGACGTAACTCCTGCCTGGAGCCCGGTGAGGTAAGTAACACTATTTTTTATATTCCTTCACCTGTCCTGTACCCCCAAATATAATGATAGCGGTGTTTGTGGGGTCCACGGCTGTACTTACAGATCCCAGCTCCTGCTCACAGCAGCCTCCACAGAAGAATAAGCAAAGGTGGCCGTGGGCAGGATCCAGGATTGGTAAGTAAATAGAACCGTTACCGGCTGGAGTTACTCCAGTTGCTAACGGCCTACTAAAAAAAAAAAAAAAAACGCACCGGTATCGGCTTTCACCAGGCCCCCTAATGTCCCAGGCACTGTGGCAGCTATTACTGCTGCTACCCCAGTAGTTACGCCCCTGGGCCCTCAAAATATGAGTGACTTAAGAAACTGTATTAAGATCATATGATTCCCCATGTTTCAAAATCAATGGAAATGGTGGTTCAGGAACCCTGACCATTGGTCTTCATAGTGTCCAGATATTAATGTTATTAAGTACTTTCTAACTTTTGCTAGTTCATACCAACGAAACCAGAGTTAGCCATAGTGGCCTCAACAAAGTACAATGATCCATAGTGGCCCCTTCACACAATACAACATCCCGTAGTGGCCCCTCCGCACAGTATAATGTCCCATAGTGGCCTCAACATAATATAATGATACATAGTGACCCCTTCACACAATACAAGGTCTCATAGTGGCCCCTCCACACACTATAATGTCCCATAGTGGCCCCTTCACATAGTGTAGCATCCCATATTATCTCCTCCACACAGTATAGTGGCCCCAATGTGTTTTCCAAAAATTTCAGGTTTTAGCTAAACTCCAAATTTTTTGGGTCACCACTCATGAGCTATTATTATACGCTGAGGTCTCTTCACACCAAACAGTATAATAAGCAGAGACCCAGAAGTGATAAAACATAAAAAACTGACCTTCCCTGGACTCCCCAGGGCCTCCACTTATCATATCTGGGATCTGAAGTCTGAATCCGTGAGTATAATAAAGAAAATGGCGGCGGGCATGTGCAGTCGGCTATGCCCGAGGCCTGATGGCGCATGCGTAGGAGACTGAAGCCAGCGACAGAATAAGATGCAGAGAAGGGCGATTCCAGACGAAGACAGAGGCGGCGCTGGAGATTTCTCTCACAGCATTAGGGACGCCTCCAGTGCTGCGAGAGAACTCATTTGTATACCAAAGAAAACCAGGATTTCTTCCGAACGGCAGCGTGAAGAAAACAGCTAAAGGTAGGAGAAGAATAGCCTTTCTTAAGGCTATTCCTATGTGTTAGTGAGAAAAAATGTCATTTAAATGATAGAATCCCTTTAAGACATATAGAGAAACCGCCAGTGCTTCCCTGGGTATAAGTGGCAAAATGCAACGGTTTTGGAAATCGCAGCATGTCCACTGCATGTATTTTTCCACAGTGTGTGGATATAATTCACTAGAATCCTCCCCGCTTTGCAGGAACTGTAAAACTCAGGGGTTTTTTCCACGGCATTTACACTGTGACACACCACGGCATTTACACTGTGGCACACCACGGCATTTACGCCAAACGCGGCCCTAGCCTTACAGTTTTACATTGATGATCAGTCCTCCATATAGATCATCAATGAGAAATCAGTGTTCCCCACTGATCAGCAATATGAACGGGCTATGGTGCCTGTTTATATCTGTTTATACTGTAGTGACCATGTGATGTACTTACAGTCTTGTTACCTAGATATGTATAGGACCAGGCTGTAGTTACATTACATGGCCGCTATGGAATGTATGATACTATATAAACCAAAAAAGGGGTCATGGCACTTACACAGGTACCATGGTCCATTCAAAGTCTGAGGGGTATGAGTGGTCAGATAGGGAGTAATGCTAATAATACTAAAAATGTGGAAGTTTGTGTGTTTGTATGTTTGTTCATCAATCACACAAAAATGGCTGAACAGATTTGGATGAAATTTGGCACATAGATAGTTTGTAACCTTGTTCAACACATAAGCAACTTTTAATCCTGGTAATGACATGGCTTCACGACTGTGAATTTATGGGCACATACTATATTACACTGCTCTTGGCAGCAGGCTGATAAAGCCAGGTCTGTTATCTCTTATGTAAACACACGGCTAACCCTCAGTCTATTTGCATATTATCTGATCTGCTCCAGGCAGTGCTGACACACTTTTATCCAAATTGGCAGTTTGCTAATTTTAAACATTCCGGGAAAAAGAAAATCTAATTTGTTGCAAAATTCTAAAACAACGAGAGCTATGAAGGTAACCAGAAGTCACAGAGTTCTCCTCAAGTGGAGCTCAGGGGGATCTTCGACGCCAACAACACGCTCATTATATGGCCTGAGATACTGAGATGCCAGAACAATGACAGACACGGTGTGAGAAACAAGTTCTGCAGCAGGCAGCTTGAGAGCTGCCAAAACGCCGGAGCAGGCAAACCATCGACTGCAGCAATTTGCTGAATATAGGCAGATCATCAACGCCAACAACATGCAGACAAAGTTGTGGGCAGAAGCTGGTTTTCCCATATGGAACAGCCCTTTAAGAGCCTCAGTTAAATATTAGTTTTATGGGAAAAGAATTGTATGGATGGCACTGCTAGTTCTCAATAAAGTCCATAATTAGATATATTCAAAAAAACATGTAGGTCAACAGAAGATTAAATGGTCTTAGAATATTGGTGGTGCTCTTCATCCAAAATATACAAAATAGCATATGAAAATTACCATAGATACTCGAGTATAAGCCGACCCGGCATATAAGACAACCTCCCTAATTTTACCACAAAAAACTGGGAAAACTTATTGACTCGAGTATAAGACTAGGGGGAAATGCAGCAGTTACTGGAAAATTTCAAAAATTAAAATGGTCAGAGTTTTTGGATTCAGTAGATGCTGGGAAAGGGGAAGGGGAGGGGGTGTTTCGGTTGTCTGTCTGCCCCTTCCCTGAGCTTGAGGACTGTTTTTTCTTCCCCCACTTGGAATTCAGCCTGGCTGAATATAGGGGATCTGCAGTGCTCCTATTAACCCCTTCCCAACGGAACAGGAGCACTGCAGATCCCCTATATTCAGTAGACCGGGCACTTTCAGACACAGGATACCTAATGTGTTTGTGTTTCATAGTAATTTTCTACTTTTGTATGTATTCTAGGGAAAGGAGGGATTTACAACTTCTTTAAAAAAAAAATTTAAAGCTTCTTTTTTTTCCCACTATTTTATGGAAGATGCTGACTTGAGTATAAGCCGAGGGGGTTTTTTTCAGCACAAGAACTGTGCTGAAAAATTCGGCTTATACTCCAGTATACACGGTACTTGAGATAAGAGGAAAAGCAAGGAGGGCGCTCACCAGACAATAATGAATCTTCTAAAACATCATCCTTGTTAGGATTGTGCAGAAGCTGCGGCCATGAGATGGGCGTCGCTGCCTGTTCTTCTGTACAGTCCAGGGTTGCAGGGGTTAACCTGCCTTGCAACAGCCGGGTGTGGTCGAGTCTTTGATGGACTGGTGTGTCGACCTATGGACGCTCGGCTGGGCTGTTTGCTGGTGACCGCCCCTTGCATATATAAGGGGGCTGGTCTGGACACCCAGCACTCTATGATCACATTCTGAAACCTGAAAGTGTGTGTGTGCGTGCGTGCGTGCGTGCGTGCGTGCGTGCGTGCGTGCGTGCGTGCGCGCGCGCGCGCGCGCGCGCGCGCTCCAGCCTGTAAACCTTAGTTGCCCTTGCTAGCAATCTTCCCTGAGTTAGCGATGTCACTATTAGTCAGGCAGCATGCTGCCATGTATGTTGTGTGATAGTACTCAGTGGCTTTAGCTAGCATTCCTTCTCAGTTTGGGGTCACTGGAAGTGGGCTTGGCAGTAGTTGTCTTGGTGGTTGGGTGGAACAACATCACACTGGGTTTAGTTGGTCTCTGGCTGCACAGGACTCTGTGAATTGTTAACAGAGCACACCTGGTCCTTTAATTTAGCTGGCAGTGACATCAACTGTCAGGCAGTGTTCACACTAGGTGTTGGCAGTTCAGAAGCTCAGAGGGCTCTGCAGGGTTTTCATTTGTTTAGTTTTTTTTTTTTTTAATAAACCCTGCTGACCATAACAATCCTTTATTAAGGTAAACTTGTTTAAAAACAGCCTTCGGGAGGGAGGAAAAACATTACAGACGGTATGAGAAAAAAACGCTGCAGCAAATGCGCGCATAGCTATCTGTTAATTAATTTAGTTAATAGAGAGGATGGGCTGAATATGCCATTCCTATTGGTCTTAAACGCGGATGCTATATTATGCCTCCCGACATGTAGACTCAGGGAAGAGTTGAAATAGCGAGCGGAGTTGGAAATTGAAAAGCTATGAATGCATGTGCGTACTGCTATTTGCCGATTGGTCGCTTCGAACACGTTCAAGTCTTCATTCAGGTCCGCTATTAGGGGAGGAGTAAGATAGTAGGTTGGGTGAAATATCCCCCTGTGATTGGTTGACAATACGACTGACACATCTTTTGTAAATTTTGTTTGATTATACTAAGGTATATTTAAACCTGAGATTCTAGACATTTGTGATTGCATTTAAGGCTTGAGAAAGCGCTCTAAGGAGCACGAAACGGTTGTTGCCTCATACCGCCTGTAATGTTTTTCCTCCCTCCCGAAGGCTGTTTTTAAACAAGTTTACCTTAATAAAGGATGATGTTTTAGAAGATTCATTATCGTCTGGTGAGTGCCCTCCTTGCTTTTCCTCTTATCTCAAGTAAATATTGTTTAGTTATTGGTGCCTCACATGGAGCCTTGTCTCTAGTAATATTCACTTGCAGCATCTAACATCTGCAGTTTGGTATTTCTAAATTCAAAGGAGCTTAGAGCGGATGAGTCACAGGACTCCTAGATCTCACAAGACATGTAACTGTTGTGTTCTTAAGTATTAGAGATTTTCTAATCAGTGTATAACAAGCTAAATCAGCAAAGACAACAAGAAATACAAGGTGACTACCAAGTTACATGTTCTACCTTGAGACTTGGGGAAAAGTCATGAAGGAACACTTGTGCACATGTAAGGAGCTGACGGTTAACTCTCTAGTCTGGTGACCTTATGTGGGTGACTTGTGAAGATTTCTGTTATGTCTTCTGTTCTTTTACTATATTTCTATATCAAGCTCAGTAAAATGTTGCTTCTAGTATATGAGCATCAGGTGGTTTCCTTACTGACCCCGCACCATCCATTCTGTGGCACAACCAGTAGACTTGCAGCTGACGTGGTTAATACATACACAGTAATGGCTGGAATTTACTGTTATACCCATATACCAGCCACGTCGTGGTACAAGGAAATAACATATGTTGTAGGCCTAACAAGATGCCCAGATATATTATACCATCAGCAAGATGCTAATAAATTATGATAGTAATAAAAAATATATCTATTAATCCTACTAATATTATAAGTGTGAAAGTTTGTGTGTTTGGATGTTTGTGAGTTTGGATGTTTGTTCCTCAATCACGCTAAAACATAGTTTTCCCTTAGGATTGAGTCACAGGCTATTTTTGGTGCCACTAAACAACATGGCTTCCTAGCAGGAGACTCACAAAAGCAACTCACAAGAGCAGAACTCCTAGCCCCAGCTATAGACTCACACACTGCCTGGCATTTCCTGCCTCAACCTGCCTGCAGACTCCTTACTGTCACCTCAGGAGTAGCCCTCACTCTACTCACTCACTATATAACAGATGTCTGTACTACATACACAATACAACACATCACATTGTCTGTATCACTACATACACAATATAACACATCACATTGTCACTGTCTGTATTACTACATACACAATATAACACATCACATTTGCTAGCCCACCAAACTTTTTAAAGCACTTTTACAGTTTCACACGTCTGTGTCCGCCCAATTCTCAAATCACCACAGACGAAGTCGCGGGTAAAAGCTAGTAGGTAATAATGGCTGATTTTACTTCCCAATGTTACCAAATGGTAAAGAAGTTATTGGTTGATCCTTTCTCCATCCACCGCTGCTGCTACTGCTGACCAAGCCTTCACTTCCAGGGGCCCGGTAGGTCAGGGGGCCCTATCCTATGCCAAAATAGCAGAGTTCTGATGCCTAAGCTAATGAACTTCATGGCTAAGTATTACTTGGGCCAAACCACAGCTATTATTGTATTACTAAAAAGGACATAATACACGAAAAAACATATCACAGAAAAGAGGCCACACTTAGCCAATACGAGATGAAACATGGCTGTGTGCAGACATAGGATAGAAAGAGTACAAGTGCAAAATGTTATTAGGGTCCCCACTGACACCCCTACAATACAAGAGAGCAGTGCCAGAATTTCAAATGCGCAAAGATAAAGTTTCTCCCAGGAAAAGATTAGGGTAGTAACTATCAATCCTACACAAATTTTAGTTTTTGACTTCCCGCCTTCCAAATCCCATAAAGTTTTTATTTTGTTGTTCACAGAGCCATATGGGGGCTTAAAGAGATCCTATCATTCACACACAATTTTTTCTAGGTACCACGTTGGAATAGCCTTAAGAAAGGCTATTCTTCTCCTACCTTTTGTTGTCTTCTCTGCGCCGCCGTTTGCCTGCATTCCTGGTTTTTGTCGGTATACAAATTAGCTCTCTCGCAGTACTGGGGGCGTCCCCAACAGTGGCGTAACTACCGGGGAAGCAGCGGAGGCAGCTGCCACAGGGCCCAGGACATTAGGGGGCCCGGCGACAGCCACAACCGCTGCATTTTTTTTTTAATAGGCCGTTACCGGCTGGAGTTACTCCAGCCGGAAACGGGCCCTATTTACTTACCGGCAGGAGCCAGGATCGGTAAGTAACAACGCAGGCCGTGCAGACATCATTATTATATTCAGGGGTCTTTTCAGACCCCCGAGTATAATGATCGGAGACCCGGGAGAAGTAAGCGAACATAACAAACAGTGTTACTTACCTCTCCACGATCCGCAAAGGCTTCGGGGCCTACTTGTGTGACGTCTCAGACGTCACATGACCGGAGCCTGCGTCCGTATGCGTTGCGACAAGCATGTGCAGTACGCTCCTGTAGTTCTATGGAGTACAGAGCGTACTGCGTCTGCTCAGTATGCTCTGTACAAGCCCTCCAACGTGCAAGTGAATCCACCTGGCTTCGGAGGCTGTGTATAGATAGGTAAGTATCAGCAGGCTTCCTGAGGTGCAAAATTGCAGATTAGGAAGCTTGCTGATAATAACTAAGCCCTGTCTATATGGTATAAATAAAAAGTATATCTGGCCTGATTCAGTATCAAGCTGCCTACAAATTTTACACAGTACTGTACATATTTGCTATGGTAATGTATTTGAATTAATGTCTCTCATTTGGCCAGCAGATGGCAGTAGTTATCCACATTCAAAAAAAATGTCTATTTCTTTTCTTCTTTTCTTACTAAAGTAATTTGACCACAAGAGGGCGAATGTACAAAATCATAGAAAGCTGCAGGTTATTCTGAAGCTCTCTCAGTACTAACATATTACTTTAGATCTTTATTAGGTGTCTCTGATACTCCAAAGTCTAATATAGCAAAAGAAAAAATTATATACGTGTGTGTGATCACCGGCCATTTTGCCGGTGATCACCGGCGCCTGGAGCAAGCTCCAGGGCCAATGTCACGTCTCCATGACAGCTGGGAGCCTTGTAAAGGGTCCCAGCCGGTCTGCAGTCTCTTTCTTTTGCATTTTAATGCTTTGCATTAGTGTTCAGACCCCCTGGGGTTCAAGACCCCTAGGGGGTCTAATAAAAGCAAAAAAAATAAATTAAAAAAGTAAAAAAAAAAAAATATAAATTTTTTTAAAAAGTATTAAAAATTCAAGTCACCCCCCTTTCCCTAGAACACATATAAAAGTAGTTAAATACTGTGAAACGCATACATGTTAGGTATCCTTGTGTCCGAAATCACCCGCTCTACAAATCTATAAAAATATTTTTCCTGTTCGGTAAACGCCGTAGCGGGAAAAATAGTCAAAAGTGCCAAACCGCTGTTTTTTCACTGTTTTGATTCTGATAAAAATTAGAATAAAAAGTGATCAAAGCAATAACAGTTTGCGAAAATGGTAGAACTAAAAAGTACACCCGACCCCCCAAAAAAAGACGCCCTATGCATCCCCGTACACTTACGTATAAAAAAGTTACGGCTGTCACAATATGGCGACTTTTAGAAAGAAAAAATTTAACACAGTTTTGGATTTTTTAAGGGGTTAAAATGTAAATAAAACCATATAAATTTGGTATCCCCAGAATCATACCGAAACACAGAATACAGGGGACATGTCATTTTGGCTACACAGTGAAAGCCGTAAAACCGAAGCCCGTAAGAAAGTCGCAAAAATGCATTTTTTCTTCAAATCCACCCCATTCTGATTTTTTTTCCAGCTTCCCAGTACATTGTACAGAATAATTAATGGCGGCATCATGAAGAAAAATTAGTCCCGCAAAGATTAAGATCTCATATGTCTCTGCGAGCGGAGAAATAAAAAAGTTATGGGATTTAGAAGGAGGGGAGTCAAAAACGAAAAACGAAAATCAAAAAATGCCATCGGTGGGAAAGGGTTAAGTATTTTTGCTCTTTTTCTTAAATAAACCGCTCTGCTGCAAGATTTGTGCCCCTGTCTGTGACTGGTTGGGGCTGGACCACTGCTTCTACCGAGCTACCTTCCCAACAATATATATTTATAATGGGAATATTTTATGAATAAAATGCACTAAGATTTGGTGAAAAATATTGTACCTAAGGATACGACCAAGATACCAAAATCTAGTCAGACCAGGGCATTGGAGAACCAGAGAATCTTCTGTGTTCAAAGATTCTGACACAATAATGGACCCTAAAGGACCCGCACAGGACAACCCAAACTCTAGGAGAATTTAGAGCCAATTTCTCATGAGTTTATTCACATATAATCTGGGAAGAATATGCAAATCTGTCTTCCATGATGTAATTAGGAATTACATCATGGAAGACAGATTTGCATATTCTTCCCATGGTCCCTTGCACAGTGGAGTGCTAAAGGCTTAAAGGGGTATTCCCACCTCGCATACTCAGTAGTCTTTACTCCTGTAAAATCTTCTTTCTTCCTGGTTTCTTGCATCATTTGGTGGGCGGGGTTTCACATGCACCCTGCCGTTTAGCTCTGCCCCAAATTAGTGTGTGGCTCCGCCCACCCATATTGGACTATGAAGTACAGGCAGGAGCAACTCCATTCTGTGTTACATACAGAGACTGCCTGTCTCTGCCATAATGAACACAATTGAATTAGCTAACCTGATAACTGGGAGAGCAGAAGAAATGAAAGCAGCTCCTCTCCCCTATCTGATAGCAGGAAGCTAGGTTACGTGGTGTAGACACAGGAATAGCTAGATACACAGGCTCGCTCCCCTGCACTTAGCCCCTCCTCCCTCCCCCCTGACAGCAGCAGATACATCACTTGACTCAGGAGCAGCTAGGTCAGGGCTGTGGCCACAAAGAATTGAATAAAGTAAGATAGTGGAGAAACAAAGCAGTTTTGCTGAAGCGGTGTATTTAGGAAAAGTCTTACATCCACATTAACAAGCAGTATAGATAGGATCCTTGTGATGGGACAACCCCTTTAATAAGTCTCCACACACTTAAATGGTGGTCTCTCCCCAAGGAGTGACGATATCCCCCTAAATATAATCAATTAGACATATTGATGGGCCCTGACATTATTGGGGTATTGTAAGGAACATTACTGTGAGGCGATTCCTAAACTAAACCCATAATCATGTAAGAGAAATAGATAAAAGAAGTAAAGATCTGAAGACTAAGGTCACCCGAGCACACGATGTATTGCACATCCAATAACACTACTGTCACCACACCGCCATCTGGACAGTCTCCCCCTCTCCTTCTGTCTCTATCCCTCTTCCCTCATAGACTGTAAGCCCTTGCGGGCAGGGCCCTCTACCCCCTGTGTCAGTCGGTCATTATATCTGTTTGTACATTTTGTGTACAGTATGTGAACCCTCAAATGTAAAGCACTGTGGAATTAATGGTGCTATAGAAATAAACAATAATAATCTGACGTGAGCCGCGTTTGCAGCAGAAGGACACTCCATTCCAATGACACTCGGAGTGACATTCTGTGATGCATTCACCTCTATGACACGGAGCAGGATAAGACCTGTTCTATCATCAACCATTGTAAGATATATAAATGCTGCTGCACACACTAATATTCAATAAGATGCAATCATTTATTCAAAAAGCAAAAGATTGTTCCAGCGATTATGCCATGGACATAGAGCTAATCGGCATTTGCGAACAAGAAGAGAACTAGATCAGGGAATGTGACGTTTCAGTCATGCGACCTTCATCAGAAATGATCTAGAAATAATAAACATAAATTATAATCAGATACCACAATGAGTAGTATGCAATATAATGTCCAAAATGATGATAGGTGATGGTAATGTAGATACAGATATAATGGGGTAGAAGTTGTTCGATACAAGGAAAAGAGGCTGGGACAGAGCTAAACCAGAGATAAGGAAAAAACAGACATATGACGCTATAATAAGGCAATGAAATCTTTGTAAGGTAATAGTATAGGCAAGGAAATTCGCAATATAAAAGAAAGCATAGAGTAATTGGCCGGAGAATGGGTGTCATGGCGTGTGACATGCTGCCAATCATGTGGGGCTAAATAGATCCATGTGGTGGACGGGTCGTGGCAGGGGAAGGTGTGCTAAAGAGGAGTCCCAGCGGAAAGCAGGTGGCAGGGAACAAGGCTCCCGGTTCGCGTGTGCCGCCAACAGGAAATGATGTAAGCGAAGTGCGTATGCGTTGCACCAGCGGAACGCACTGATCACGGGATTGTGTTTGGCTCAGGGCAGTTTAGTTCCTGTGTTATGTTCCTATGTAAAGTAAAAAGAGAAATAACAGATTTGTGCTGCAGCAGCAGGAATTATGTGACTATAGAGAATCTCCAGGACAGTTTGTATTAGATTTTATGTTATAATTGAATTTCTTCATTGTTACCGTCCACCAAGTAACAGGCAGTGTCAGAGGAATAGATGTGCAAACTCTAAACAGCCTTTCCATATTTCAAGGATTGGAGATAGGTCAGATGGAAAGCTGAATAATTGGACATGCCAGTCATGGTGAAAAACTTTGCTCTTATGTTTAGAGATTGCCCAGTGACATGTAATAAAACTTGATTTGGAATGAAAATGTTTAGTACTTTATAATGTACTTTATCAGATAAAATGTCATAGGACATAAGGGGAAGTAGAACAACATTGTATTACCATCCTATCACTAAAGTTACAGGGGTTGTATAACTAATACCACTAATCCCCTACTCAAAGGATGCCGGATATGTATCTGATAAAGCACTGGGACCCTCAGCAATCAGGAAGATGGAGGCCTAACTTTCTTTGAATCCTCTATGTGAATGGCCAGCACTCTGTTCACTTCTATAGGGCTGCCAGGATGACAATTTCCAGCACAATAGAAGTGGATGGAGCAGTGGCCACACATCACATGCACACCACCAACATTGATATGAGCTATTAAAGGGATTCTACCATTAAAACCTCTTTTTTTGTGGATAAGACATCGGAATAGCCTTTAGAAAGGCTATTCGTCTCTTACCTTTAGATGTGATCTCCGCCGCGCCATTCCTTATAAATACTGGGTTTTACCGGTATGGAAATTAGTTCCTCACAGCGATGGGGGCAGGCACCAGCACTGAAAATGCGATGGGGACATCCCCACTGCAGCTCAAGAACACGATCCTGCGATGCCTCTATCTTCGGCTGGATCCTTCCCTTCTCTGTCGTCTTCCTCCTGCATCACCTCCGACACCTGTGCAGTTGACTCTCCAGTGAGACACCAGCAGAGCTGAATGTGAATGCCGACCGGCGGCCATTTTTGGGAGGCCGCTCCGCATTGAACTACAAGAGCCAGAGCGACCTCCGAAAAATGGCCGCCAGCCGGCATGTGCAGTTGGCTCTACTAGTGTCTCACTGGCAGAGCCAACTGCGCAGGCGTCGGAGGTGACGCAGGAAGAAGACGACAGAGAAGGGGAGGATGCAGCCAAAGATAGAGGCATCACAAGATCGTGTTCTCAAGTAGCAGTGGGGACGCCCCCATTGCATTTTCAGCGCTGGGGCCCGCCCCCATTGCTGCCAGAGAACTAATGTAAAAAACGGTATTTCTAAGAAATGGCGCGGCGGAGATCACATCTAAAGGTAAGAGACGAATAGCCTTTCTAAAGGCTATTCCGACATCTTATCCACAAAAAAAGAGGTTTTAATGGTAGAATCCCTTTAAAGGACCTGTTTGACCCCCATTCTCCCGAACTCTGGAGCTCCCAGTGCGTCTACCTCCAGACACTTATTCCCTATTCTGTAGAGCTATAAGTGGTAAATTTGCTGATATCCTAATCCAATGTGGGAACAAAAACAAGTCTGTCTGTCTTGTGCTGTATATGGAATCCTCCATTCAGCTGCTCAGTCTTTTTGTTCTCGGGTTGAGAAGCCGCTACTAAAAGAATCGTCTTCCACCGGATATCGCCAAATAACCCCCTTAATTTAGTCTACAGGATGAGATAAATGGCTGTGACATCCCTTACATTAGATGATCATGGAATTACAGATCCTCCAGAGATTACCTGTTGCGTAACTTGCAATATTGGCCTTGGTTCAAAGGTAACTGTACGCACATGTTGTGTCCGAGCGATTCAGTCTAATCCTCTGTCCTGCTAAGTCTAGAGACAAAGATTGGTCACGTGACATAGCACTGAATCCTGGACCGATACATCTTATCTGTATTCTGCTTCATACAACTGATTGAATATTCAGCTTTCTTTCTCTTGACAAGACACAAAACCAGGAGTTGAATGAACAAAACTAAAATCTTAACCTCTAAGTTTAGTTTGGGGCCCCAACTTGCAGTGCTTAGCTAATAGGGTTTGCCTATTAGACCATACAGGACACTCCTCTCCCATTTATCGGGCAGCACAGTAACTTAGTGGTGGGCACTGTTGCCTTGCAGCAGTCTTGGGTTTATATCTGACCATGGGCAACATCCGCATGGGGTTATATGTTCTCCATAGGTTTCCTACCACATGCTTCAAATATACTGAATGGTAAATTGGCTTACTCTTATGTAACTGACCTTTATGGGTGTTGCGGATGAGCGTCTGTACAGCAGCTTTGAGTCCCCGTGACAAGAGCGCATTACAAGCGTTTGTCATTGCTATTCAGAAAAACATGTACTACTTGGAGCATGTTTATAGCAGATACTATATATCGGTTAGGATCTATTCAGATCACGTTTTATATAACAGTATAACAGATACAAGACGGATGTAAGTAGGTGGACATTCCTTTACATAGACATCAATGTTAAAGGGATTCTACCATTAAAACCCTTTTTTTTTTTGCGGATAAGACGTCGGAATAGCCTTTAGAAAGGCTATTCGTCTCTTACCTTTAGATGTGATCTCCACCGCGCCGTTCCTTAAGTGGAAGACTTAGCTTGAGACTAGGAGTTCCCTCTCTAGACAGGTTTCTATTATTTTTGCATGTATATATTCTTTGCATTGTAGTAATAAAGTATTTTGCTGTGTATATTGTTCACACTATTGCTGATTAAAGACAAACGAGCCAAGTTCAATATGAATCTTCAGCCGGACCCCGAAACCAGCAGATTCACCAACCATGAATCATTATCATACTCTGGGGTCTCTTCAGGGGGGATGTGCTGAAGATTAATAAATAGTCATATTCACCTTCCCTTACAGAGTCTAATGTTCTTTCCTGGCCACATCTTCTGGCCTCATTTGTCCATGGTCCAAGGCCCCAAACACAGGCTTCAATGAATGGTCGCGTCTCTATCATGACAGTTGAGGCAAAGCCAATTTCTACAGCTCATGACTCATATATTTGCACTCTAATATTCTGAAATAAAAGGGGGGTTACAACGCTCCATAAAAACAGGCCCATGGCGAACTGCTTAGGCTTGGTTCACATCTGCATTAGTTCACTTGGGGACCCCCCAAACGGAACACCGAACGCAATAAAAAGCGGTAAGAAACGAAACGGATCTCATAGACTATAATGTGTTTTCTGCACGGTGTACATACGAATCACGCGGAGAGAAAAGTGCAGATGTGAACCAAGCCTTATGCGTTTCGAGGCAAGTTTCCGTTTAGTCACTGTATAATACTGTATTATTGCTACTGTCACTTTAAATGCCAATGCAAAGTCATTGTGTCACTTCCAATTGTAGCATATTCTGGTATGGAGGGTGCTTGGTGATTCCCCCACTGGTAGAATCATTTTACACCAATCGGTTGTTTTGCTACCGGATGTGTGTGCGCACCCCTATACTGATGTTTTCCATCATGTTGGGGCAGGAATATTCAGTATAACAAGGAGAGTTCCTGTGTCCTTTAGGATTCCGAGAGATGAGGCAGAGATGTCAGTGCAGTTCGGACCCTCCAAAAACCTCATCCCAAAAACTTGGTGTGTAGCAAAATCCGTGTGGACTTACTGTGCTGTGTGAATAGGAACATGGCTGACATGTCCACGGACTTTGTGATTCTAATGTTGTCACTGAGGGCCGGCCATTGCAACTGTTGAACCCACTGTGAATTTTGTAACCCTCTCCATTAGAGATGCTAATATAGCATCTTGTTACATTTCCAGTAGAAATTTCGATACAATTCCAAGACTGATTGTTCATGTAGAGAAATATTCCAAGCAGTTTCACATGGTGGTTTTATCTGACATGTAGAAGCTGCACTTATCAGTAAGGAAAAAGCATCCACAATCCCGAGTATAATATCGCAATGAAACCAATATACACCGCCCTCTCAAAGTCTTTCAGTTGTTTTCCATCATCAACAATTCTCCGAGGCATCAAGATTTCAGGAGATGGAAATCTTAATGTTATATTAGATCCACACAGTGTAACCTTTATTACAGTAAGCTAACATTATTACAGTAATACAAATCCATTATAAGAAAGCCACGTAAAGCTTAGAGCTCCACCGTAAAACAAATACAGATGCAATGTTCCCATATGGAAAAAAGTTGCAAGCAACCTAATGTCAGTTTTTTGCAATGTCCCTAAGTGACCTGCAACTTTTTTCCTTGAAGAAAATCTGAGTTATGCCAAATTACTGGGGCTGTCCTATTAAAAAATAAAAAGAGTAGCTGAAAACATTGTAATATAACCTAGAAGTTGCATTCACTCTTTCTTTCCAGGCTGCTATAACAGCATATGACCACTGAGGCCACTGGTTGTCTACAAGGGTCATATGTCAGTACGACACATCATTGCTGATAAAAACAATTGGATGGTGTATCGGGATGTCTTCATCAGAAAGCATTGGGCATGCTCAACCATCTCCACACTGCGGTCATGGAGCAGGGGAAGGGGTGGATGGGCACTCATTCTAGGAATCAGTCACCCACACAATGGGGATTCCAGTGGTTAGACATTTATCACCTAATCTGTAGGACATGGAAACTTATCACAACTAGAGAGGGGAGAACAATAGGTCAGTATAATAGGTGGAGGCCCAAGGGAAGTGGGAAAAAAAAATATTCATACACACCTTGACTGACCTCTTTTGGGTCTCCTCGCAGTGTGTTTGAGCCACCAGCGGACACATGGGCACATGGAGCATCATCATGCTTGGCGTGCCCATGTGACCTTGAGGCCCAAACACAGGCCACAGCGGTGGCCCCGGGTGTATGATGTCACCAAAGAGGCAGATAGAGAGCACCCAACAGTGGGAGGAGGCCCCAAAGAGGTAAGCGAAGGTGAGTATGAATATTTTTGTTTTTTACACTTCCCCTATTACATTCTATGATCAGAAGAGACTCTATTCACTTTGGCATGACTTCAGCTGTTTTTGCCTTAGAGATATAGAGATTGGATAGATAGGTTCCTAGGAGCCCTGAGAACATTCTACATTAATCTAAGGTGTGGATTCGACGCAAAATGAATCTTGGACAAATCTTGGACCCAAGCCACCCAAACCTGAAACTAAATGAATCCTGAGTGGTCCGCCCATCTCTAATCACATCCCACTGAATATGGTACACACTGCCTTTCTGGACTCATTTTTTAATTCCCAAATATGTCATATATTTTCAGTTAGGTATGTATTTTCTTCAAGAGTACATCCATGTATATAATTACTCTTTATAAATGACTCATAGACGTGAATATAAGAAACTTTGTAATATATTTCATTAAAGAAAAATGCTTCTTTCTCCAGGTTACTTACCTTCCCTCCCTTTACTCATTCTCTTATAGAACCCCTATCCAGAGACTATCAGCTTCACTCACAGCTCGAATTACAAAATCTACAATAGTAGTTTATGGAGAGGGGAGGGGAAAACTGCTGCTAGCTATACTATGCTTAGGAAATATATAAAAAAAAAAAGAGTTTTCAGTTTAATGGCTAATTCATAATTATGACAGAATATAACGTTTTGAAGCGCTTTGGCTTCTTCAGATATAACTAAGAACAATTTCTGAAGGATGCATATTTATGTACAACAGAACACATAGGGATATAATTTCAGGAGGGAGGGGGGGAAGAGGCTTACTAGTATATACATGTAAACAATTCACAGTTCCCATGTTCTTATCTTTATTGCTGTCTTAGTTCAGTGATTTCTATAGAATGACATGAACCCATGTGAGACATTCTTTCCATTCTCCAGAGTGTTAAATAGGGTCATTCTCTTGTACTTATAAATCCGTTGCTCTTTCCTTGATTTAAAATTCCCTCTGAAAACCAAAATTTTCATGTCACTGGTGATATTATGATCTTCATTGCAGAAATGTTTTGGCACAGGAAATCACTGAACTAAGACAGACATAAAGATAAGAACATGGGAACTATGAATTGTTTGCATGTATATACTAATAAGTCTCTTCCCACCCCTCCTGAAATTCTATCCCTATGTGTCCTGTTGTACATAAAGATTAGAGCATGGAGGTTAGGGAGAGCGACATGGAGGATAGTAAGAGCAAGAAGGATGTTGTCGGCAAACAAGGAAAGCTTAAACTCCCAATCCCGAGCCCGAACCCCCGAAATGTCAGGGCACAACCGAATAGCTGCCGCCAAAGGTTCAATACACAAAACAAAAAGTAAGGGGAATAACGGGCAACCCTGCCTAGTACCGTTACTTAAGCGGAATGGGGGGAAATGTTTTGGCACAGGAAATCACTGAACTAAAGACAGCCATAAAGATAAGAACATGGGAACTGTGAATTGTTTACATGTATATACTAATAAGCCTCTTCCCCCCTCTTGAAATTCTATCCCTATATGTCCTGTTGTACATAAATATGCAGCCTTCAGAAATTGTTCTTAGTTATATCTGAAGAAGCCAAAGAGCTTCAAAACGTTATATTTTGTCATCATTATGAGTTAGCCATTAAAAAAGGTATCATCTACTGAAGACTCTCAAGTTTTTTGTTTTTTATACTTCATTCCCACTGGCTAACACGGTACAAAAACAAACATTTTCTTCTTTATGCTTAAGAAGTTGCTAGTTCTCTACCACTGTAGAGAGAAATATAATGTCCCACTAGGACAATATTAGAGGTAAAAGCTTACTAGCCAGCAGCAACTTGTTTGTGACTCTCCTCTTTCCCTCTAGCAACCCCTCTCCGTCTGCTTTACAGAGAGGCTACGGTCTATTAGTGAAAGCCAAATTAAAGGATAGGAGGAACAAAGAAGCCTGATAAAATGAGGAAAGCAGCCTAATTATTCCGGCACTACACCTTTAAGGGCACCCCAACTGCCACCTATCAGGGAGTGTGGGGAACAAACTACCACCAATCATCAGCAGCACTGAAGATAGAGGAAAACAGCCTAATAAATGGAGAAAAGGGCATTTTTCTTCATTAAGATGTATTACAAAGTTTCTTTTATTCACTAGTTCTAATCATTTATGATAATTTGTTTTATAATTCAAACACTTTAAATTATCTGTTTATTATTATTTTATTATAAAATCTTTATTGGCAAGTATTGTTGACTCGTTCTGATCAGATGACAGACATAGTAAACAAAGTAACATAATGAGCGTAATCATATTAATAATAATCCTGTCCTGAGACATCACCCAGTGACATAGATAGTGTCTTAATACGGCTCAGCAATGCAGCCAAAGAGAGACAGAGGCAAGCCCTGCCACTTGACGAAAAGGGATTGTATATATCTATAAAGCTGGGGGAAGTTCACCTGATACAATTGAGAGTAGGACCCAGTCAGGTGGATTCCTAGATATTTTAAGGAGGAGGACTGCCAGGTATATGGGAACGAAGCTCGGAGGCCAGCCAAGACCGATGGGGGAAGACAGATGGGTAGGGCCTCTGTATTGGAGGTGTTAATCTTATAACCAGGCAGCTGCCCAAAGCGAGAGATTAGAGCATGGAGGTTAGGGAGAGAGATATGGAGGTTAGTAAGAGCAAGAAGGATGTTGTCGGCAAACAAGGAAATCTTAAACTCCCAATCACGAACCTGAACTCCTGAAATGTCAGGGCACAACCGAATAGTTGCCACCAAAGGTTCAATACATAAAACAAAAAGTAAGGGGGATAACGGGCAACCCTGCCTAGTACCGTTACCTAAGCGGAATAGGGGGGGAATTGGCATGAGGGAGTTTAACCGTAGCGGAAGGGGATGACTTAAGACCCCTGATAGCCGACAAAAAAGGTCCCCAGAGACCATAAGAGGCCAGGGTCTCGAATAAAAACGGGCAACCCAACCGATCAAATGCTTTTTTCTGCGTCCAAACTGAGTACCAAGAACTCCGAGGCAGAACGCGATGTCAAATCAATAAGATCAATAGTTCTCCTGGTATTATCACCACCCTGGCGACAAGGGACAAATCCCACTTGGTCTTTATGGACTAAGGAAGGGAGGCACTCATTCAATTTGGAAGCAAGGAGTTTGGTAAACAGCTTGAGATCCGCGTTCAAAAGCGAGATGGGTCTATAGTTCCGGCAATCGAGGTGATCCTCACCAGGTTTTGGGATAAGTGTGCAAAAGGGATGTGAGAGTGAGTCCGGAATGGCCTCGCCTGCCATGAAAGCCGAAAACAATGAAACAAGGTGCGGAACCAGTTCTGCAGCAAACACCTTGTAATATAAATAGGTAAGACCGTCTGGGCCGGGAGACTTCCCATTAGGAAGCTCCTGGAGGATTTGAGAAACCTCGTCAGCCGTGATGGGCTTATTAAGGCAGGCCAGGTCAGCAGAAGAGAGTGTGGGCAAATTACAGGAAGTAAGAAAGTCCTTGAGGAGCGTAGAGCGCTCCAGGGAGTCAGCTGGGAGATCTGATGGGAGGGAATATAGATTAGAGTAGTAAGCATGGAACCAACGGGCAATCTCCTCAGGATCATATACAACCGCGCCGTCAGGACGTCGCAACGCATAGGCCGAGTTTTTCCCCCGCTGGTCGCGTAACTGTCGAGCCAGGAGAGTATGGGGCTTGTTAGCTCTATTGTAATAACACTGTTTACTATACAACAGGAGTTTAGAAGTTTTCTGCAAAAGGGCCTCGCAAATCTGGGCACGGAGGTTTATCAGGGTTTTAAGGAGGGCTATAGAGGGACGAGACGCCAGCTCACTTTCCACTTTAAGTAGGCGGGACCGTAAATCCTTAAGACGGGCATTAGCATCTCTCTTCAGGCGAGTGCCAACAGCAATGCAGTGCCCTCTCATTACAGCTTTATGAGCTTCCCATAATGTCGTAATCGAAGAGACAGAGCCCGTGTTAAGGTTGAAGTACGTTTTAAGGTGCTGGCGGAGTTCTTCAAGAGTCTGCGCCCTCTGGAGGAGGCTCTCATTAACTTGCCAATGGCATAATCTAGTACGGACGGGACCAGCGCGTAGCTCTATGGAAATGGGCGCATGGTCCGACCAAGTAATAGAGCCAACAGAGGCGCAGGGCCAAGGCATTACAAAAAAAATAGTCAATTCTCGAATGGGACTGATGGGGAGCTGAGTAGAAAGTGTACGACCTGGCAGTCAAATAATTAATCCTTCAGAGGTCATATAAGGACTTCCGGATTACACAACGGAAGTGAGCAGAGAGTCTCCGCCTGGTAAGGCAATGAGAGCTGCCTGACAGGGAATGATAATACATAGACTCCGAGAAGGACATGTTAAAGTCCCCTCCAACAAAAAGAGCAGCAGGGAGAAGGGGATCAAGTTTGTTAAGGACTAGAGACGAGCGAGTAGTTTTCAATCGAGTAGGTATTTGATCGACTACTACGGTATTTGAAATATTCGTACTCGATCGAATACTACTAGCTATTCGCAGTAAATATTCGATTCAGAGCCAGCGTTGATTGGCCGAATGCTATACAGTGTATAGCATTCAGCCAATCAACGCTGGTTCTGCAGCAGGCTCGTCCTTGCTAGTCAGGAGAGCTGGCAGCTTGCTGTTACGAGGGAGCTTACTTTTTCTCATAGGAATGCATTGACCAGCATTCATTGGCCAGTGTACAGCATTCGGCCAATCAACGCTGGTTCTGCCGGAGGCTCGTCTGTGAGGAGGCGGAGTCTAAGATCGGACAACAGCAGTCGCCACTGCAGTTGGATTTTTTTCTTTAGCCTCCACCATTCCTGAGCAATCAGTGCTGTTAGTTTCAGCTCCTAATATGCTATTTAGGCTCTCTACTGTCAGGTGGGTGGTCCTTGGCTAGAGTAGACAGTCTGGGACTGCCCACTTGACAGTGGTGGGCCCAATTAGTATATTGCATATTACAAAGAAATTCTAAGTGTGCTGGAATCAGTGGAGGGGAGTCTATTAATTGATGTCAAACATTGGAGTTGCTGGAACTAGTATAAAAAACAGACATCTTTATTACTTATTGAATATAATTCGAGCAAATATTATTGATTATATATTTTGTGATCTCCAGGGTACAGTGGTATGGGGTTACTGGTACCTAATTTTTTGGAAACTACATGATAGATGGCCGACCAAGGTACATATTTGGCACTGGAGCTTACAGTTATGGTTCTGATATTAGCGTTGCTTTGAGGATCTTCAGTATTTGAAAGTGCAATGTACTGTACTTATTTGTTCTTCTTAGTCGGTGACTACAGGAGATCTGATCAGTAACGAGAAATGAGATGTCTTTGATCCCCAGGTGTGCATTTGCATAGGCAGTCAATGCATTCAGTTCTTGGTGTGTGAATACGGTATTTCATTGTGTTGCATGCATTATTTTTTCAATGAAATAAAAGGAGCGGTCTGCTCTAAATGAAGCCAGGGCTACAAAATCGATGCACTTGTAATGTCACATTTATTTCGATGCATTTGCAATGTCTAATGCTCCTTATAAGAAGCGAGCTTCCAGTGACACATATAACTTTAATGGGCAATAAAAATAGCCTCCTATTCATATTACTTCATTTAACCCCTTAATACCAGGTACATTTTGGGCATCTAGCAAAAGGTGAAACTGGGATTTGTTTCACCCAGAGTAAAGATTCTCAATTTCTTGTCTGAACGTTGTACTTTGGCCAAGGAAAATTGACAAGTTTGTGCTAGCAAGTCGCGGTGAGTTTGGGAAATTGGATCTGTAGTCAGGCTGGAGTTTCCTCACTAACAACAATAAACCTCTTTCCATGGGATAGGTTCCTGTATCACATAAGATATATATAAAATATATCACTATTCTAAATGGCACAAGGTAGATAGGGGCCCCTTTACAGATTTTGCATTAGGGCCCAGGAGCTACAAGTTACGTTTCTAAGTGCATATATGCTGCCACTACTAACCATTTGCTCCTATGGGGCTGTTGGACATAGTCAAGTACAGTAGTACACTTCATTCCTATAGAAGACAATGGAGTGGTGGTCATATATACACTCTACTGCTCCACCAGTCCCTAAGAAGTAAATGGAGTAGTGGCTGTATTCACACAGGACTTTCATAGATCCCCCTATTCTTGTTCTCAATGGAGGTCCCAGCAGTCTTACCCACAGCAGTCAGACATATATCCCTTATCCTGTAGAGTAAAGATAAGTGTGGTTAAATCCCTTTAGTCACTTCAGTCTACTGCAGATACATATAGTCAAAGGGGTTGCCTACCCAGGCCCCACGTTGCGAAAACACCACTGCAAAAACTGCAGCATTTTACAGTGCCTGCAAAGTGGCTGGGATTCTGGCTAGTCCCATCCACACATTGCAGAAAAATATTCATAGCGGAAATGCTGCAATTTCAAAAACAGTTTTTGTAAATCACAGTGTGTCAATTACAAATATGGAAACGCTGGTGCGTTTTCACTATACACTGTCTACCAATAAGTATTTGGACACCTGTGGTAGAATAGAAAAACAACATTTCTTCATACACAATAGTTGGTAGACCCCAGCAGATACTCCTTACGGATGGGATTGAGCGACACAATACTCCCGGATGCCTGGTGAAACTCCTGGTGTATGTGAGCCATCGGTTGGGTGCGGTTTCTCTGGCCACCAAACGTCGGTCTCTATCTCCCAGTTTCAGGGTCTGCCGACTCGGGGCACATTCCGACAATCACCGTTCACCTTCCACTTCGCAATCACATAGGACACTGTTGATTTTGGGTAATTCAGTTCGGTTGTGAGTAATGCCAATGTTGTTTCCTATTTAATGCCGGCAGATATCTTCATTTGTATGGGTGTCCTTCCAAATACTTATTGGTAGACAGTGTACCTTCATATATCGCTTCGCTTTTCCTGCAAAGTGGAGATGTGACCTCTCTACTGTTAACCTGCCAAACCGCTACCAAGGTAGTTATGCTGATGGTCACAGTACATTTGCTTTTCTTATTATTGAGAACCATCTGATCCTTGGAGAAGGCCTCCTCTTAAAAAGCCTGGACAACTCAAAAGTCTACATTAAACTATGCAATGAATAAAGGGATCTTTGTTTGTTTGTGATGTTCAGCCTTGGAATTAGCCCGAGGAACATCAAGCACAAAAAGAGATTCCGGCTAAAAATAGGAAGAAACAAAATGCTAATAATTTGGAAAATAAAGGGAAAAAGCCAAGTGCATAACAAAATGGTATAAAAGCTTCTGTGTTCTTAGAAGTAATTGCTCGATAACGGTCCATGAACTATACATTGTGTGACAAATGTCAAGGACATGACTTCATTCTGGAGATCAGTAAATTTACAGTAATACCAAGAATGAGATTATTTTTAGGGTGCGTTTGATATTTTAATTTGTACCATTTTTGGATGCATACAACTTGATGACGTTCATTGTGAAGTTTCATTGATGTTGTGAGGTATTCAGCAGTAGCAATTACTGTATATGTATTTTTTCTTTACAACTTTTTACATAATATAGGTTTGTTCTGTTTTTTTATTTTTTTATTTAATGTTTAACATTAACATTTTTTTGCCTTAACTTCAGGCAAAAACAAAATAAAATCCTGCTCGTCTGAGCGACTAAACAGAAATGATAACCTAACTATACGTGTGACTTACTACCAGCCACACAAACAAAACAAACACAACTTTGTCTCACGGACTCAGGGTAACAGGACAGACCCATACGCCTCCTCTCACTCTCTGGATCTGCACTGGAGTGCAGGATCTGCAACTTTTTCTTGCCTAGTAATGAGCCAAGATTCTACACCTGGAGCTGAGGCCTACTCCAGACCCCCACTGGACCACACATAAGTTAAAAACTTAGGGGAGATATAGCGTATTTCCAGCACTCTGACTGTCACCTTCTCACAAGGTGTATAAAGATTGCAACCCAACAGCATCCCACAACTGCACTGCAGAAGGACCGATGGGGTGACAGAAGGATCCCTTTACCTTTGTCTAGTTACTTTACTCACAGATTACAATCCAAGAAGTCAAAAAATTTGGGATGAGAATTATCTGCAATCTTGGCCGTTGTACAAGAGTGTAATTTTTATGACCCACAGCTGATGGTGCGGGCTCAGCTCCACTGCCCAAAGTATGGTGGATTATGAGAATCCCTTAGGGCCCCTTCACACGGAGGATACTGTGGCTGATTCGGAACATGTAAACGTTCTGAATCAGCAGCGTTTTCTATGGGAGCCGGCATACGCGTGGTCCCCATAGAAATGAATGGGAAAAACCAGACACAGTATCCTCCGTGTGAAGGGGCCCTTAGACCTAAAGTCTATAGGTACAATGAATGTTACCCAGGAAATAAAAGAAGGGCCTCTGTAAGAAAAATATTTAGCAATTCGAAGGTTTTGTAACGTTAAAAATACTTTGTAAGGGTGCATTCACACTACATAACGCCAGCGTGTATCACAGCCGTACACGCCGGCGTTACAGCAGGGCTGCCGAACACTTCCCATTCATTTCTATGGGAGCCGGCATGCGAGCGCTCCCCATAGAAATGAATGGGCTGCTTCTTTCACTGCGAGCAGTCCCATTGAAGTGAATGGGAAGTGCCGGCGTATACGGCAAGCTCTGCTCATGCCGAGCCGTACACGCCGGCACTTCCCATTCACTTCAATGGGACTGCTCGTAGTGAAAGAAGCAGCCCATTCATTTCTATGGGGAGCGCTTGTATGCCGGCTCCCATAGAAATGAATGGAGCTGCTTTATACGCCGCTTATTCTGAACGTGTTTTACGTTCAGAATAAGCTTCAGTATACGTAGTGTGAATGCACCCTTACTTATATATTCTGTAGGTTCTTTGATAAAATTTGTCATGTGATAGATTCGTGTGGGTCTATCACCCAGAACTCCCTCTGATCAGCTACTTAAAGTAACTGTAGCATGTGAGTAAGCCTCAGTTCCACTGTGAGTTCACCTTCACTTATCACATGGTCTCTATTAGAGATGAGCGAACACTAAAATGTTCGAGGTTCGAAATTCGATTCGAACAGCCGCTCAATGTTCGTGTGTTCGAACGGGTTTCGAACCCCATTATAGTCTATGGGGAACAGATACTCGTTAAGGGGGAAACCCAAATCCGTGTCTGGAGGGTCACCAAGTCCACTAAGACAACCCAGGAAATGATGCCAACACCTCTGGAATGACACTGGGACAGCAGGGGAAGCATGTCTGGGGGCATCTAACACACCAAAGACCCTCTATTACCCCAACATCACAGCCTAACAACTACACACTTTACACACTCAATACCACCTCTCTGACAGTAGGAAAACACCTTGAAACATGTGTATTTGGCACTTGCAGTGAGGAGAGCTTGTCACCAGCAGTGAATTTGGCCCTTGTAGTAAGTTGAGGTTGGCACCAACATTTGTTTTGAAAATCAGGGTGGATTGAGCCTCTAACCAGCAGAGTTTGGGCAAATTCATGGTGGAGGGAGCCTCTAAAAACCCCAGTTTGGACCAATTCATGGTGGAGGGAGCCTCTAAAAAACCCAGTTTGGACCAATTCATGGTGGAGGGAGCCTCTAAACAGCCCAGTTTGGACCAATTCATGGTGGAGGGAGCCTCTAAACAGCCCAGTTTGGGCAAATTCATGGTGGAGGGAGCCTCTAACCAGCCCAGTTTGGGCAAATTCATGGTGGAGGGAGCCTCTAAAAACCCCCGTTTGGACCAATTCATGGTGGAGGGAGCCTCTAAACAGCCCAGTTTGGGCAAATTCATGGTGGAGGGAGCCTCTAACCAGCCCAGTTTGGGCAAATTCATGGTGGAGGGAGCCTCTAACCAGCCCAGTTTGGGCAAATTCATGGTGGAGGGAGCCTCTAAAAACCCCCGTTTGGACCAATTCATGGTGGAGGGAGCCTCTAAACAGCCCAGTTTGGGCAAATTCATGGTGGAGGGAGCCTCTAAACAGCCCAGTTTGGGCAAATTCATGGTGGAGGGAGCCTCTAAAAACCCCAGTTTGGACCAATTCATGGTGGAGGGAGCCTCTAAAAACCCCAGTTTGGACCAATTCATGGTGGAGGGAGCCTCTAAACAGCTCAGTTTGGGCAAATTCATGGTGGAGGGAGCCTCTAAAAACCCCAGTTTGGACCAATTCATGGTGGAGGGAGCCTCTAAAAACCCCAGTTTGGACCAATTCATGGTGGAGGGAGCCTCTAAAAACCCCAGTTTGGACCAATTCATGGTGGAGGGAGCCTCTAAACAGCCCAGTTTGGGCAAATTCATGGTGGAGGGAGCCTCTAAAAACCCCCAGTTTGGACCAATTCATGGTGGAGGGAGCCTCTAAAAACCCCAGTTTGGACCAATTCATGGTGGAGGGTGCCTCTAAACAGCCCAGTTTGGGCAAATTCATGGTGGAGGGAGCCTCTAAACAGCCCAGTTTGGGCAAATTCATGGTGGAGGGAGCCTCTAAAAACCCCAGTTTGGACCAATTCATGGTGGAGGGAGCCTCTAAAAACCCCAGTTTGGACCAATTCATGGTGGAGGGAGCCTCTAAAAACCCCAGTTTGGACCAATTCATGATGGAGGGAGCCTCTAAACAGCCCAGTTTGGGCAAATTCATGGTGGAGGGAGCCTCTAAACAGCCCAGTTTGGACCAATTCATGGTGGAGGGAGCCTCTAAAAACCCCAGTTTGGACCAATTCATGGTGGAGGGTGCCTCTAAACAGCCCAGTTTGGGCAAATTCATGGTGGAGGGAGCCTCTAAACAGCCCAGTTTGGGCAAATTCATGGTGGAGGGAGCCTCTAAACAGCCCAGTTTGGACCAATTCATGATGGAGGGAGCCTCTAAACAGCCCAGTTTGGACCAATTCATGGTGGAGAGAGCCTCTAAAAACCCCAGTTTGGACCAATTCATGGTGGAGGGAGCCTCTAAACAGCCCAGTTTGGACCAATTCATGGTGGAGGGAGCCTCTAAAAACCCCAGTTTGGACCAATTCATGGTGGAGGGAGCCGCTAAACAGCCCAGTTTGGACCAATTCATGGTGGAGGGAGCCGCTAAACAGCCCAGTTTGGACCAATTCATGGTGGAGGGAGCCTCTAACCAGCAGAGTTGGTGGAAATCAGGGTGGAGGGAGCCTCTAACCAGCAGAGTTGTGGGAAAGCAGGGTGGAGGGAGCCTCTAACCAGCAGAGTTGGGGGAAATCAGGGTGGAGGGAGCCTAGTATTAGCAGAATTGTGCAACGCTTATGGTGGATGAGTATGAGGATGCGGAGGAATTGGAGAGGTTGAGTACAGACATGGAGTTTCATGTTGGGGTGCTTTACACAGGTGGGCCCAAAAATGAAGGCTCTATCCAGTGGTGGTTCATTTTTATCAAAGTGAGCCGGTCGGCACTCTCAGCTGACAGACGGGTGCGCTTGTCAGTGATGATGCCACCGGCTGCACTGAACACCCTCTCAGATAGGACGCTGGCGGCAGGACAGGACAGCACCTCCAAGGCATATAGGGCAAGTTCAAGCCACAGGTCCAACTTTGACACCCAATACGTGTAGGGCGCAGAGGGGTCGGAGAGGACAGGGCTGTGGTCGGAAAGGTATTCCCGCAACATGCGCCTATACTTCTCACGCCTGGTGACACTAGGACCCTCCGTGGCGGCACTTTGGCGAGGGGGTGCCATCAAGGTGTCCCAGACCTTAGACAGTGTGCCCCTCGTTTGTGTGGACCGGTGAGAACTTGGTTGCCTACTGGAGGAACTGCCCTCCTTGCCGCCAACGTCACATGCTGGAAACATCTCCATCATATTCTGCACCAATTGCCTGTGGCAAGCATTGATGCGATTGGCCCTCCCCTCTACCGGAATAAAAGACGAGATGTTGTTTTTATACCGGGGGTCAAGGATAGCAAAGATCCAGTACTGGTTGTCCTCCATGATTTTGACAATACGCTTGTCGGTTGTAAAGCACCCCAACATGAACTCAGCCATGTCTGCCACAGTGTTAGTTGGCATGACTCCTCTGGCCCCACCGGAAAGTTCAATCTCCATTTCCTCCTCATCCTCCATGTCTACCCATCCGCGCTGCAACAATGGGACGATTCGAAGTTGCCCAGAAGCCTCCTGTATCACCATCACATCATCGGACAACTCTTCTTCCTCCTCCTCCTCCTCCTCCTCCTCCTCCATTAAACGCAGTGAAGCGGACAGATGTGTGGACCTACTCTCCAGCTGTGACGGATCGGATGCTATCCCTAACTCCTCTGTGTGATCTGAGTTATCCCTGATGTCAATCAGGGATTCTCTCAGAACACACAAGAGCGGGATTGTAAGGCTCACCATCGCATCCTCAGAGCTCACCCTCCTTGTGGACTCCTCAAAGACCCGTAGGATGTCACAAAGGTCTCTCATCCATGGCCACTCATGGATGTGAAACTGAGGCAGCTGACTTAGTGGCACCCTAGGGTTTTGTAGCTGGTATTCCATCAAAGGTCTCTGCTGCTCAACCACTCTATTCAACATCTGAAACGTTGAGTTCCAGCGTGTGGGGACGTCGCACAAAAGCCGGTGTTGTGGCACATGCAGGCGTTGCTGGAGAGATTTTAAGCTAGCAGCGGCTACTGTCGATTTGCGAAAGTGGGCGCACATGCGCCTCACTTTCACCAGTAGCTCTGGAACATTGGGGTAGCTCTTTAGGAAACGTTGCACCACTAGGTTGAAGACGTGGGCCAGGCATGGAACATGTTGGAGTCCGGCAAGCTCCAGAGCTGCTACCAGGTTCCGGCCGTTATCACAAACGACCATGCCTGGGCCCAGGTGCAGCGGCTCAAACCATATTGCCGTCTCATCGAGGAGGGCATCCCTCACCTCGGAGGCAGTGTGCTGTCTGTCCCCCAAGCTGATCAGCTTCAGCACAGCCTGCTGACGTCTACCAACGCCAGTGCTGCAACGTTTCCAACTCGTAGCTGGGGTCAATCTAACAGCGGAGGAGGAGGCGGTGGCGGAGGAGGAGGCGGTGGCGGAGGAGGAGGCGGTAGAGGAGGAGGAGGAGGGGGGTGTTCTTCTCGTGTCCCTGCCAGGAATGTTAGGCGGGGAGACGAGGTACACCGGGCCAGTTTGGGAAGCAGTCCCAGCCTCAACTACATTCACCCAGTGTGCCGTCAGTGAAATGTAGCGTCCCTGTCCGCATGCACTTGTCCACGCGTCGGTGGTCAAGTGGACCTTTGTGCAAAGCGCGGAACTAAGGGCCCGCCTGATGTTGAGTGACACGTGCTGGTGCAAGGCGGGGACGGCACACCGGGAGAAGTAGTGACGGCTAGGGACGGCATAGCGAGGTGCCGCAGTTGCCATCAGGTCCAGGAAGGCGGGAGTTTCAACAAGCCGGAACGCCAACATCTCCTGGGCCAGCAGTTTAGCGATGTTGGCGTTCAAGGCTTGCGCGTGTGGGTGGTTAGCAGTGTATTTCTGCCGCCGCTCCAATGTCTGAGAGATGGTGGGTTGTTGTAAAGAAGCGCCTGATGGTGCCTTTGATGGTGCAGGAGAAGGAGATAAGACAGGAACAGGGGAGGATGAGGGAGAAGTCAACAAAGTGGCGGAGGCAGATGAAGTGGTGTCCTGGCTCGTCCTCTGGAGTGCATCGCCAGCACAGTCAGCAGTGGCAGAGGCAGAGGCAGTGGCAGAGGCAGTGGCAGTGGCGTGAACGGCAGGCGGCCTTTGTCCTGCCGTTGCTGCCTGCCACTGATTCCAGTGCTTGGATTCCAAATGACGGCGCATTGAAGTGGTGGACAGGTTGCTCTTCTCAGAGCCCCTAATCAATTTCGAGAGGCAAATTGTGCAGACAACACTATATCTGTCCTCGGCGCATTCCTTGAAAAAACTCCACACCTTCGAGAAACGTGCCCTCGAGGTGGGAGTTTTTCGGGGCTGGGTACGAACTGGAACATCTTGGGAGATTCCGGGTGTGGCCTGGCTTCGCCTAAGCTGCTGACCTCTGCCTCTGCCTCTAGCTACCCTTTTTGGTGCTGCACTTGCCTCAACATCCACACTACTTTCCCCGCTTGACATCCCCCCTGTCCAGGTCGGGTCAGTGTCCTCATCATCCACCACTTCCTCTTCCAACTCCTGTCTCATCTCCTCCTCCCGCACAATGCGCCGGTCAACTGGATGCCCTGACGGCAACTGCGTCACATCATCGTCGATGAGGGTGGGTTGCTGGTCATCCACCACCAAATCGAACGGAGATGGAGGAGACTCTAGTGTTTGAGCATCTGGACACAGATGCTCCTCTGTTAGGTTCGTGGAATCGTGACGTGGAGAGGCAGGTTGAGGGACAATGAAAGGAGCGGAGAACAGCTCTGGGGAGCAGGGACAGTTGGGGTTATTGTTCTGTGAAGCTTGGGAATTTTGGGAGGAAGGAGGACAAGACTGTTGGGTAATAGGAGGAGAGGAGGCAGAGTCTGACTGGCTGCTGGACAATGTGCTGTAAGTGTTCTCTGACAGCCATTGCAAGACCTGTTCCTGGTTCTCGGGCCTACTAAGGTTTGTACCCTGCAGTTTAGTTAATGTGGCAAGCAACCCTGGCACTGTGGAGTGGCGCAATGCTTGCTGCCCCACAGGAGTAGGCACGGGACGCCCTGTGGCTTCACTGCTACCTTGCTCCCCAGAACCATTCCCCCGACCTCGCCCACGGCCTCGTCCACGTCCCTTTCCGGGAGCCTTGCGCATTTTGAATTCCCAGTTAGAAATTGGCACTATATACCAGTAGCAAAAATTGTGGGTGCACGTAACCCCAATATATTCTTTGAATTCCCAGTCAGACAATGGCACTATATACCAGTAGTAAAAATTGTGGGTGCACGTAACCCCAATATATTCTTTGAATTACCAGTCAGAAACTGGCACTATATGGCAGTAGCAAGAAATGAGGGTATTTGTAACCCCAATATATTCTTTGAATTCCCAGTCAGAAACTGGCACTGTATACCAGTAGTAAAAATTGTGGGTGCACGTAACCCCAATATATTCTTTGAATTCCCAGTCAGACAATGGCACTATATACCAGTAGCAAGAAATGAGGGTATTTATAACCCCAATATATTCTTTGAATTCCCAGTCAGACAATGGCACTGTATACCAGTAGTAAAAATTGTGGGTGCACGTAACCCCAATATATTCTTTGAATTACCAGTCAGAAACTGGCACTATATGGCAGTAGCAAGAAATGAGGGTATTTGTAACCCCAATATATTCTTTGAATTCCCAGTCAGAAACTGGCACTGTATACCAGTAGTAAAAATTGTGGGTGCACGTAACCCCAATATATTCTTTGAATTACCAGTCAGAAACTGGCACTATATGGCAGTAGCAAGAAATGAGGGTATTTGTAACCCCAATATATTCTTTGAATTCCCAGTCAGACAATGGCACTGTATACCAGTAGTAAAAATTGTGGGTGCACGTAACCCCAATATATTCTTTGAATTCCCAGTCAGACAATGGCACTATATACCTGTAGCAAGAAATGAGGGTATTTATAACCCCAATATATTCTTTGAATTCCCAGTCAGACAATGGCACTGTATACCAGTAGTAAAAATTGTGGGTGCACGTAACCCCAATATATTCTTTGAATTACCAGTCAGAAACTGGCACTATATGGCAGTAGCAAGAAATGAGGGTATTTGTAACCCCAATATATTCTTTGAATTCCCAGTCAGAAACTGGCACTGTATACCAGTAGTAAAAATTGTGGGTGCACGTAACCCCAATATATTCTTTGAATTCCCAGTCAGACAATGGCACTATATACCAGTAGTAAAAATTGTGGGTGCACGTAACCCCAATATATTCTTTGAATTCCCAGTCAGAAACTGGCACTGTATACCAGTAGTAAAAATTGTGGGTGCACGTAACCCCAATATATTCTTTGAATTCCCAGTCAGACAATGGCACTATATACCAGTAGCAAGAAATGAGGGTATTTATAACCCCAATATATTCTTTGAATTCCCAGTCAGACAATGGCACTGTATACCAGTAGTAAAAATTGTGGGTGCACGTAACCCCAATATATTCTTTGAATTCCCAGTCAGAAACTGGCACTATATGGCAGTAGCAAGAAATGAGGGTATTTATAACCCCAATATATTTTTTGAATTCCCAGTCAGACAATGGCACTGTATACCAGTAGTAAAAATTGTGGGTGCACGTAACCCCAATATATTCTTTGAATTCCCAGTCAGAAACTGGCACTATATGGCAGTAGCAAGAAATGAGGGTATTTGTATTCCCAATATACTCTTTGAATTCCCAGTCAGACAATGGCACTGTATACCAGTAGTAAAAATTGTGGGTGCACGTAACCCCAATATATTCTTTGAATTACCAGTCAGAAACTGGCACTATATGGCAGTAGCAAGAAATGAGGGTATTTGTAACCCCAATATATTCTTTGAATTCCCAGTCAGAAACTGGCACTGTATACCAGTAGTAAAAATTGTGGGTGCACGTAACCCCAATATATTCTTTGAATTCCCAGTCAGACAATGGCACTATATACCAGTAGCAAGAAATGAGGGTATTTATAACCCCAATATATTCTTTGAATTCCCAGTCAGACAATGGCACTGTATACCAGTAGTAAAAATTGTGGGTGCACGTAACCCCAATATATTCTTTGAATTCCCAGTCAGACAATGGCACTGTATACCAGTAATAAAAATTGTGGGTGCACGTAACCCCAATATATTCTTTGAATTCCCAGTCAGACAATGGCACTATATACCAGTAGCAAAAATTGTGGGTGTATATAGCCCCAATTCTATTGCTAGGGGACTTGCAGGGTATTTCTGAGGTGAAGGTGGGGGGGCACACCATTGGAACGGTGATTTGGGGTGTATATATGGGGTATACGGGAATACACTGTCAGTGTGTTCCATTCAGGATCCTGGGAAAGCTGGGTTGCGGCGATTGAGCCCGTCAGTGCCACGTTACACTGACAAGCTTCTCCCTGGAATTGAAGTTATATGTAAGCCCAATATATTCTTTGAATTCCCAGTCAGAAACTGGCACTATATGGCAGTAGCAAGAAATGAGGGTATTTATAACCCCAATATATTCTTTGAATTCCCAGTCAGACAATGGCACTGTATACCAGTAGTAAAAATTGTGGGTGCACGTAACCCCAATATATTCTTTGAATTCCCAGTCAGACAATGGCACTATATACCAGTAGCAAGAAATGAGGGTATTTATAACCCCAATATATTCTTTGAATTACCAGTCAGAAACTGGCACTATATGGCAGTAGCAAGAAATGAGGGTATTTATAACCCCAATATATTCTTTGAATTCCCAGTCAGAAACTGGCACTGTATACCAGTAGTAAAAATTGTGGGTGCACGTAACCCCAATATATTCTTTGAATTCCCAGTCAGACAATGGCACTATATGGCAGTAGCAAAAATAGTGGGTGTATATAGCCCCAATTCTATTGCTAGGGGACTTGCAGGGTATTTCTGGGGTGAAGGTGGGGGGGCACACCGTTGGAACGGGTATCGGGGGTATATATCGGGTATACGGGAATACACTGACAGTGTATTCCATTCAGGATCCTGGGAAAGCTGGGTTGCGGCGATTGAGCCCGTCAGTGCCACGTTACACTGACAAGCTTCTCCCTGGAATTTAGCTCTTATAAGAGCTGTTGGTTGTCTTCTCCTTCCTATCCTAGCCTGTCCCTGCCTACCCAGAATCTAAGCCCTAGCTAGCTGGACGGAAACCTCCGTCCTCGGTGAATTGCAAGCTCAGAATGACGCGAACCTGGGCGGCGCTGTTCTTTTAAATTAGAGGTCACATGTTTTCGGCAGCCAATGGGTTTTGCCTACTTTTCTCAACGTCACCGGTGTCGTAGTTCCTGTCCCACCTACCCTGCGCTGTTATTGGAGCAAAAAAGGCGCCAGGGAAGGTGGGAGGGGAATCGAGTAATGGCGCACTTTACCACGCGGTGTTCGATTCGATTCGAACATGCCGAACAGCCTAATATCCGATCGAACATGAGTTCGATAGAACACTGTTCGCTCATCTCTAGTCTCTATGCTACTCAATCCTATTGAAATGAATAGAATTACAACACTAAGCACAGTCATCATAAAATGTATGGCACTGTTCTTCTTAAGCAGCAAAGAGGAGCAGTATTCCATCCTCTTCTATCAGTTGCTGGGTATTAGCAACACGTGCATAGTTTTAATATACAATTGTGCATAAGGCTTTATGGTAGAGCCATGATACACTGTCTACCAATAATTATTTGGACACCCATGCAAATGAAGATATCTGTGAAATAGGACATTAGCTCATTTTTAGACCCCTGGCAGTGCTGTGTGCTTCAGAGCACCACTGCCTGATGATGTATTCTGTATTGCAGCACATTCTGCTCTCCCACAAGTTCATTCATGTTTAATTTCATTAAAATTAGTGACTCATTCATTGACTTTACTGCAGAATGTAATGTGGAAACACTGAAACATTCAGGTTGTTTTACTTGCCGTGACATCAGTAAATGAGCATGGAAACTAACCAGAGTTCTTATCAAGATTGTCTAAGATTTAGTGTAAAATTATACTGCCAGCTGGCACCCCACGTGTTCACCTCCAGACATCATTCAATGGCCGCTGCTGCCCAGATAATGTATCTCCTTCCGATAATGTAAGAATATTAGGAGTCATTGAGTAGTAATATAGCCATGTACGTTTATACAGGTCACAGAACTCCAAGTTGAATCCTAATATTCTCGTCATTTACAGCAGAGGGTCTGTTATTTCTTATATTATACAGATCTGTTTCTGCATAAATATCCTTTACAAAAATATGGTCTGTTGTGTATCATAATGTTCTGCTGCATATAGTGCTCTGTACTGTATAAAACAGACACTACAATCACTAAGGAAACTTTATTAAAACTAGAAGAGAGATCTGTAGAAGTTAGGGACGTAGCTAAGACTTATGGGCCTTGGTGTAAATGGTCAATTTGGGCCACTCATATCCCTAAGAACTTCATTTATGGCCACCGTCCCTTTCTGTAAAGCGAGGGCAACATGGCGACTGCTGCATACCCAAGATCGCCACGTCACCCTGTGACTCTTTCATTAATAAGGTGAATGGAGTCACGCTGTGATCTAGGGCATGATGCGACTTCGATTTCTATTCACAAAAACGTATGCACTGATATTTTTGTGACTGGGAGTCACAGTTGCAGTACCCTCACTATAGCAATGCACCTTCATTGTTGGGATGTGTTACCAAAGTCACTTTGTCGACCCAGCCTAAATTTCAACTGCATTACTGGATCTCTTGAGTGATCCACTGATGTAGCACTATTGACCAGGAGCCCCTGAAAGTTAATTGTGCCCCTTTGTGGCTCAATCAAGATAATAGTGCCCACAGTATCCCCAGTTACGTAATAGTGTCCCCACATAGGTAATAGTGCCCTAATAGTGCATTCCCCCTAAAGGTAATAGCACCCCTCTTTAGATAATAGTGCCCCCAACATAGGATGATATAATGCCCTATCTGGCCCTACCACATAGGTAATAGTCCTAATGGTGGCCCACCCCATAGGTAATATTCCCCCTATGTAATAGTGCCTCCCACATAGATAATAGAGCTCTCAGGTAATAGTTCTCCCCCTCACAATAGCCTGAACAAGAAATACCCGCTCTACCCCACATACTGCCCAGGCCCATTGGATACCTACTTTCTCTTCCTGTACAGTATAAATGCATTTCTTCTGTTATATTTCCTCTGGCTTAATGAACTAAATCTATTCCTTAACAGATTTGATCACACACCAGCTCCTCCCACCCCAGCATGGCATTCAGCCCCCCACCTCAGCCCCATCCCCACCTGCTTGCTCAAACCAAACCAGTTCCTCTTGCGTTCAACTGCCATCTGGTTACAATCTGATTTTCACAGAGTCCCAAGTGTGTAGAGAAATCAGGAAGATAAAAACAGACAAGGCCGGAGGACCTGATGGAATAAGCACGAGAGTTCTTAAAATGTGCGGAGACCAGCTGTGTGGTGTTATTACACACATGTACAATATGAGTCTAAAGCTGGGAGTGGTACCTCAACTGTGGAAAACATCTTGTGTGGTACCAGTCCCAAAGACACCTCATCTAACGGACCTCAATGGCTACAGACCTGTAGCACTGACATCCCACTTGATGAAGGTTCAAGAGAGACTGGCTCAGACATATCTCCGACCTCTAGTGAGTTCTGATATGGACCCCCTCCAGTTTGCCTATCGGACAAGCATTGGGGTGGATGATGCCGTCATCCACCATCTTCACAGAGCTCTTTCTCACCTGGAGAAATTAGGGAACACTGTGAGAATAATGTTCTTTGATTTCTCCAGTGCTTTTAACACCAGTCAGCCAGAGACAAGATAGAGAAGCTGGACCTTGTTGGAGCGGACCATCACTTGTCCAACTGGAACCTAAACTACTTCACAATCTGACCTCAGTATGTGAGAGCCCGGGGCTGTGTGTCGACACTGTGATCTGTAGTACGGGGGCACCACAAGGTGCAGTTCTTGCCCCTTTCCTCTTCACACTGTACACTGCTGACTTTAGGTGCACCTCATCTAGCTGTTACTTGCAAAAGTACCCCGACGACTCTGCAATAGTAGCCTCATCACTGACAGAGACAACAGGGAGTACAGAGACTTAAACCAGAATTTTGTGGAATGGAGCCAGTGAAACCACCTCAGGATTAATGCTGGGAATACCAAGGACATGGTGACGGACTTTAGTAAGTGGAGAAGTGCTCCCAATCCAATGGACATCAAGGGGACAGGCATTGAGATAGTCAAGACCTATAAATACCTGTGTGTGCTCCTCAATAATACGCTGGACTACGTTGATCTCCTGGATGCACAGAAATGGTCACAGCAGGCTATACCTGCCCAGGAGGCTGAGGGACTTTGGAGTCCAGGGGACACTTCTTAGGGCCTTTTTCAACTGTGTGTTAGCATTAACCATCTTCTCCAGAGTGGCCTGCTGGGGGAGTAGTATACCAGTCAGGGACAGAAATAAACTTGACAGGCTGGTTAGAAGGGACAGCTCTGTCCTGGGGAGCCCCCTGGATCCAGTACAGGTGGTGGGTGACAGAAGGATACTGTCCATGGTGATCACTCCGCACAGAGAACTAAGTGATCCTGACGTCTTTCTTTTCTTCTTAGTTGCTATGACTCCTAGTATCTTTTCTATCTGCTATGTGCTTGTATGTTTTCTTTCTTGTAATATATTACTGTATTATCCATGCTTCTGTAACACACTGAATTTCCCCATGGTGGGACTATTAAAGGATTATCTTATCTTATCCTCCCAGCTCTCCAACTCTTGCTCTATGGCACTACAATGGAGATTTGGAAGCAGGGGGAAGAAAAGAAGACACACAGGTCCTATGGCACTATGTCAGGGAGAGAAGGTAAGCATATAGATTATTAAAACAGGCAGCAATAGTGTGACAAAGGTGGCCTGTTCTTATAAAAGTGACTTATGACAGGTTGCTCCTGCAGGAAGTGATGATCAGTGCCTATGTAGTGCTGTCTATATCTGTATCATTCTCAGATTCTGATATCAGAATATGGTGTTTATGTAAATTCAGGCTTTCACAGTTATTAATAACATAATATATGCTAGAGCTGGCCAAATTTGCCAGGATTTTCTCGAACATTGGGAAACAGGAAAAATCCTGGCAAATTTTGTACAGTTGGCAGTTCTGGTCATCAGTAAATTTCAATTGATGTAAGTGTTGGTGTATTTCTATTGAATGTACTAAAATTGGCAAATATACACTCCAGTATACGAGAACTTTTCATCGGGCAACTGTATTATAATTAGTTATGTAATTAAAAATGGTTATTAATGGGATTATTAGGTTACTGTCGATTCAGACCACTACACGGGAGATGACGTGACCATAAAACTTACTCTATTTACATATCCATTTTACAAATTCTCTTCTCTATTACCAGACTGTTAGTATAAGCCTCAAAGATGTTATTACAGCTTCAAAAAAAGATATGTAAACTAGGTGATGCCAAGTGGTGTGCCAGGCAGGATGCTTCAGCATTTCCCAGTGGCAACTTTCCAGAAGGTTCACAATTTCACAACAACTATGTTTGGTAACGCTATAACATGTGGCAGTCTGCCCGATCATGGAGTTCTCTCTGTCTCCTCTCCTGCTCTGATCTCTGTGACCAATACGAGGCAGGAAGAGTCAGATGTACCAAAGAGCAGTGGAGCCTGGAAAAGTTAGCAAATAGAGATGAGTGAACAGTAAAATGTTCGAGATTCGATATTCGTTTCGAGCAGCCCCTCAATATTCGACTACTCGAATCGAATATCGAACCCTATTATAGTCTATGGGGGGAAAATGCTCGTTTCATGGGTAGGCAACATTCGATCAAATTATACTTACCAAGTCCACGAGTGAGGGTTGGGCTGGATCCTCTGAGAAGTCTTCTCCTTGCAGCGTCCCCGCGGCATCTTCCGGCTCTGAATTCACTATGCCAGGCATCGGGCCTGGGCAGAGCCGACTGCGCATGTCCGCTTGTAGTGCGGGCATGCGCAGTCAGCTCTGCCCAGGACCAATGCCTGGCAGAGTGAATTCAGAGCCGGAAGACGCTGTGGGGAAGCTGCACGGAGAAGACTTCAAAAGGTAGGAGAAGAACCAGCGTTGATTGGCCGACTGTATAGCATTCGGCCAATCAATGCTGGTTCTGCATCAAACTTTTACATTCGAATAGCGAGTGGTACTCGATCGAGTATGAGTATTTCGAATACCGTAGTATTCGATCGAATACCTACTCGATCGAATACTACTCGCTCATCTCTATTAGCAAACCCATAGAGACCAGTGATCCTATACCACAATTTAAGTATCATAGACCATGATGAATGTCCTCATTAACCCCTTTACCCACCACACTTGACCACAGGAAAGTACTTCTTAATCGTTTCATTACTCTGCTCCACTATGGATATAAACACTCAATTACCCTTGAACAATCAGAATATTATGTATTATACTCAATCTCCATGGATTTTCACTATAGTACTCTGTAGTATAAAGTAAATTAAACGTGTAACATAAGTGTAGCAGCATATTGAGCCGCAGTAGGTATCTAATTTACAGCTCACTATTGCAGCCAAGATTCGTCTGTGACCTCTTCAGCCAGTCTGTGTCCCAGTTCCTCCATCATAACAACCCAGACCTGGATCCTTCTACTCCACCAACACAGGGCAATGACATTGACTAAGAGGTAGAAACTGTTCCTCTTACTCCGTTGCATGAGTGGAAATATTTCCTGTAAATATACAATAGAGGGATCACAATACTGATGCTGCAGTCATCCCTGCTGACAAATTTAGTGGTGTCTTCAAAGGGCTTGAGAAGCTGGCAAGATTCCATCATCGTCCTCTCAAAAAAACACATTGTCCCTGCGGACTGCTACATGCAATAATCGTTTACGACCTTCTCTTGCTCAAGCAGATGCTCCAGCATGTTTAAGGTTGCGTTCCCCTGAGTTGGAATGTTGCAGATAAGGTTGTGCAAAGGTAAACCGTTTTGTCGCTGCAATTCAAGCAGTCTTCTGCAATGTAAGAAGAGCTGAAATGCGCAGAGATTTTTCTTGCCATAGGAGTACTTCTTTTAAGACGCTATAAATTTTAATGAAAGAAGTCCTCCACTACTAAGTTCTTTAAAAAATAGGGGATTTTATAGTTGAATGCTTAACGCCAGATGAGATCAGTTAGTAGGTGGCAGCCTTTAAGCTCACACAGTTGTATCTTATGAAGTTGAAGGGGACTTTGGGACAATTAGTTGAGTAGTGTCATCAAGTCCTGGTGGCCACTTATGTTTCTGTGTAAACGAAGGGATTTTGGTGGAGAGGAGTTGATTTACATGCACCATGTGTATTTCTTTAATAAGGTTTTCGTCATACTCCATATGTGTTAAATCCCCACTGATAACATCTGCAATGTTATGTGCTGAATCTCTCCTTTACAGCCTATCCAGGTGCAGGCTTTTTATTTACTTTGATGTTGATGATGAGTTTTACTGTACAATCTGTAATGTACTGAAACAACACCAAGAAAGTTAAAGTGTTTTGAGAATACATTTTCTCCAGAGTCCTCTGTGCGTTGCCAGGAAGGCTAATGTTTTTGCTAAAGCAGAAATAAACACATTATCGCTGAGCAGATTGCACTCCACTATATAAAACCTCCAGCACGGAGACAATACCTCATCTGCTGGTCGCCTGTCTTCCAGAAGATAATGAGGCACATTCTGTAAACAAAAATGTTCTTATCAAGTAGTTTTAGCTCATCTCTTG
Source organism: Leptodactylus fuscus (assembly GCF_031893055.1). Lineage (NCBI taxonomy): Eukaryota > Metazoa > Chordata > Amphibia > Anura > Leptodactylidae > Leptodactylus > Leptodactylus fuscus. The sequence continues at coordinate 41,329,542 of NC_134269.1, forward strand.
TAAAGGTACGTATGTGTCATAGAAGGTGACTATGATGGTCTTCACCATGAAGGCAAGTTCACATGGGGTTTTTATGGCCCGGACCCTGAGGTGGAGGCCGCCTCAGGTTCCAGTCTAAAATACAGGTAGCTGCGACTGGATGCCGATGCAATGCACTGGCATCCAGTCACGTACTCTGCTACGGATTAGGCCCAAATAAATAGACCTAGTCGGGAGGGAGTGTCTTCAGCTGGATGTTGCGAGGCAAATCCACCTGAAAGAATGAGCATCTCGCTTCTTTTTCCGACAGCCGGAACAAAACGGCTCCCAGAAAAAAGAACTGACCGACTCCCATTGATTTCGAGGCGGATATGGCCTCGAAATCCTGACCAAAAACCCATGTGAACTTACCCTGACATGGCGATCTGGCCTGGTCACTTCTGGCAGCTGGACATGTAGTTATTAGAGATGAGTGAACACTGTTCGGAACAGCCGTTCCGAACAGCACGCTCCCATAGAAATGAATGGAAGCGGCCGGCACGCGGGGGGTTAAGCGGCCGGCCGCCGGCAAAGTCTGCGTGCCAGGTGCTTCCATTCATTTCTATGGGAGCGTGCTGTTCGGATCGGCTGATCCAAACAGTGTTCGCTCATCTCTAGTGGTTATTAAGAGGACACTATTTGGAATGAATGCAGTGCAATGTTCTAGTTCCTGGAACTTGGTCAATTAACTCTTTATCTTCTTTGTCCATTATATTAAATTAGTCAAACCCACCCTCACTTTTGATAAACTGGCAAACAATCAAACTACTGTATAAGAGGGCATCAGCGTTGGATGAAGGTACCCTTGTACCACCAGAAGAAATAAGAAGGGTCAACTTTGTGAAATAATCTCTAAAATATGTAATTAAAGCCAAAAGAGAGCCCCTCTACTGTAAAGCTAGTCTGCTCCTGGACCCTGTTGTGACTTGGTGCATACCTACGCCTTCCATGGGTTGTTATGGTACACTGGTCAGTTAATCCTAAATGTGGTGGAGAATATGAACATGTTGAAAAGTCTATTAGTGATCACCCAAGCATAGAATTTACTGGTAGAGAAGATCACGTCAGCAATGGCATACCATTCATGGTAGTAGCCCATTCATTGCTATGGGGCCAGAGAGGAAGGGTGCCTGTCACAAAAAAGCTTTCCCTATTTACTGACACATTAAAAGATTTTACTTTTTGCAGTTCTTGGACCCATTACTGCCTAACATAAGGACCTATGCCTGCCAACAGAACATGGGTATCTTTAAAGGGGCTCTATCAGCAAAATCATGCTGATAGAGCACCACATATGCGTGAATAGCCTATTCAGGCACCGCTAAAGTTATATTAAACTACCCCCCCCAGTTTTAAAATAAAACCCTAAAACAGAATGTGATAAACTTACCGAACGTGCACGCTGGGCGGGCATTCAGGGTGCGCCATCTTCTTCATCCACGCCTCCTCTTCCTCCGATGTCCTCGTGTCCCGTCCTCCTCCGGCGCTCGCGAACTGACATTGATATAAAAAAAATGGCCTGGGTGCATGCGCAGTAGCCGTAGTAGAAGCAGCATGCTACTGCGCATGCGCCCAGACCATTTATTTTAAGCAATGTCAGTTCGCGAGCGCCGGAGGAGGACGGGACACGAGGACATCGGAGGAAGAGGAGGCGTGGATGAAGAAGACGGCGCACCCTCAATGCCCGCCCAGCATGCACGTTCGGTAAGTTTATCACATTCTGTTTTAGGGTTTTATTTTAAAACAGGGGGTAGTTTAATATAACTTTAGCGGTGTCTGAATAGCCTTTTTAAAGGCTATGCATGCATATGTGGGGCTCTATCAGCATGATTTTGCTGATAGAGCCCCTTTAATATGCTTCAGGCTGCCAAGTGCAAATAAGGGTAAGAGGATATAATGAGATAATGGGGTAGTATGCCTTTGCATGGGACAGGAGGGGTCACTATTTAAGGAGGCAATAACAGTAGCTCAGTCAGTTAGTAACTTTTCAGCTAAACTGTGGCTGTGTAAATGTTGATGTTGTAGTCGCCTGCCCCGCTGGCTTTTGGGAAAAAGTTCTGGTGTCATTGTGGTCAGACCACACTGATAGATAACTGCAGTGAATGCAACAAAGTTCTGCAGCAGACTCCTGAAAGGCACAGGAAATATAGTCTAATATAGTCAGTTTTCCCATTCGATCATGTCAGTAAAGTATCAGGCCACAGCATGCATAGACTGTACCTCAGGAAACACACAAAGACACTACTTGCAGCACAGCCAGTAGCTCAACTTCTAGGCCATGCTTCAAGTCAACTCTGCCCTTCTTTCTGGAGGTGTGACCTGGTCATCCATGATGCCACCAGTCTCAACTCCCAACTCCTATGTCTAGAGGCATAGCTGTAGGGGGTGCAGAGGTATCATTTTCTACTGGACCATGATGGGGCCCCAAAGTTCCTTCTACCCCATAAAATATACAACATGGCACAAGATAGATAGGGGCCCCATTACAGATTTTGTACTGGGGCCCAAGTTACGCGTGTGCCTATTTCATCTCACGTCCCTCTACTGTATAGCCTGGACAGTTCTGCGGTTCTTTGATGTTCCCTCACAGCCATAGGTCTGTTGGCACTGGAGCTTTGCACTCATTCATTTTGGGTTGGTGCTGCTATGATGGCAAGTGAGTTGTGAGTTGTGGCAAGTGAGTTATGAGTTTCCAATAGGCAGGTGAGAAGATGGTGTCTATCTTGTTTTGCTGCTCAACTAACTGTATTTTTCTTTTCAGGCGCCCAGTCAGTAATTTGGGTTACTGACCACTCATGACTTTTGGGATGAAAGACAGGCTTAGTGTACCCCAGATGGATGAACCTTGGTTATTTGGTGGCTGCTGAAAGGTTTCTGGGGCTAGCAATGGTTGCTAGTTGGTATCTGCAAGCACCTATGGTGCTGGTGACCAAAGTAAGTGGCAATGATTTGTGCCATGTTTGAATGATGGGATTGAGAACCTTGCTGGCTTCTTTCTGAGTGCTGGTCTGAAACTGTTCAGCCTGGTATGGCATTATCATCCAAGTCTCTGACTTTGTGCAGGCTCAGAGTGACATTGGGTTATGGTACTAAAGCTAAGAAAGCAGTAACAGGACTTTGTTGTTACTTGATGTTGTGCATCTGAGGTCATACCGTAGGACTGAAAATTGGACATCTTCCTGTCTGGTATACAGGATGAAGTGGAAAGGGCTCTTCTTCTCCTTGGTGGCAGGAGAATTGTATTGGGTGTATATAAGCCTCTCATGGCCAGTCTTAATAATTGATGTTCTCTTCACTACTTGCCAAGCACAGTGTTGTACTTTTATATATAGCAGCTCAGCCCATTCACTTGAGCTGCAAAGAGGCCATGTGACCAAAATACGTGATGGTCTATGAAATAGAAACATTGCTGAAACAGTTGATCCGCAAAGGTCCTGGATATCAGACCCCCTCACTGACCTATCCATTACATCAGAGTATAGGCTTAGCACACACACATTTGAAGTGTGATGCCGAAAATACACAAGATGTGATCGCTTGGTGCTTAACAAGGTACAACAAGGAAATATAAAACTTTGTATACTGGGTTAGAGGATGCGGTGAATGAGCAAAACATTCTGAAGACTGACTTATGGGCAGATACCTGCTGCATGTTCTTAGTTTTCCTAATTTGCAAACACATTAAAAACTCATCATAAGAGACAGGTAAATACAAATTCAGGAGCTGAGAACCTGATACGTCCCAGCGGTGTGAAAATAAATTGCAAAATGTAAAGCACATATTTACATATACAAAACACCAAATCATCTCCACATATACACTGCATGTGTAATGTCCCACAGGAACGCTATCTCTGGCAAAGTGCTGCTGATTTAGACTAATGTTGCTGAACATGTTTATATTGTTTCTAGTACTTTGCTCTGTTTTACCCTAAATTGCACTGTGCTTGTTTGGGTACACGCACATGGTCAGAATTTACATATGGAAAATACGCCCTGAAAACCACATGTATAAGCATAGAAATCCGGTTGCACAAAAAAATTTGGCACCATAAGGTCAAGTTCCATGCTGAAAAAAATTCGGCATCACGTGCATGAGCAATAGAATGTATTATTGACCTTAATGCTAAAGGATAACGGTGTGGATTGTCTACATTGAAATTTAGTGGAATATAACTGTTGTAGTCATGCTTATTGTAGGCTGAAAACAGACATATGAAATACACCAACAATGGAGCAGCGTTTGCAAGAAGTCTCTGATGATGAAGGGTTCCTTTTCTGGTAGCAGTGGTTTGATAGCTGTATTTTTGTATTGGTTGCCGCCCATGAACAAATAAAGATTATAAGACTAGAATTCAAGCAGTTGTCTGGTAAGCAAATTCTCTCTATCTTATAAACCCTGCAGGTAAACAATACTGATGATGGGCAGGAGGAAGATCCGGAGGTAGCACTCACAAAGGCGGCTGCAAATCGGAAGATGGCAAGGAAAGTTGTAACATTGAAGGTTTCAGAGGAAGTTGAGCTTCATGCATGTAAGGAATGTGTGTTTGGATATTGTTTTAAGACTTTCCCCAGACTAGTGACATAGCAATTGTGGATTTTGTAATCCATCTCCATTGAATAAAGTAAACTGTGTAGTAAATAAAACAAAGCCTAATCCAGGCCTTGTGTACACATTTGTAGCCTTGACTATGTTAAATAGAAGTAACTCACATATCTGATTAGGAGTTTAGGACTAGAGAAGGCTGGAAGGTCCATTATTCTGTGTACACCACTGCCCTGTAGACTTACTCCATATGGAATACTTAATTGTGTCTCCTTCCCAGAACAGACTTGGATCTCCCTTGGCAGATGTAAGCTTTGCATGGGGATTTAACTAGTCATGTCAAGGTTTTTGCAAACCAAATTGAAAAATGCTTTTAAATATGTGTTTTCTCCCATCCATGATCCAGATTAAAATGAAGCATCGCATGTATTGTAGCCAGGAGATTGGGTGGTGATTGTATGTGAGAAGGCTTGACCTAAGGTTTGTTTGCCAATACTACGTGCAGATGACCGCTACCACATCTGTAAAATTGGAAGGCATGAGCATGGGTTCACGTCAGCCATGGCAAGAAGGTGCTACATCTGGAAACTAATTCTCATGATGTGGCCCCTGGTGGGGTTGGTCCAGATGTTGCCCCAGGTGAGGATGCTGAATGATGTTCTTAAAGAGGATTGGGACAATAAGTTCAAAGATATAATAAACAAATTACGAAAGCACTTATGAAAGAGGCTGTCCAGGCTAAGATATTTTCTAAATTAAGCCAGGGGAGGTGAAAATAATAATAATAATAAAAAAAACATACTCACCTGTCCACAATGGTCCAATGTCCACCCAGGGCCGTCCAGTCCTGCAGCTCGGCTGCCTACTTGCTGTTATATTTCTCACCGGCTGTGACGCCCCGGCTTCCTTCCCCTGAGGCTGCAGATTGGCAGGTAGTGACATCCCCGATTCCCTTTATGAGGCCGCTGATTGGCCTCAGCTGTCATCTATAGTGGGTACTACCACCAATAGACAACAACAGAGCTGCTGGACCGGACTGTGGGGGAGACAACGGAGCACCAGGAACAGGTAAGTATGGTTTTGTTTTATTTTTTCCCCTCCCCGGCCTAATTAATAAATAGCATTTTAGCCTAGACAGCCCCTTTAAGAATTCCTAAATGGTCACACCGTAATTGTGATGACCCATTGGACGACAAAGCTGCCATGTCATTTTTAATGCAGAGTGAACAAGTAAAAGCAAAATGCAAACAATTATGATAGAATTGTTTTTTTTCACATGGACCCACAAGAATGTTAATAGAAGCTAGTCGATACATTATATGTACCCCAAAATGGTGCAAAATTAAAGTGAAACTCATCAAGAAAAGAATATTGGAGCATGCTCACGGAATACTAAATGAGCCAAAATTTCATATAGAACTAGAATGTTTTGCTTGGGTGTGCCTATTGTGACCTGGCATAGGCTGTTTCTTGCTGCCAAAATTATTGCATTTAGAGCATGCTTTCCAAAAATGGAACTATGCATGAAAACTGATGGACATAAGAGTACAGCAAAAACTGGTAGACAAATACTTTATAAATATGGTGAACATGTGAGCACCAGATCAGTGCATATATAGGGACCCTCTTATCTTTTCTTATACCTAGACTGTATGCTGAGTCAGCAGCAGGTGTTCAACATGGCAGATTCACTTGAATATATAGCAATGGGGAAGTGGGTATAAATGTCACTACAGGAGGTGCATTGTCAAACCTGGCCATGGTGCCATTGTGGGCTATTTTGTATCAGGAGTTTAAGGTCACACCACTACACATACTAGTGCATCTCAATAACTTAGAATATCATCAAAAAGTCATGGAGTGTTGCTCAGTGGTCAAAGGTGTTTTCAGGTGAATTAATTAAAAAAAACAAAAAAAACACTTTTTGATGATATTCTAATTTATTGAGATACACTTGTAGATTACTTTGCATGTTACATAGTTGCTTGTCCATACAATACATATAATACATGAAGGACCTTTACTACAGCCATATACTGTAGATATCATACCAATAGGGTGTCCATGAACTCTGTTACTACCGTCTACTGCAAATAAGGATGTCACAAGGAGCGTGCATTCTCTAATAACTCACTGCCTTAATATTGCATTGAGTTTTCTGACCCAGACCCTTTTATATGGGAAGTTTCTTCCTTATAACCCTTTACATCACTGGTCAGCACTGTATAAATAGTCAAGGCGTCCATCAACAACAAGGAGGAGGAGGTAAGATGAAGTGAGCGGTTTCCAAGATAGGAACACACCACTTTAATACAATACACTTATAATATATTTATGACTATATTGATGTGTTTCTGTGTACAGTACTTACTGCTGCGTTGTTCTAACCCAAAAACCTCAGAGGGGTAAGTGGATACCTTCCTATACGCATCTCAATAACATCTCTGAGGAGTGAGGAAAACTGGTCCATCAGGCCAGGACTTGGCCCCACATAGGTGGTCCACAGTGAGATGCAGATACCCCATGGAAGGGGTTCTTGGAAGGGTAAACAGACCCCATCCTTAAGGCGTACCACCAAGATCTTGCTTTAACACATCTTATTCAAGGGCTAACACATTCTCTGGTCTTTGTGATTCACTAATCTAAATGTTTTTGCTTTTTCTTCCGAAAAGGAAATATTTTTTTGCTATGGGAAAAACGAGGTGGAAAGTGGAAGTGTTAGTGTGACTAAGTCAAAGGCCGAGTCCCCTGCAAATTAACCTGTCAGCTTCCCCTTAACCACGAGATGAATAATGCATGGCCTTTAATCCCTCACACTTGCATTTAGACGGATGTTAGATCCATTTTAGAACACACGACACAATCCTTCCCTCCCCGTATGGAAGCGAGTTCTGCCCACTCCTCCCAACCCCCTCTCTGTGAACACAGAGTCCTCAGTACCAGCCTCGGGGACAGTCATACATACAGAAGCGCTCTGCAAGCTCTGCCGCCCTGCTGCTTGTCGCTAAGGTAAGCGCTCTACATATTTTATTAAAATAGCTCGTTGCAGAGAAGATACATTAACTCTTTCAGCACTGATGCCGAAATGACGGCTGTTTCTGGCCAGGGAAATTTAGCAAAATCCTATGCACATGGCAAAATAGACTGCATCTGTTCACATGACATAGCGAAGGTAGTGTTATTATAGCATGACAGTGTCATGGTCAGTAATGGAACAGCGTGCGCCAAGGCTATGACTAATGTAAGAAGTAGTTGTCACAAGTGCATGTGTCATGCTATGAGGGTTCTTGTATTGCTTCGTATTTATATCATTGATCATTGTGTAATAAGGCACAGAACAAGGGATCTGCTAGGACCATTAGGCCTATATATTCAGACAGGTAAGAAAAGGCTCCGTTTATCATACTATACTGTATATATATATATATACATACACACACATATATTGCCGACATCTCATTTTGACATTGCTATTTTGTTCATCAGCTTACTGCATTGTCTCAGTCTTGGGATCAGACACAGCATTGTATGTAGGTGTGCGTGTATTGTGTGATGACAGGTATCAATGGCCCAGTTCCTATTGAATGGAGATAATGAAAACTGCATTACCCACAATCCCCAGCCATGATAATTGCCAGAAAATCCTATAGTATAGTCAATTTTGATATCCATTGATCTATGCGACGGAGCTGAAGGGGAGGAGGTTGGAAAGGCATGTATCCAGGTGCCAAATGGCAGGCTAGGTGTCAACAAGACAAGTGTTTGGATGATGTGAACCCCCTACGGACTATTGTTAATGGTAGGGGTGTATGTTGGATTTTCACAACTTGAGAAATGATCGGTTTCCAGATCTGTCTTTATAACTTTCATGAATATACTTACCATGAAGCTGATCTAGTATGTTCTGTCTGCGCCAATAGTGAGGATCATTTTATCAGTATCTCCGTAGATGATGTGATGGAAAGCCAAGCTTTGTTCTATGATGTACTGCAGTGTCGGGGCTTGCTTTTTAATATGCGTGGACATATACAGCATGTACAATCTGTGAAGATAGACACTGGCTCAGTAGGTAAGAGGCCCCTTTCTCCCTATAAACATCAGGCAGATTGTTTACTGTCATGAATTTCATAGGTCACAGATACTGGTGGATTGTTACGGACGTCATGTGGGTGGGTAGTCTAGATCAATCTATTGAAGACCAAGGAGTCCACGTACAGCACCATTCCTGCATTGGGGCCCTCTGTCAACTGTGTCCACCTTTGCCTCAATGAGTACATAGTGTACTGGTATATATGATATCCCTAAGAGTATATTGCTTTAATCTGCTTTGCTATTGGCATTGGCTTACATAGGCTGACGATGATAATAGTGTGTGCATATTATTGTCTCCGTATTTCCAAGTCCAGACAATACACTCCAGTGAGTAGCAGCGGCGGATGACATAACATGATATATTAATGGTTAGGATGTAATGTAGACGAATGAAAGTGCCAAATTACATAAAACCGGCAATGATTTTACATCTGATCATAATGTGCTGTAATGTATTAGGACATCATTATACATCTGTATGTAATGCTTAGTATTTCCTGAGTAGCCTCGTACAGACTTCATGGATCATTCATGTAGCAGTCGTATGGCTCGGTGTCGCTGGGTGTGTGTTATTGGCATTGTCATGGATTGGTAATCTATAGCTAATAGATTCCATTATTCTGAATCTAGAACACTCCTGATCTTGGCATGTGCATGAGACATCAAATAAGGTACTGTTCACATTGCAGTCATTTTTTCCATTTTTCTGCATCATCATGGAAGAAGAACGATAGCTGGACAAAAGGGGCATCCAACTGACCCCATTATCTTTTAATGAGTCGCTCAGTTTCCATCCTGGTATCCGTCTTGATCATGGGAGGGCGCAGCAGGTTGGACTATTTTTCCCTTCACGTAAAACAGATCTTCTGACAGAGGTTCAGAAATGGGAACAGGGCCTTAGTCATTATAATTGGCAACAAAGACAGATTTCCTATTTAATAATGGAGGCAATTTTACTTATTAAAGATCTAATGGAGTCAGAATTGGCCATACCGAGGGTATATATGCCTTAAATCAGGAATATTAAGCCTAGTCTTCAAGTACCCCAATAAATCATAATTTGAGGGCCTCCAATGTAGGGAACAGCGATAATGCTGAGTTGTCAGGAACGAACACCCCAGTACAAGTCTATGGAAGAGTACAGTTGGATGTGGGCGTTCCTCACTTAGGCCCTTCTGCCAGTGGGGAGATATTGGTGCCAAAAGTAATGACATTAATATCTCCAGCACCGGGGCACATACCAGAAAAGCTCACAGAGTGCACTGTCGGCTTTCTAGCAGTATATAAAACCACAAAGTGATGAGGACATGAAAGGTTCTCTTTAAGGACATCTTTAAATCAATTCTTATTGCAAAAGCCAAGGATTGACTTTAGCAAACATTCCTTTTGTGCCAAGCCCTGCGCCACGGGTTCATGAAAGGAGGGTCCTATAAAAGTCAGTTTTCCATATACATTGTGCATCTTCTCGATGTCCCCTCCATTCAGGAACCACATTGGGAATTCCATTTCTCACACTATCATTTTTATGCTAAAAAACTGCCATATAGGTGGTGTATTTTTGGCACACAATCCTTAATTGCAAGAAAGATGCACCACTTTGTTGTCTTTGCACCCAGCTAAGGGTGGCCTGAGGTGGAGAAAACCAGGAGAGGACTGGCGTGAGCTATAACCGTCCCTGCCTGATGTAGACTTCACTTCTGTTGCATGGGGCCACCCCAGATGTGCCAAAATTATCAAGAGGTTAGGGCCTCTTAATATTCCCGGCACATCTCGCACCAACGAGAACGAATTAGGAAATGGTAGTCTTAATAAATTACCCCCAGTGTTTGTATTAGAGGAATAGGGTTAAATAGCACTTTGGCCTCGTATGATGATGTAGTGTGTATGTGGGGTTGCAAACTGATCTGAACCTAAACATTTCCAAGAAACCAGTAAGTAATTCGAAAAAGAAAGAAGTTAGGTATGTACGGTATGTAAGCTACTGGGTCCTAATACAAAATTATATATATATTTTTTTTAAATGGGACTACCTATGTAGCACGTGTCATTTATAATACTAGCGTTTTCTTATAGGGAACCCAGCAGTTGAATTTGGGACACTAAACCACTAGCAGGTCCTTATAGACTACTGGTTTACTGTACCAGATTTACCGCCTTATGCTTACCAAGAGATGAATACAATGTTCTTGGCTTCACTGTTCATACGTCCATACTTAAGGGGCATATGCAGTAAAGCAAAGGTGTACTGCAATGGCTCCAAAGGGGGATCTGCTAGAAACCAATATGCCTCAATATTCCATTTGGCCATTGACAGCATTAATCCATAAAGCAAGAAAAAATGGCCAAACCACTCAAAATGAAAAACATACTGAGAAAGTCAGGTTAGTGAAATGTGTTGGGATGTCCATACCGAGTTCAGCTGGATTTATTTGGGTCTCCGACCATGCCCAAAGGTATTCTGTGATCTGTGCTATGATGCAACTAGATATGTCGGTATAATATCAGTATATTTGGGACACCAAAACACCACATAAGTGGTTTAGTGCCCCATATTCACATGTTTTTTTCCCATATTTTAGTGGGAAAGTGAACTTTCGGCACCCTCAAGTAACAGGGCCAGACTACAACTGATACTCCGCACCCTTTGGCTATACCCTTCAGCATAGGAAGACAGAAGTGCTATAACACTAGATAGATCATTTTATATCCTCCACCTATTTGCCTTCCTATGTATGATTTTGTCCATCTCTGCTAAGGAAACAGCCATGACAGTAGTATTTTCAGTCTGTACATCTAATAGTTTAGGGGCCACTAAGTAGACTCTAGAATTGTGCAACAGAACAGCAATGGCAACAAGGTGTTACTTTATATTGTACATACTGTTCCAATGATGGCTCCAAATGGTATAGATGAAAAATAAGAATCACATGGTCTAGAACCAGTTCCATTATATATGAGTTCTCAGACTCCCATCCGAGGAAATCCTTTAAATGTACCCGTAAAAAAAACTTTGTGTACTTTCCAATGGGTACTATTACACAGGACTTTAATACATGTATAACATAACTGGAATGATTTGCCACCACTCCAGCATCTCCCACCACTGCAGCAGATATGTACCAATTACCCACATGCCCACTGTAGCCAATGTCTGCAGTAATACTGTAATGTATGTATACATGCCAACAGCCAGAGTATCTGGGAGGCTTCCGTGTCTCCGAGTTCTACAAGAGTGGGCAAATTTCCCAGGCCCGGCCAAAAGCTTAAACATCCCCTAGGCTGTCCATCATTTTGTATATGTCTTGGGGACACCATCATGTCAAGAAAAAGGGGTACTAACTAAAGTCAGGGTACTAACATGCCCATGTCACAAAAAGGGGTATGACAAGCTCAAAAAGGGACATGGCCTCACCAATAGAGGCGTGGGCTTATTAAAAAACAAATGCTAAGCTTTACACACCATTCCCCTGGATAGTTGGCAGAGAGTATTGGTAAGCATTAGAGATGAGCGAGTAGTATTCGATCAAAACCTCCCCGCCATAGGTATTTGTGTAAGTGGCCGAACACCAAGGGGTTAAGCGCATCGAATATTCAATGCGTTTAACCCCTTGGTGTCCAGCCGCTTACACGCACACCTATGGCGGGGAGGTATTCGATCGAATACTACTCGCTCATCTCTAGTAAGCATGAATTTATGGCAAAACACCAGTAATTGGCGGCAGCGGTCACATGGGTAGTCAGATTATCACTAGAGATGAGCGAGTACTGTTCGGATCAGCCGATCCAAACAGCACGCTTGCATAGGAATGAATGGACGTAGCCGGCACGCGGGGGGTTAAGCGGCCGGCAGCCGTCAAAGCGGAAGTACCAGATGCATCCATTCATTTCTATGGAGCGTGCTGTTCGGATCGGCTGATCCCAACAGTACTCGCTCATCTTTAATTATCACCCCTAGACGAAGATCAACAAGGACCTAGTAAGAGTGGCAGAACTGGAGAGGGTTGGGTATAGATTATATTCTTATTTTATGCCATTCCCTGCCTGTGGTCAATGTTCTTCAGAACACAGAAAACCCAATTTTAAAGGAAAATGATAAATAGATTCTTCCATTGTATTCTATGGACTGGTGAATCTGCAAAGGAATAAGATGGTGAATCTGGTGAAACAGTGTGATGTAACACATAGCGGTTGATTTTCTAAGGGTCATATCAGTCTAAGCTACTGTCATCTGTAAGGATTAGCGATAGATGAGACTGATTTTCTCTAGGGCGGCTGCTCTGAAAGCAATTTGTTGTATTGAACCGGGGCTGTGGCTGCGATGACGTTCACTTTTTCAGCTTGTTTGTGTAAATGGAGCAAACTGAAGTCGAGGCAGCAGATGGCTAGGTCTTTGGTTGCTATAGAGATCCTTCTCCAAGGCAATAGGGCTGACTCTTATAGAACGCTGTGTTTAGCTAGGAATACATTCCGTGAGGAGGAGGAGGAGGAGGAGGAGGAAGGCTTCATTTACCATTAACCATGCCATTAACCTATGTCATGTGCATCTTCTTTTTTAATTCCAATGTTTGTTTTTTTTTTGCTGCTGCTGTATATTTTATATTATATTACTTTAAGTGGAATAAAGTGATTATATTGTATTGTGCAAAAGTTTTAGATGGGCGTGGGAAAAAAATGCCAGAAAGTAAGAATGTTTTCAGAAATAGAAGGGTTAATAGTTTTTTTTTTTTTTTCAATTAATGACATGAAGCGAATGAGCAAAAAAGAAATTGAAAACCCATCGCTATTTGCTGTGGCCTCTGCCCTTTGGAGGCGGAGTCCTGGAAGTGATGAGACGGCCCCCGCAGAGCCCTGATCTCATCATCATCCGGTCTGTCTGAGATTACATGAATAGGCAGAAGGATTGGAGTAAGACTACATCCACAGAAGATCTGGGCTTAGTTCTCCAAGATGGTGGGAACAACATCCCTGCTAAGATCCTTGAAAAACTACCTGCAAGTGTATCGAGAAAAAATTGAAGAAAGTCAGAGGGTGGTCACACCAAATATTAATGGAATTTTCAGTTCTTGTTCATTCTCTTTTGATAACTGACCAAAATGATGAACGAATAATAATTCTAAAAGAAATCTAAATCGATATTTGGTGTGACAACCCTTTGCCATCCATCAATTTTAGAAGGAACTCGGCAGGGAGGTTGTTCAAAAAGTTTCAGAGAACTAAGCCCAGATCTTCTGTGGATGTAGGCTTGCTTCAATCCTTCTGTCTCGTCATGTAATCCCAGACAGACTGGATGATGCTGAGATCATGGCTTTGTGGGGGCCGTATCATCACTTTCAGGACTTGTCCTCCCTAAAGCTAAGGTTACGTCAACTGAAGCAAATTTAGATTTCTCTATTGTTCATTCACTTCATTTTGTTAATAACACTTCTATTTTTGAAGCCATTGTTACTTTGCAATATTTTACTACACTTTACTAAAATTTTTGCAAAATACTGTATATCACAAGGCAGTAGGAATATAAAAAATTTCAGATATTTTAAAATGGGAATCAGAAGGAACCCTAAAACTAAGGCCACACACAACAAAAATGCAGCTGTTCCACTTCTATTACTTGTATAAGAGTTGTGCTCCCCATCCGGTAGTAGCTTCCAGCACCCAGAGGTTGTCACACCCCAATAGATCACATACTGATGACCTATACTGTGGCTAGGTTATCAGTATTAAAAAAACTATTGGAATTCACTCTGCCTAGGCATCGGGGCCTAGGCAGAACCGACTGCGCATGCGCGGTCGGCTCTGCCCGGCCTGACGCTTGAGCAGAGCCGACTGCGCATGCGAGGGCATGCCCGTACATGCGCAGTCGGCTCTGCCTAGGCCGGATGCCTAGGTAGAGTGAATTCCAGCCGGAAGACGCAGCGGGGACGCTGCACGGAGAAGACTTCTAAAGGTAAGAGAAGAACCAGCATTGATTGGCAGAATGTATAGCATTCTGGGAATCAACGCTGGTTCTGCATCGAACCTTAAACTTCGAACAGCTAGTAGTGTTCAATCGAGTACGTGTATTTCGAATACCGTAGTATTCGATCGAACACCTACTCGATCGAACACTACTCGCTCATCTCTATGTGGCTGTAGTTCCCAACTGCTAAAAGCAGAAAGCAGAGGACACCTGCTCTGGGCAAATGCTGGGGGTTGAGTATTAGTTAGTAGTTTTTAATGTCATAGTAGAACATTCATACTGTGGTGTGGGGAGGCCACTATGAGCCATACATTGTGTGGGGGGCCAATATGAAGACATTATACTATGTGGAGACAGTAAGGGGACATTATACTGTGTGATGCCACTAATGGGGCAGTATACTGTGAGGGAGAACAATGGGGCATTATTTTGTGTGCTGGCACTATGGGGGCATTATATTTTGTGGGAGCATTACACTATGTGAGGGCACTAAGTGGGCATTATAATGTGCACTGCAGTTCTTTCCGCAGCGCTTTCAACAGAAAGTTTGCGGAGTTTTCCTCTGCGGACTTTCTGTTACGATTATATCTATGGGAAAGCCGCCGGTGTTTCCGTAGATATAATTGACATGCTGCGATTTGCAAAGCCGCAACGGCTTTACAAATCGCAGCGTGTCCGCACTGCGGTTTTTTCCGCAAAGTGGGCATGGGATTCGCATGAATCCCATCCCTTTGCTTGCACTGTAAAACGCCGCGATTTTTCCCTCAGCGTCTCAGCTGCGGGCAAATCGTGGGGTTTACGTCCTGTGGGGCCCCGACCTTAAGTTTGTGTTTCTTTCTGTCTTCTGAAGACTAGGAAGTATACAATTTATATACAGAGACAAGATAAAGAATGTTATATGGGTCTCACAACATATGAGTAACACAGGAAACTGTGCAAAAGTATCAGATTTAACCAGTTTATTGAGGAGCAGACAGCGTTACATCTCAAGTCTCCAAGTCTCTTTGCAAAGGAACATCACGTAGGAACTGGTATCACTGTTATACAAGTAAACACACAGCATGCAAAGTATTGCTGATATAGCACCTACATATTCCACAGTGATGTACAAGTTATTGCCGATCATGTCAGTCCCACTCAAACATAGCAGTAACCACAATACTTATCATCAGAATCTTAGTTCTAACTGCCAGAGATCTGAGGATAATATAATTTGTAGGCGGAAGATCATGGGGAGATAACATGAATGACACAATGTTTAGTCCTATTCCGTTAGCTCCTGAATACACTAGACAGTTACACAAGTATAGAGACAAGTTTAGGCCAAAAAAGGCTTTCACATCTGTGTTAGTCTCCATTGGAGACTCCATCACAGAGACCACCGAAAAGCGGCAGAGAGAAAAGTCCTACCATTTTCTTCTTACATGCCATATATAGTTTATGGTCAGGGGATAATCGTACACATCAGGGAGAGTGTGTGCCTACATAGTACGGAGACTTACAAGTCATTCCTGCTCTGCTAGGGATTCTGGGTAAAAAATATGCAAATCTTTTTTCCAGGATGTAATTAGGAGAACAGTGCACTCTGTACACCGCCCTCTAGAGGGCAGAATCCTTAACATCATGCATGACTCAGTTAAAAAGTCTAATATCATGATGCGGATTTAATTGCCAAATTAGTATTTCTATTCCAAAAGGAACAGATTCCCAGCTATGGACAGCGCTGTTTCGGCCTATTGGGCCTCCTCAGCATAGCGTAGGGATACGGTTTTTGGCAGAGTGAGAGACTATAGACCAGGGTCAGGGGATACTCATACACATCAGGGAGAGTGTGTGCCTACATAGGCAGTACGGACACTTACAAGTCATTCCTGCTCCGCTAGGGATTCTGGGTAAAAAATATGAAAATCTATTCTCCGGGATGTAATTAGGAGAACAGTGCACTCTGTATAGGAGCAGGAATGACTTGTAAGTCTCCATACTGCCTATGTAGGCACACACTCTGCCAAATCAGTATCCCTATGCTATGCTGAGGAGGCCCAATAGGCCGAAACAGCGCTGTCCATAGCTGACAATCTGTTCCTTTTGGAATAGATATACTAATTTGGCAATTAAATCCGCATCATAATATTAGACTTTTTAACTGAGTCATGCATTATATATAATTTATGTCAGCGATGCAGCTTCAGTAATCTCCTGCAGTACACACTGACATCACTGACAGGCGTAACTATAAGGGGTAGCAATTACTACGAGGCTCAAAGTCTCCAGAGTTATAGATAGTGCTTAAAAAGTGAGGGCCCAGTAGACATTTTGCAATGGGGTTCTGGAGCTCCAGGTTACGCCTCTGATCACGGATGAGACCAGTGATTTGCTGCTGCAGTCATATGAACGATATATGGCACACGTTCACCGCAGTAAGTGCACAGGGACTGATGGGGACAAGGGGAGCAACAGTAAAGTGGCAGATGATTAGTGAGGTGAATGTATATATTTGTTTCATTGATCACATTCCCTGTTTTTGACTCCATTTTTATCAATCTTAGAAGGTTACTAGAGATGAGCGAATAGTATTCAAAACTCGTTTCGTATACCTAGCTCCCATAGGAATGAATGCAAGCGGTCGAACACCAAGGGGTTAAGCGTCGGCCGTCGCTGCCGGCCACTTCCATTCATTCTTATGGAGCGAGGTATTCGAAACTAGAGTTTCGAATACTATTCGCTCATCTCTAGTAACCTTCTAAGATTGATAAAAATGGAGTCAAAAACAGGGAATGTGATCAATGAAACAAATATATACATTCACCTCATCAATCATCCGCCACTTCACTGCTGTTGTTGTGGAATCCCTGGTACAAAGCCAGAGCAGAGCTTTTTGCATTGTATCGGCATTTTTATTTGTGAGTCAATGGTTTTATTAGTATGCGGCCGCCATCCCCCTTCTATTTCAGCTATGTTTCTGTTGCTGAAACGGTGGCAAGATAAGGAAGAGAGGGATTTTTTTAAGCATGCACGGAAAATAATAGGAGACCAACTACAGCTTTTTTCACACTGATTCCAACACGTTTTCAGCACCAGAATCTGTATGAGAAACCACTGTATACATTGCATTTTAAAAACCGTTGGGTAGAGGAGAAGGCCATACTGTGAAAGCAGCCACATTGGCACCCAATGAGTGTGCCCCACCACTTTCATCATGGGATATACCATTTGGCAGGTTTCTACTGTACCACATGTAAGAATGATATTAAATATAAATATATTAGGAAAGGATTTGGTTCTCTGCTTTAGTTCTGTACTTGGCTATCTTTGGATACACCAGCAGAAAACATGCTTGACAACCTATGTATTTAACCCCTTCCCGCCGATGGCACTTTTTGACTTCCTGACCAAGCTCGATTTTTCAAAACTGACATGTGTCACTTTATATGGCAATAACTTTGGAACGCTTTAACTTACCAAAGTGATTTTAAGATTGTTTTTTCGTAACACATTGTACTTCATGTTAGTGGTAAATTTTGGTTGATATGTTTTGTGTTTAATTATGAAAAAATTTGAAATTTGGTGGAAATTTTGAAAAATATGCATTTTATAAAGTTTGAAATGATGTACATTACATACAGATAGTCAGACCACCAAAATTATATCATAAATCTCATGTTCCAGATCTCTGCTTTATGTCAGCATCAAATTTTAGGTGCCCTTTTAATTTTTACGGACATTATAAGATTTACAAGTGAAACAACAATATTCAAAATTTTCAAGAAATTTCCAAAACCCATTTTTTAAAGGGCCTAATCCAGTTATGAAGGGGTTTTGAAAGACCCTTGTATTAAAGCCCCCCATAAATCACCCCATTTTCAAAACTGCACCCCTTAAATAAGCCAAAACAACATATACCTAGTAGTTTAACCCTATAAGTGCTTAACAGGAATTAATACAAAATGGAGGTGAAATTTTCAAATATGAATTTATTTTACTAATATTTTCGTTTAGCCCTAGAATTTGCACATTCACAAGGGTTAAAGGAGAAAACGCATCCCACAATTTGTTAGGCACGTTCTCCCGACTACTATAGTACCCCACTTGTGGGTGTAAACTAATATATGGACGCACAGTGAGACGCAGAAGGGAAGGCGCGCCAAAGAGCTTTTAGAGGGCAGATCTGGCTGCGATCAGTTTCAGGAACCATGTCGCATTTACAAAGCCCTTGAGGAGTCAAAACAGTGGAAGCCTCTAGAAAGTGACCCCATTTTGAAAACCGCACCCCTCAAAGAATTTATCAAGTGATGTAGTGAGCATTAGTAACCCCGAAGTGAATGTGTAAGCTGTGCGGAGTAAATTGGGTACACCAAATCCCATTCTATTTTCCCACCAGCTCCTATGACGCGGACGGGGAAGAGGGGCATTCTGGGGGATCAGCGCTGGTGTATTATCCCTCATAAGCTCTAAATATGGGGTGTCCCCTGAAAACACTCGCACAGCTTATACATTTCCTTCTAGTCGCAGCCACTTATGTCCTAATGATTTGGTGACTTTTAGGGTTTTTGTCTTCACATTGTACAAGCTAGATTTTTATTTTCTGGCAATGTGGCCATATGAGGGCTTGTTGTTTGCGGTATTAGATGAGCTTCTCAATGCCACCATTTTGGGGCCTGTAACTTATTGAATACATTTTATTAACTCTTTCTGGGTGGGATGTAAAAGGAAACATCAATTCTGACATTGCTTTTTAGCATTTATTTTTTTTCCCGCGCAGCGTACACTATAAGTAACATGTTACCTTTATTCTGCGGGTCGGTACGGTTACGGCGATACCTCATTTATATGATTTTTAATGCTTTGCTATTTGTGCAGAATAAAAATCAATTTAGGGAAAAAAATCAATTATTTTTGCATCGCCATCTTCTGAAAGGCATAACATTTTTATTTTTCGCTAGACAGAGCTGGTTGAGGGTTTATTTTTTGCGGGAACACCTCTTCTTTTTATTGGTACCATTTTGGTTTTCATCTGACCATTTGATTACTTTTTATTGAGCATTTTGTAAGGGAAAGGTGGTGAATAATCATTATTTTGTGCGGTTTTCTACGGGGTTTTTTACGCCGTTCGCCGTTCGGGTTAAATAATGTTTTAATTTTATTGTTCAGGTTATTACGGACACGGCGATACCAAATATGTAATTTTTTTTCTATTTTTCTTTATTTTACATAATAAAACATTTTATATGGGGAAAATGGGATTTTTGGGGCTTTATTTATTTAGAATTTATTTTAAACTTATTTAAACTTTTTTATTTTTACTTTTTTCTAACTTTTTTTTTCTGTCCCCATGGGGGATTGAAGCAGTGATCGGCTGATCACTGCTTCACTACACATACGCTGCAATACACGTGTTACACGTGTATTGCATTGTATAGGAAGCTGTCAGCCTATGTAGACGCACAGGCTAACAGCTTCATTTACGGCAGGATCAGCCAGGTGCGAGGACAGGGTAAGTGATGGGGCAGACCCGGGGTCACTGATCAGACCCCGGGCTGCCCCCTACGAACACTGGCACCCCCCGAAACCGGCGCGGGGGGTGCCGATCGGCACCATACTACACTGTAACCCCGGAGGTGCCGGCGGTCATGTTGACCGCCGGCATATCAGGGGTTAACACCCGTGATCGGACCCGGTTCCAACCGCGGGTGTTACAGGGCATTGTCAGCCGTGTATTACGGCTGACACCCGCTGTGCATGGTGCACACACAGTTTCTGTGTGCGCACCATGCATCCGCAGTAATAGTACGGCGGTTTGCAGGAAGCCCTTCCCTGCAGCGCCATACTATTACGGCGAATGTCGGGAAGGGGTTAAACAGCATCCTAATGCAAATGTATGAAGAGTAGGGGACATAGGATATCTATTCTAGTGATCTTAAACTTCCCAGCGATTATACTTCTGTCATTTACCCTGTGTGCTTTGTAAGAAAAACATTTCTTAGGCTGAGGCCCCACCTTACGAAAACGCAGATTTTTTTGTTGCAGATTTTGCTGTGGTTTTTGGAGCCAAAGTCAAGAATGGCTACAAAAGGAATGAAAAAAATACAGGAAGTTCTTACACTTCTCCCTTCTGCTCAATCCAATCCTGACTTTGTCTCAAAAAACCGCAGCTACATCTGCAAAAAAAAAGTTGCATTTCCACAACGTGTGGCCTTAGCTAGAGATGAGCGAACAGTGTTCTATCGAACACATGTTCGATCGGATATCAGGGTGTTCGCCATGTTCGAATCGAATCGAACACCGCGTGGTAAAGTGCGCCAAAATTCGATTCCCCTCCCACCTTCCCTGGCGCCTTTTTTGCACCAATAACAGCGCAGGGGAGGTGGGACAGGAACTACGACACTGGGGGCATTGAAAAAAATTGGAAAAAGTCATTGGCTGCCGAAATCAGGTGACCTCCATTTTAGACGAATAGTGGATTTCAAATCTGGGTCATATGAGAATGTGAACTTTGTGACTATGAGACAGGGATAGCTGTACAGGCAGGGATAGCTAGGGATAACCTTTATTTAGGGGGGAATGTTATTAAAAATAACTTTTTGGGGCTCTATCGGGTGTGTAATTGTGATTTTTGTGAGATAAACTTTTTCCCATAGGGATGCATTGGCCAGCGCTGATTGGCCGAATTCCGTACTCTGGCCAATCAGTGCTGGCCAATGCATTCTATTAGCTTGATGAAGCAGAGTGTGCACAAGGGTTCAAGCGCACCCTCGGCTCTGATGTAGCAGAGCTGAGGCTGCACAAGGGTTCAAGCGCACCCTCGGCTCTGATGTAGGAGAGCCGAGGGTGCACTTGAACCCTTGTGCACCCTCGGCTCTGCTACATCAGAGCCGAGGGTGCGCTTGAACCCTTGTGCACACTCTGCTTCATCAAGCTAATAGAATGCATTGGCCAGCGCTGATTGGCCAATGCATTCTATTAGCCCGATGAAGTAGAGCTGAATGTGTGTGCTAAGCACACACATTCAGCTCTACTTCATCGGGCTAATAGAATGCATTGGCCAACGCTGATTGGCCAGAGTACGGAATTCGGCCAATCAGCGCTGGCTCTGCTGGAGGAGGCGGAGTCTAAGATCGCTCCACACCAGTCTCCATTCAGGTCCGACCTTAGACTCCGCCTCCTCCAGCAGAGCCAGCGCTGATTGGCCGAATTCCGTACTCTGGCCAATCAGCACTGGCTAATGCATTGTATTGGCGTGATGAAGCAGTGCTGAATGTGTGTGCTTAGCACACACATTCAGCTCTACTTCATCGGGCTAATAGAATGCATTGGCCAATCAGCGCTGGCCAATGCATTCTATTAGCGTGAACTGAGTTTGCACAGGGGTTCTAGTGCACCCTCGGCTCTGCTACATCAGATGTACATCATCTGATGTAGCAGTGCCGAGTGTGCATCAGATGTGTAGTTGAGCAAAACTGACTCAGCACTGCTAAGTCTCTGCATTCGCATAGGAATGCATTGGCCAGCCTTCGGCCAATCAGCGCTGGCTCTGCCGGAGGAGGCGGAGTCTAAGGTCGGACCTGAATGGAGACTGGTGTGGAGCGATCTTAGACTCCGCCTCCTCCAGCAGAGCCAGCGCTGATTGGTCGAGTTCCGTACTCTGGCCAATCAGCACTGGCCAATGCATTTCTATGGGGAAAAGTTAGCTTGCGAAAATCGCAAACTGACAGGGATTTCCATGAAATAAAGTGACTTTTATGCCCCCAGACATGCTTCCCCTGCTGTCCCAGTGTCATTCCAGGGTGTTGGTATCATTTCCTGGGGTGTCATAGTGGACTTGGTGACCCTCCAGACACGAATTTGGGTTTCCCCCTTAACGAGTTTATGTTCCCCATAGACTATAATGGGGTTCGAAACCCATTCGAACACTCGAACAGTGAGCGGCTGTTCGAATCGAATTTCGAACCTCAAACATTTTAGTGTTCGCTCATCTCTAGCCTTAGCCTTAAATTGGTAGATTGAGATGGTTTGTATAACCAGTCAACTCAACTCAATCTGAAACCAAACAAAAGGAAGGAGTGGTACATTGGGAAGCGGTCACCCAACCTCTCAGCAAATTAGTTACCCCTTTAGTCGGGGCCCATGTAGCGTAAACGATTTTGCCACAGCGGAAACACTGCAGCAAAAATTGCAGCGTTTTACATTACCTGCAAAGTGGATGGGATTCTGGCTAATCCAATCTACACATTGCAGAAAAATATCCGCAGCAGACATTCTGCAATTTCAGAAATCGCCTCGTTTTTTTAAAATCACAGCTTGTCAATTGTACTTAAGCTGTCCCTTGCTATTGCATGTTGCTATATGAGTTGCAGTGGGGGGCAACTGTGACTAGGCCCAGAAGCCAGGGGACCCCACAACACACTGGGACTGATGAAACCTCTTTGATATCTCTTCTAATTTCCTTTGATGTCAGCCAGTCCATGCATCGTAGATTTATCACTCCTGTTCTCTGGTGCACTGGAGTGAGAAGATTTATGAGACATAGCTTTTCATTGTCAGGAAGGAAAAAACAATAAGCCTTTAATGGCAAACATAGCAGTTGTTCAGCAGAATATAGTCAGTGAGGGATTCTGGTTGTGGCACAAAAGGGGACAGGATTACTATGTTGGAGCACTTAGGTGGAGTTCAGATGGGGGTTTTTGGTCCAGAATTTGACGCGAAGGCCGCCTCAGATTCCGGATCAAAAAACTGGATTTATCAAAGTGGCTGATGTTGGATGATAAATCTGGCATATCTTTACAGATTGTCTGGTGAAAGTTTATATCATCTATTAGCTGGATTATTTTGGGACAGAATTTTACTGCAGAATTTTGGCACAGCCGTGACCCCTTGTCATCTAAGCCACACCTCCTTATTGAGCTAGTTGGGAAAATTGTATTTCACACTAGATGTAGCGGATGAATCAGAATAGTAAAATCTTTAAACTACCGTATATACTCGAGTATAAGCCGACCCCCCTAATTTTACCACAAAAAACTGGGAAAACTTATTGACTCGAGTATAAGCCGAAGAGGGGAAATGCCACAGTGCCGCACCTCCCATGAGGCGACTTGAAGCGAGCGCTTCAGGCAGCACTATGGCAGGGCCTCAGGGAGGGCGGCATTTTTTCTTACCTAAGCCAGTCCAGGACAAGCTGTCCTGGACTGGCTTAGCACGGAGCGGTGGATTGGGGAGGCCACTGAAGCAGCGCTGCTCCGGCAGCCTCCCCTCACACTCAGGCAGAGAGCAGGCCTGCTCTCTGCCTGCGAACGGTGATAACCCCCGCCCCTCCGCTAAGCCCCTCCCCTCCCGGGGGCGGCTTTCTGTCATTCGCTTCGGGCGGCGAGAGGGGCAGGTTCACCCCTGGAAATGCAGCAGCTACTGGAAAATTTCAAAAATTAAAATGGTTGGAGTTTTTGGGTGCAGTAGTTCCTGGGTGCTGGGGAAGGGGAGGGGGTGTTTTTGTTGTCTGTCTGCCCCTTCCCTGAGCTTGAGGACTGTTTTTTTTCCCCCACTTGGAATTCAGCCTGGCTGAATATAGGGTATCTGCAGTGCTCCTATTAACCCCTTCCCGACGGAACAGGAGCACTGCAGATCCCCTATATTCAGTAGACCGGGCACTTCCAGACACAGGGATACCTAATATGTGTGTGTGTCACAGTCATTTTCTACTTTTATATGTATTCTAGGGAAAGGAGGGACTTAGAACTTTTATTTATTTTACTTTTTTATTATATTTTTTTAAGCTTTTTTTTTCACTATTTTATGGGAGATTCTATACATTACTATTGCGACTGGTCATAGACCCTCCCCCCCTCCTCCCCCCCCAATTTATTTATTTTTTTTTTTGCTTGACTCGAGTATAGGTCAAGGGGGGCTTTTTCAGCACAAAAACTGTGCTGAAAAATTCGGCTTATACTCGAGTATATACATTCAGATTGCAGTGGATATGTCACATTATTGCAGAGATGTTGCAACAAAACTGTGAAAAAATTACATTTCAATGTAACGTGAAAGATTAGAAAGCATACAGTGTAACAAATAGGCAACATTGGGGTCATTTAGAATGGAGCAAACAAGGAGGAAATATCCTCACATTCACTCTACTTACATAGATTTCTATGATAATAATGAAAACGTCATGTAAAAGATTAGCTGCCATGCAAGTTTAATAGAATTGGAAACCACCAGGATTTCCGTTGTCGTTTGCGGTGATGTTTTTATGGCAATGTGTGGGTAAAGTGTGAAATGTTTCAGCTTAAGAGTGAGAAAAAAGAAGTATTGTGACTGAGGAAGAACTGGGCAGGGAGTGGGACGTGTCATGGGATGTGTGACATTACAGCTAAATATAGCCAGCCCTTACTAATAATATGCCGAGCTGCCACATAGTCCTGACTGGTGTTTTTATAGCTAGGGTATTACTAGCTATATGGAAAAAGACAGAAATAAAAATGCAGCCTGTGTGACTGTAAACACAGATTTGGAACGGTAATGCATGTGTACCTTTAAAGGGAGTCTGTCATCAGAACTCAGCATATGAATCCAGCCCCGCAGATAGATAGGTTAGGGTCACCTGAATCTAATTGCGGTTCTCACATTGTGAATCGCTGCCTTTGTTGCCAAGATATAGACTTCTTTGTCAATAGGCCAATGATCTCTTTGGAGCAATGAGGGCTTTGACATTGCTCCATAAAGGTCAGCGACAACACCCTTATTGCTCCAAAGAGCCAAAAATAGATGAGATGCATCGTGGGAACTGAAGTTTCTTCAGATTCACTGCATGTAAATAACGGTGGTACAAGGAATCTCAAATAAAATAAAGCCAAAAAAAGGCTGCACAAGGGAATAGAGAGTATTTAGCACTGATGTGGATGTAGTTGCAGTCAATTTTTGGAAGATAGATAACCCTTTTAAACTCTGTGATGTCAGAGGGGCAGTGTCAGACAGGGGTGTGTGATTCAGAGCTCCAGTAGGAGGCAGCCAGTATCAGAGCTCAAAATGACACCCCTTGTCTGCTCCTGTCTTACACCACCCACCTGACAGTACAGAGGCCAAATAGTATATCAGTCACCAAAACTATCTGCATTGATTGCTCAGGAAGGGTGGGGACTAGAGGAAAAATTCCAACAGTGAAGCAGCACCTATTAACTAAGCTAAGAACAGGAATTGAGAGAGGTGCTGAAAGGTTCCTTTCAATATACTAGGAAAGTCCCTTATAATACTTTTCTCCAGAATGATGCGGGGACTGTTTGTATCACCAAAGTACTGTTTGTTCCTAGACTAAGAAAGCCAATTGTTGTACAGCGGTTTGTCCCTCTCATCTCGCAGCCCTGCTGATCTGGCTGCCTGCCTTGTATTCATAGCGCTGCTCCTTCTGCATCATAAGATGCTGCCTGGAATTAAGTAATGCCACATCTCACAAATGTTTTCTTCAACCAACAGTTCTCCATGTTCTTGGAATCATTTTTTTTTTGCACTTACTCTTTGTTTTTTTGTAGATGTTGCAATATGGGCAATATGAAATACTGTTTTTGCAGTCTTGGATATGATGGAGTTGAGCTCTTTAGACTCTAGAGTATAATAGGTGGGGATCAGGGAAGGTGTGAAAAAATAGCAAAGTTATACCACCTTCCGTCACCTCTTCTGGGCATCCTCACGGCATCCAGTGTACCCTCTGGGTCCTCTTCTGGCCTCCTGGGTGACATTATGTAACCCAGAGTTGACGCTGAGGCTTATTAGGCCCTAGAAGTCACATGGGGAGCGCTACCATCATTATGCTACTCAAGCATCATAAAGTCGGCACACCCCATGTGATCGGGACTCAGCGGTGACCTCAAGGCTCATGTCATCCCATAGGGAGAGCCAGAAGATGCCCAGAAGAGGTGAGAACCTCAAAAGTCTGGTTCTGCTTGGTGTGGTATAAAGCCATAACTATGTACTGCTGTTGGTCCTAGTGAGTGTCACCCATCTCATACTGTTTATTTCACTTGGAAGATTGCTCCTCTAGTAGAAACTCACCACTACCCCTATACTAACACCCATGATCTTGGGTCACTGCAGGTAGAAAACCAGGGACAGCTACATGGAGAGCCATAACTCCCACTGTTGGTTTTCTGGAGTCATATTGGAGATAGTGTCTGTCTATCCCCTTTCTGGACATCGATGAGAACTCTCCCTGACCTTACATGTAAGGGGACTCACTTTGCCTCCTCCAACCTCTTCCTTTTCTAAACCCTCTGCTTTGTAGAACACACCTGTTAGAACTACCTGTTCCATCACTTTCCCATTATCTCTACCTATCCCAACCAGCCAACCAACCATAGTCAGTGAATTTGTTTCTTGACTGGTATTGTCCCGGGTGATGGTATAGTTTGATATGACTGTCATAAGCATTTATTGAATTCATACTTGTGTTATGCATATTGTATAATAAACTTCATAAGAGCATTCTAATCTTATAACATAGTGATAACCATATATCATGGATAAGGACATTTAAATTGCATTAAAGTTCTTTATTTTTAACGTTTTGGGATTTACTATGCATTGACTGATTGTGTTGGCCATGTTATGTTGTTTATGTTTCAATGTTGCAGAACAATTTAGTGAGAATTATGTTGTGTCAATGGTTGTTATTCTACTTGTTACTTAAAAGGAACTGTGCCACCATTGCAACTTAACATGTATGACATAAGGTTTTGATCTCTGGGGGTCCCAATGGCTGAGAAATCCACATTCTTGAGAGTAGGTTCTTAAGACTGTATTAGGCAAGCTTTGGCAGTCCTATTGACTTTGAGTGGAGCAACAGCGCACATGTGGGACCAGAACTCCATTCCAATGGGCAACATGGAGCTTCTGTTCTTGTGACAGATGGTGGTACTAGAAGTATAAGCTTCACCTATAGGTGATAAGTTGCTAATTTGGGACAACCCCTTTTAGGAAAAAGAAAATATGTGTCTAAGGTTAAGTTTGATATACCATAATGCAAATATGAATTATAATGTAACAATAAAATATTAATTAATAATATTTCTGCTTCTTATTGCAGATTGAGTAAAGATGGCCAAACATTTCTGGATTCACTTTGCATTATTCTCCTTCTTTCTGATACTGGCGGTAGCCTCAAAGAAAGGAGGGAAAAGTAAAGGGGGTGGCTGGAATTCTGGGAGCAACCGAAATCCAAGTTATCCAAGCAACACTGGTACTGGAGGCAGCTGGAACCCCGGCCACACAGGCAACCGAAATCCAAGTTATCCAGGCAACACTGGCGCTGGAGGCAACTGGAACCCCAGCCACCCAGGCAACCGAAATCCAAGTTATCCAGGCCAGGCCGGAAGCAATTGGAATCCCAACCAACAAGGCAACACTGGAGGCAACTGGAATCCCCACTACCCAGCCAATCCTGGTGGTAGCAACTGGGGAAATAATTATAATCCCGGAGGGAGCAGCTACAACAAGCAGTTTAAGCCTCCTAAATCCAAGACCAACATGAAAATGGTGGCTGGTGCAGCTGTTGTAGGAGCAGCTTCAGGATTCATGTTAGGCAATGCATTTAGCAACATGAGGTATCGTTTTGACAATCCTATGGATGATCGATATTACAACAGCTACCGAAACCAAATGCCCAATCAGATTTACAGACCAACGTACGATGGAAATCCATATGTGCCAGAAGACAGATTTGTCACTGACTGCTACAATATATCCATGACCGAATACGTGATGAAGCCAAATGATGCGAAGAACATCTCTGACATAGACCAAACAGAATACAGAGTGAAGAGCACCGTCATCCGCGAGCTGTGCGTCAAACAATACAGAAGTGAATATCAATACTATAATGGCTCAGCCTTGAATCTGCTCTTCAGTCCGGGTCTCATCCTCATCATCACACTTTTTGTATACTTTGTAGTAGAATGATGTGAGAAAGCGATGCCAATGAGTGGAAAAGCATTCTGTATATATAGATGAAACCAATGCAGATGTCCTGCTCCACTGCCTAATCCAATATTTTTCTTGATTCCCTGTATCATTGGAATGTAATGGGATGCCCCAACATATGCTGTGTCCTATATTAGTGTACACATCACACATCAGAGCTGTATATATAAAAAGAAGCGATCTATCCGTCTTGCTTGGATACAGGTCTTAACCACCATGTTAGTAATATAAACTTTTTTAATTTTTGTAAAAAAAAACAAAAAAAATCTGCCTTCTCTGTGTTTTAGTTTTTATTGTTTTTTTTATGTATTCTATCTCTTTCTGTTTCAACCACCCGGCTCCCTTTTTATGGCGATGTCTAAACATCCATAGCGGACATAATTCTGGTACGACGTTGAGTTTTCTGTATTGAGTTTACTATGTAAGTTTTTTTAGTGGTTGTCACGAGTAGAAAAATAAAACCGATAAAGGACTGTCGTCATATCTCAGAAACACTGGACTGTGCTGGTACCTCAGCATCGATATTACACTGATGGACACTGACTATAAGTGGACCAAATGGTCAATTGAAAATTTTACCCATAAAACTGCGGGATAATTTTGGAGTATCTGGTTCAAAAAATATGAATAATTGCAAAGGCCCGAGAGTCAGAGCTGGTCAATACATCCGGTAGATGAATGCTGTTATACAGAGGCATGATTACTTTGTAGCCATATGAACCATCAAGTATGTTGACGATAATGGTTTCATTCCTTACTCATTTCTTGGTGGATTCCAATGAAGTTCCTATGGGTAGAGAAAGAAAGTAGGAACCAAATGTGAAGTTGCAACGTAAGAGACTTATTGAAGGGTAACAATAAGTTTTTACGTGTAGTATGTCCTATTGCGATACATTTGTCTAGGGTTTTGTGGTGTCATCCACCCTATAAACAGTCAACAAAAACATGAAAGCTTTAAAGGAAACCTTTCACACGAAATATGTAGTACAACCTATAGGCCCATTGACATCTCTGCTCTATGTTGAGAAGTCAGTGAGGCGGACCCATCATTGACTGACAACTATCTCATAGAGGGTTGGCTGTCAATCACTATTAGGACCTTCTTCCATAAACTTATACATCAATCTGTTCAGCCCCTCCTGCTCTATAATATACAGTACTGTCTGCATTCTTTATGTGACCGATTCCCTTTATATTCCTAATAATAAAAACCTGTATCACATTTGTACCAAGTTTTATGGATATCTATTATCTTCAGTCTAATATGGATTTTATGAATGTGTTGGCCTAGACACATAAGAGTCATCCACTCACGTTGCATGCTGCTCTGAGATCCAATGGCTGGCACATCTGTCATAGGTTTTGTGGAAGTATTGTAGGATACCTCCTGGTTATCTATTACTTTCTATGACCCCACGCACAAGACTGTTTTCACTATATTGTCCACAATTGCGGATAGTGTACTGATCCATTTATCCCTATTGTCCCAAACACACGTCCATAGTTTTTACAGACCAGTGTCTGGGCTCCACAACATATGTTGCAGGTTGTATTCTTGTCTATATTTGATGTACAGAATCGTCGGTACAAGTGTATGGAAACTTACAAGGCTATGTGATTGCAGATGACATGATTTTTGCAGAATACTAAACCGTTCACAGACAGTAAAAACTACTGTAGTTGTGTTATGGACTCACGGGATCATCTGCAGCAGAGGGCTCCATATCTCTTGCTCATAGATAGCGGTTCCTATTAAAACACCCTGTCTATTAGGAGAATATTCTGGTTTGTTTTATACAGCAGTGTCTTCAGTCATGTTGCAAGGCCTGCTAAAGAGTCGGACATTGACTTACTGGGTAGATACCCCCGATAAGTGGCAAACCTATATTTTCATCCATTAACATTACCATTCTCTGTCGCCATGAGATTGACATTTATAACCAGTTGCTTTGGGTTACCCATTCTGTAAACCTATGATTTTAGGGTAAAAGGAATCCTAAAATTCTAAGTTATATTGCTTAGTATATGAAATAGCACTTTGCCAAGCATTCCAATATTAGTCTTAAAGCTTTGTTAAAAAATAAGGTTTACTGATGATCCTGGTCCATGCAGTTAGTCTACATAAGAGCTGCTTACAGGGGACTTCACCGCTACATTGATAACACTTTCCGTTGCTATTTCTACAACATTTGTCCTTAAAATGAACATATAGTAGGTAAGAATTACACGAGCAGTGCAGGCAGCATGCTGCTTACCTATACAGTATCTATACAGGCAGTCAACATGTTGCATAATTCATATATGTATGCAGAATATAAGCTCAACACTACCACCATGACACCGACATAGAGAGCATTGTTCTGCTGCTCAACTAGTGGACTCATTGTTGTATTCGTGGATATATACAATATTTTAGCATTGGGCCAAATACAGCAAAAATGTCTCTGTTCACCTGAGAACTAGAGGTAACCCCAACTTATAGGTGCTTGTCCGATGAGCCCTTATATTGCCAGATCTGCTATCTTGTACCTTCCATACGTCAAGCACCCATACAGCATGTTTGCAACACAGATAGCTCCTATGTCTGCCTGCAGATTGTACAGCATCAGAATGGGAATTTATACATGAAATCTTTTCTGTTTAAACCAATGTATTGAATTGTGTTCTTGTATCCTCAATGAACGTCTCTCATACATATACTGCATTATGTTTGGCACGTTGTATGTAACGGTTTATAATAAACCACTGTGGATTATACAGACACCGGGGTGGTTGTCGTCTTTATCCAGGACAAATGACTTCGTAAAAAGCCATTGAAATCCTCTTATAGAAATCACTGTACATCTCCTTTAAATAGCCAAAGCATCTTAATGGTCAGGTAGAGTATGACAGAAGCCATTAGTGCTATTAATAGACAGGAAGAGGCATTAGTCACGTGCCCAGAATAATTATTAGGTTTTTACTCCATCAATGTTAATGGATTACTGTACATCTGAAGGGAATCATTTCTATGGAATTGCATTGGTCATTGTGGGTTCACACCTGTACCCGGTCTCCGCTTTGCAGGTTTCCGTCTTCTACCTGAGAAACTGGACAGGAGACGGAAACCGGCAGTCAGTTTGAATGGGTTTGCAAAGTGTCCGCCCGTCTTCTGCTTCTCCGCAGTGAAACTGTTTTTTTAAACCAGACATAAAGTCGGACATGTAGGACTTTGTGTACAGTTAAAAAAAAAAAGTTTCGCCACGGAAACCAAAAGACGCTCACGGGCGCTCACTGACTGCCGGGTTTACATCTCCTTTCCAGGTTCTCAGGCAGAAGACGGAAACCTGCAAAGCGGAGACCGGGCGCAGATATGAACCCGCCCTCACCTGTTTGTGTAGCCATGTTTGAGGTAGGCTGTGGATACATACTGTGAAGGTAACCTGTTGGTCATCTTTAGAGATGGAAGAACCCGCTAAGATTCTGTTTCGGGTGGCTCAGGTTCCTTGATTTGCTTTGGGTCGAACAAGAAGAAGCGGAAATGAATGCCCAAGAGAAGTGTAAAAATAAAAATTCATACTCACTTTCCCTCTTTTGGGTCTCCTCACAACATGACATGAGTAGAATGAATGACAGCAGGCAGGTATCTAGAAAACCGAGAAACTTGATACAGAAAGTAGATTAGAAAACATATTGATATAACTTTTCATCATACAAGTAATATTTATCTCTCAATATTTGTATGAAACTGGAAGACCCCTTTAAGGTGGACATACACATTAGATTATAGGGGTTCTCAAACTAATTTAAAAAGAATCCATGGCCTCAGTGGTGACCTCTACACAAATGGCACGTAACCTACTGGCCTCAGCAGTGACAGGCTATTTGTGTAGAAGTCACCACTAAAACCAATGACTGGGACATCATTGACATCAACAGGAATTGGCAATAAAGGACAATGAGCAGCCGTCCTTGGAAATGGAGGACCTGAGAAAGGTGAGGGTTTATTGCAGTATTTACTGCAAATTAGTTGGAGAGCCCCTTTAGGCTGAGGCCCCGTGTGGCGAAACACAGCTTTTTTTGTTGCATTATTTGTTGCATTTTGTTGAGCCAAAGCCAAGAATGGCTACAAAAGGAATGGGAAATATATAGGAGGCTTCTTATACTTCTACCTTCTGCTCCATACACTCCTGGCTTTGGCTCAAAAACTGCAACAAAAAAAGCTGCTATTCCGTAGCATGGGGCCTTAATGTTGGTGGAACTTGATATTTTTGCTACCTTGACTGGCCATCTAATGTGTATGGGTGTGTCTTAACTATACAACATGCCTGATACCATGCCCCTTTCTTGAGCAACCAAACCCCTTTTGGGTCATGACGGAAAAGTGCCTAAAGAGACCTGATAAATGTGGTGCACAGTATGCTGGAAAGGTTTTTTTTGGTGCAAATTAGACCATAATTATTTTTTGCTAATAAATGTTCCCCGCACTGTGCATGTGAATGCAGTCATCTGGAAAATAAAAAAACACCAGCCAAACAATTGTTCATCCAAGATATAATTGAAATGCACGGCCAGCTTTACTTATTTATGAATCAGTATTAGGAATGTTTGTCGTCTGAGCGGTCACACCTCTACCAGCATGAATAGGAAGGAGATGCCTGTACCTGCCAAACATTAGACAAATCCCCGCAGAGATCACATGGGGTGGAAATATATTCCAGGAACAAACTGGAACAACTTGAATCAGTTCCCCTGTATCCAGCTTCTCCAGACTTGCAGCTAATGAGTCATGTTGAAAAAGTTACTGTACATTGGGAAAGACTCAAGGAGGGATTAGTAATAAGCAAAATGTCACCTGAAGCTCCATGACCCCAATACAAGTATAGATAGCTTGCCAGTTCTGTTTATAGGAGCATGCAGCTGAATGGAGGGGATCTGGTATTTTCGGTTAATGCCCTGACATACGGGGCTCCTCTGCTAGGCGTTGCCCAGTATTGTGAACTGAAGCCCTGAGACTAGCACTTGGGGTCTTTTGTGCTGGAACGTGTGGCTGACTGCTAAGTGTCAGGACGTTTCTGTTTCTCTGGTGCGGAGGCTCCAGTAATAACGTTCCCTTACTTAAGCAGCACTAACTTTGGATTCCGAGTATTATAGACTGCTGGGACATAACCAGTACCCTGTTAACTTATACTCTGCCCTTTACCCATAAATAGACGGACGCCATTAATGGTGGTTAGTGGGATTGGCCACAGCTTTATTTGTTGTAACATTTAAACATAAATATTAACATAAACTTTGACCTGTAACATCAACCAACACTTCCTCCATGTTCCTGCGAACACCTAGACTTGAGCTTTGTCATCATGGCAACCGCTGTCCGCAGCAGGCGTGTAGACCATCCACTTGGTATCCATGGGACATGGACAACAACCCCACCATGGAGGAAACACACATTCGACCAATGCCATCCGCCAGCAACAACGCCCTCTCCTGGGGACCTAACATATTTAGAAACTCTAACATTCAAAACACGACGTGAGCGCTCCAAGGTTGCAGGGACCCGGCGGCCCTGCCACCAGACGCAGGGAAGAAACTCCAACACCATGACTACCTTTTAAAAAAAAAAAGTCCGGAAAACAAGATCCTGCCGTACGATAGATATCAGCTCCCCCAAATTTACCTTCCTAAAGTCAGTACCCCCTGCGTGCACAACCAGCACCACTGTGCCTGATATTGACCTGCTCAGTTTTGCCACCTCCGACAAAACCCGATTCCACTGAAGGCCCCTAACACCATGCCAGTGGACGTCCAGCGAAGCCGAGGGTCAAACCATCAGGTCGGACAGCTGCTCTCCTCTCAGCCCAAAAAATATAGGAGTGACCCAGGATCCAAACTGGAATAAATTAACAAAATCAAGAAGTTAATAGG
This sequence comes from Leptodactylus fuscus, assembly GCF_031893055.1. NCBI lineage: Eukaryota > Metazoa > Chordata > Amphibia > Anura > Leptodactylidae > Leptodactylus > Leptodactylus fuscus. Next base: position 41,364,020 of record NC_134269.1, read on the forward strand.
TCTGCCTAAATATAGGAACGGTAGCAGTCAGGCTTCCACCGACCGAGATGCTTGACCCCTATTTCCTCAAACCCAGCCGCATCGGCCGTGGTAGCAGCACTAATTCTAAAAGAGTGGGTATCAAAATCTTGCGGTTCTAAACCCAAATTCACTAAACAAGACCGAAAAACCACCGAAAACCAGTATCTGGTCAACGGAAGACCAGAACTATGTGTAAGGGTCTGGGGTTGCTAGGTGGGGTGGCATAGACACACAAGTCCTGTTTCTTTAGTCCAAAACAAAGGTAGAGTTTTATTTTCACTCAAAAATATAGCGCAGCAACAAAAGGAAACAATACAAAAATAAATCCCTGCCCGGCCAGGCTCTAACTAAACATAGAATAGGTTAACTCACCTAGAATAACAGAAATCAAAAGCCAGTTGAATCATTCAGGACACAGCTCCAAAAATATGACCTCTCTGTCAGCTCGCCAGCCAAACTCTGCCAAAGGTCTGCTGCTGGAACTGACTTCTTAAGCCTCCTTGATGAGGGGACTCTCAACAGCTGAGTCGCTGCTGGACATCCCCAAAGTATGGACTGGAGGGGGGTGGAGTAACAGGTCCCACTGCCAACCTACTGTTAGGATTGGGTCCCGCAGGTTGCTATCATAGTGCACAGCGCCACCTGCGAGTCAGCTTTCACCTTTCTGAGCATGCTCAGACGTATTGGAGCTGCTCGCAAGCTAAGTGCCTTTTCCCCCCAACTGAGCATGAGTGGTGAGGTAATCACCACCACCCCTATTGGGCGGGGACTTCCCTTTAAATAGTGTGAGCCGACGCCCGCCGGGGCTCACACTTAGTCTAAACTTTCCTCAAAGTTCATGGAGTGAATGACAGTAGTCAGGGATAGGCTCCAGTATTCAGGCAGGTTGTCAGACTAGGCCTCTGTGTGGGGTTTCTCTGCTTTAATCTGGGTGCTGTTAGGTGAACTGCTAGATATACACCAGGGCTAGGAGCAGTAGACGCTGTTCCAGCTTGTAGATCTACAGCAGGTATGGTCTCTGAGATAGCCTATGTGTACTGTCTAACTTCATGGATGGCTCCCAGCTGTGTGCGGGAGCATGGGTGTGTGATGTCTTCAAGCTGTGTGCCGGAGCATGCAAACCCCCTGGGGGCTTCAAGCTGTGTGCGGAGCGTGGGTGTGTGATGTCTCCAATCTGTGTGCCGGAGCATGCAACCCACCTGGGGACTCCAAGCTGTGTGCAGGAGAATGTTCTAAAACTTCCATGATGGCCCCTAGCTGTTGCAGGGGTAAGTGTGTGTGTTTGCTGGCCTGGGGTGAGTGTTAACTCTTGGCAGCCGTGTGTGTTTCACTTGTACTGGTGCACCTGGCCAGTGAGCTAAACTGGCAGGATTTTAGTTGCACCTTGTTCACATGGAGTGTCGCACAGTACACACTGTTCACATTGAGTTAAGGCTGCAGTGTCTTGCAGTAGTTCACATTGAGTTAAGGCTGCAGTGTCTTGCAGTAGTTCACATTTAGTCCAAGCTGCAGTGTCTTGCAGTAGTTCACATTGAGTCCACGCTGCAGTGTCTTTGCAGTAGTTCACATTGATTTTCACGCTGCAGTGTCTTTGCAGTAGTTCACATTGAGTTCAGACATACAGCCGCCCACCATTGGGCCTGTGGACCTCGCTGTAGTGTTCTACAGCTAAGAGGTTCTGTAGTTTTTAAAAAAAGTATTTATATACAGTGGGGCAAAAAAGTATTTAGTCAGTCACCAATAGTGCAAGTTCCACCACTTAAAAAGATGAGGCATCTGTAATTTACATCATAGGTAGACCTCAACTATGAGAGACAAAATGAGAAAACAAATCCAGAAAATCACATTGTCTGATTTTGTAAGAATTTATTTGCAAATTATGGTGGAAAATAAGTATTTGGTCAGTAACAAAATTTCATCTCAATACTTTGTTATATATCCTTTGTTGGCAATGACAGAGGTCAAACGTTTTCTGTAAGTCTTCACAAGGTTGGCACACACTGTTGTTGGTATGTTGGCCCATTCCTCCATGCAGATCTCCTCTAGAGCAGTGATGTTTTGGGGCTGTCGCTTGGCAACACAGACTTTCAACTCCCTCCAAAGGTTTTCTATAGGGTTGAGATCTGGAGACTGGCTAGGCCACTCCAGGACCTTGAAATGCTTCTTACAAAGCCACTTCTTCATTGCCCTGGCGGTGTGCTTTGGATCATTGTCATGTTGAAAGATCCAGTCACATTTCATCTTCAATGCCCTTGCTGATGGAAGGAGGTTTGCACTCAAAATCTCACGATACATGGCCCCATTCATTCTTTCATGTACCCGGATCAGTTGTCCTGGCCCCTTTGCAGAGAAACAGCCCCAAAGCATGATGTTTTCACCCCCATGCTTTACAGTTGGTATGGTGTTTGATGGATGCAACTCAGTATTCTTTTTCCTCCAAACACGAAAAGTTGTGTTTCTACCAAACAGTTCCAGTTTGGTTTCATCAGACCATAAGACATTCTCCCAATACTCTTCTGGATCATCCAAATGCTCTCTAGCAAACTTCAGACGGGCCCGGACATGTACTGGCTTAAGCAGTGGGACACGTCTGGCACTGCAGGATCTGAGTCCCTGGCGGCATAGTGTGTTACTGATGGTAGGCTTTGTTACATTGGTCCCAGCTCTCTGCAGTTCATTCACTAGGTCCCCCCGCGTGGTTCTGGGATTTTTGCTCACCGTTCTTGTGATCATTTTGACCCCACGGGGTGAGATTTTGCGTGGAGCCCCAGAGCGAGGGAGATTATCAGTGGTCTTGTATGTCTTCCATTTTCTAATTATTGCTCCCACAGTTGATTTCTTCAATCCAAGCTGGTTGCCTATTGCAGATTCAGTCTTCCCAGCCTGGTGCAGGGCTACAATTTTGTTTCTGGTGTCCTTTGACAGCTCTTTGGTCTTCACCATAGTGGAGTTTGGAGTCTGAGTTTTTGAAGGTGTGCACAGGTGTCTTTTTATACTGATAACAAGTTTAAACAGGTGCCATTACTACAGGTAATGAGTGGAGGAAAGAGGAGACTCTTAAAGAAGAAGTTACAGGTCTGTGAGAGCCAGAAATCTTGATTGTTTGTAGGTGACCAAATACTTATTTTCCACCATAATTTGAAAATAAATTCTTACAAAATCAGACAATGTGATTTTCTGGATTTGTTTTCTCATTTTGTCTCTCATAGTTGAGGTCTACCTATGATGTAAATTACAGACGCCTCTCATCTTTTTAAGTGGTGGAACTTGCACTATTGGTGACTGACTAAATACTTTTTTGCCCCACTGTATATATATACACAGAACCGTAACACCTACCTGCCATTCCTAAAAAATCCAGCCCAATAAACAGAACTTTGAAATAACACTCAGCAGACTAAAGTATGTGCTGAGAACCATTCTTTCTGGAATTTCTCATCTTACCCACCTGAGTAGTCAGGTGAGATGTACACCCCCTCCATTATCTGACCAGCCATCAACTTACATATGTTACAAAAAAATTACTACCCCCGGACGCAACTGCATAAACTCCCCAACCACCCGAACTGGACAAAAAGGAAAATTGGTGAGGCGGATCAACAACCACGAACCACGACCATACAGATCCATTTTGGACCTACGCACACACACCGTAATCTCTGACACTGACCACAACACATCATGTTCCCCCAAACTTTCCCCAGACTTAACACCCGCAGGAACCAGTTCACCTATCAGTAAAGTGCAGAAAAAAACTAAGGGAAAATCAGTAAAGTGCAGAAAAAACTAAGGAAAAAGCAGTCCGTAAAAGAGAAATCAAGGAGGAGGATGACTGGCTATTAACTGCCTGCACAACAGCCATATTATCCGTCCAAAAACATATCCTACTATTGCTAAGGCGCTGACCCCATAACTATGGGAAACAACTTTAATAGGGACAAATTATTAACCTAATCATTCTTACTCCAAGCCGCCAGCCAACAACCCCTGCACCACCGATTACCAAAATTGACCCCAAAACCGTTGCCACCCGCCGCATCAGTATTCAAGGACAACTCAGTACTAAACCACCAAAAGGAATAGAAATGTATAAAGCTAAAACATAACTTTTAACAAATATGCATTAATAATATTGATTCTAAAAGGCCAGAGAGGAAAATCTATAAACCAATGTGTGCTGTGCAAACAATATTACAATTACACAGGCACAGCAACCTCCATGAACCACTCACCAGTCAGATGATGTTGCGTGAAGTTAGGCCAACATGTACAAGAGGTTGCTAATAGTAACACACTGGTACACAATCAGGTAATTCCAAAATTCTGAGTGTAATACTATTAAGCCCTATGAGCCTATCTCAGGACCATTCCCCTAATGGTAAATGACCTGACAGGAACCTATCCCTATGTTAAGGCCACACTGTAGGAAAACCTGGAAACAGTCAGGAAAAATAAAATGGTTGAGCATGCCGCCCGACATGCATGTTTCATCAGGGAAAGATTTAATCAAACAACCTTGAATCATCAGAGGTTAATGGTGCTCAAACACACAAACAAGCCTTGTATAGGCAAGAGGTTAAAGAATAACACTGAGCAATATATCACTCAAAACGGAATGCGCGATAAGTCTGTAACTCACGCATGCTCGCACCAAGCTTAAATGCAAGCTCCAGAGCAAAGAAAGGTAAATATGTAAAAACAACGCCAGGGAGACCATCTGAAAGCAGCTCATAAGGGAAAAATATGAGCAAGAACATATACTGTATATACCCGGAGGACAATGCCAAACCGATATGTATATAAAAAGGCCACCTATTAAATAATATCAAGTGGAAAAAAGGGGATATTTAATTGCCGGTACTTGACCAGGACTAGAATTGAAAGTAACACAAAGATCAAAGAGATGACAGACAAGAACACAACGCAATAGTTACCCCATCAAATAAAAGAGGTAAAACTAAGTTGCTCATTCAGTCCCAAAGGACTGTTTTTAAACAAAAAATCCATTTAGTTTCAGTTTGAGTAACAAGGCGATCCCAGTCCCCCCTACAAATCGGGGGCTTAACAATATTTATTAAAAGTTATGTTTTAGCTTTATACATTTCTATTCCTTTTGGTGGTTTATTGATAAGTCTGAATAGAATAATTTAATACTATCCTTATTCCTTGGACTATGACAACTCAGTACTCAGATTGGCATATAGCCTTCCCATTAAAAGAGGACAAGAAGCAATGCCAGACCCGAAGGTCTTTCCGCAGTGTCCTCGTAACCCTAATAAAATGGTGCAGAAGCTGGACTCTTCTAGTAGACAGGGACAAATGTCTGCAAAAAACTCGCCTCACAGGTATAACCTTCTACAGGCCAAGAAATACTTGCATTTAATGCAACGTGACCTTCCTAGAACCAACCACATCATCCACAGCACGTGCCAACCGCTCAAGTTTATCCTAAGGCAACCGAAAAACCATCTCAACCATGTCTATTTCAATCCCCAAAAAAGACAAGCAGGTCACCGGACCCACAGTCTTTTCTCCAGACAAAGGAACCCCCAGACGCGCCATCAAAACCCAAAAAGAGTGCAAAACATAACCGTAAACCGGGGAATCTGCCGGGCCAACAAACAAAAAATCATCGAAATAATGCAAGATTGCCTAATGGCCTGTCTCAAAATGCATGACCCATTACAAAAAAGAACTAAAAACCTCAAAATAAAAGCATGAAATGCAACATCCCATTGGCAAACACATACCAACAAAAAAATATCATCTAATGTGTAGCCAAGGAGGCGAAAAAAATCTGGATGAATCGGCAACAAATGAAAGGCAGATTCAATGTCGGATTTGGCCAAAATAGCCTCATCTAACGCCCAGCGCACCGTATCAACCGCCCAGTTAAAAAAGGTGTAAGACATCGCCACTTCTTCTTTGGATATACCGTCATTAACAGATTTTCCCCTAGGATAGGACAAGTGATGACTAAGGCGAAATTTACCAGCCTCCTTTTTGGGCACAAGGCCCAAAGGAGAAACCCTCAGATTGGGAAAAGGAGTCTCATCAAAAGGACCGTCCATCCTACCCAATTCCACCTCCTTCATCGCCTTGTGCCACGCCAGGGCAGTATTAGACAAAACAGATTGAAAAATACTACAAAAGGAGGAAACCGTCTACTCCTCAAAGGGGATAACAAAACTTATACTAAAACCATCCTCAATTAACTTTGCCTCCTGCCTCTGAGGGTACAGCTCGTGCAACAGGCGCCCTCTCACCGGCGTTCTCTGAGCTACCGGCAGCACCCACTTTGGCCGGCAGCTTACCTCTGCACGAGCATTTAAGCGCAGGATGTGTCCCCCCCAAAATAAATTGAGCATTTGTGCCTGAATTTGCAGGAGGAGAAGAACCTACAATGCCCTTCCTTGTACAACCAACAGGACCCAGTAAGCCTTTGGGGGACTGCACTTTGCGAGGGGGATTCCCCCCCCCCCCCCGCCACCTGGAAAGGGCCGCTAGGGCCTCTGCGCCAAAATAAACTGAATCCAGATGACTGTGGGTTTAGTTGCCCAGCCAACTGACGCCTGAACTCCTTGTTATAGCACCACCAAGCCAAAACACCGTGCAACTTGTTGGCGCTATAAATAGTGACCAGATATACAAATAGCTCCGGACCCTTCGCTGGACAATGCTGGCAAATAATGTGCACCAGCACCATGAAAGTTTGAACTGAAAATTTTAAAAGTCTGCTCCTTATCCACTGTCACCTGGTTCATAAATAGAAGGAACCAAATGGCCACATATTCACCTTTAACGATTATTTTCCCCAGACACGTGCGTTCCCAGAGGGGCAACCCCGCAAAAAAATCAAATCCCTAAATGTAAGCCCCTGAGACAGACACAGGTAGGGGAGCTATCCTTCACCAACCCCCACCCCAGATACCTGTCCATTGGAATTACTCTCCAAATGAGCAAGTATGCACCTCAAAACCGCTGCAAAATCTTCAGGTTACAAAGGGCAGACCAAGAGGGAAGGTAGTTCAACTCTCCATCTTTCCTGCTCCCCATATCCATCCCAGGTACAAAAGGTGGAGGGACAGCATCTGGCAAGTTGTCTGCAGGGTGCTGCTGCATTAAAATTTTAGTTTAAATGTGTATTTTAAATCCCCAAACCACAAGCCTCTTTAGGGATTCATAGGGGATGTGGTTCATGTGCACAGACATGTGCTGTGGGTTCATCATTTCATAGTCTTTTCATGTCAACCCGTTCCAAAAAAAACCATATCCGCATACCATCGTATGGATCTGGATGTCAAGCGCATGATTAATTTAGTAAGTTGATGCTAGACATGCATGCCATCTAATTCCATTGTTAACTATTAAGTTTTTCTTGAAAAAACTGTGCATGTTTTTTCCCCAATGCTATTTTTTTTTGGTAATTTTCAGTTTGTAGCCTTATATACTACATGTTTTTTAAAGTTAAGCCAGTGCATGTTTTGGGGCTTGTACTGTAAAAATAATTGGTACATGTAGGCCGTATATTTTAATACATTCAAGCATCTTATCTTAACAAACCCCCTAGACAGTAGCCCCTTTTTAGTTTGTTTTGTTTCTATAATTGTGCTTAAAACTTTTGTTTTCCTTTTTTTGCAGATTCACACCAAGCCCAACCTCCGGGACAAGGCGCATGCCTTGTACCCAGATAGACATGCCCGCGATGCAGCCTGCATTAACATCTGCAGTTAACTATTGCCAGAGTGGGCCAGCTTCTCCGGGAAACAAAAAATGCAGATTGGTGAGTATATAATATGTATATATGTGTTTGTGTTTGTTCCTTAACCCCTTAAGGACCAGGCCATTTTTTGGTTTCGCATTTTCGTTTTTCCCTCCTCACATTTCAAGAGCCATAACTTTTTCATTTTTCAGTTCACAGAGTCACATGATAGCTTATTGTTTGCGGGACAAATTGTACTTTGTAATGGCACCATTCAATATGCTGTGCAATGTACTGGGAAGCTGGAAAAAAATTCAGAATGAGGCGCAATTGGAGAAAAAATGCATTTGCGCCATTTTCTTATGGGTTTAATTTTTACAGCATTCACTGTTTGGTACAAATGACATGTTACCTGTGTTCTACGTGTCAGTACAAACGCGGTGATACCAAATTTATATAGTATTTGAAATTTTTTGATACTTTTAAAAAAATGATAAACTTTGCAAAATAGAAAAAAAAAATTGTGTCATCATGTTCTAACACCTGTAACTTTTTCATATTTCCATGTATGGAGCTGGTTGTGGTGTCTTTTTATGCGGGACAAGATGACGTTTCTATTGATACCATTTGGGGAAAGATCCGATGGTTTGATCACTTTTTATTCAATTTTTTATAGGAGGCAAAGTGTTGAAAAAAACGCTTTTTGGCTGTTTTTATTTTTTTTGCCGCTACGCCGTTCGCAGTACGGGATAAATGTTTTAATATTCTAATAGTTCAGGCAATTTGGAGCGCAGGGATACCTAATATGTTTATGTTTAATGTTCTTTAATTACTTTTATAGCTGATCTAGGGAAAGGGGGGTGATTTGAACTTTTATATTTTTTTTATTTTTTTAATACTTTTAAAAACTTTTTTTTTTCTTCTGTTACATTTATGATCAGACCCCTTAGGTACCTTGAAACCTAGGGGGTCTGATCGCTCATACTATTCACTGCAATACTACAGTATTGCAGTGAATAGGAAAATCGCAGCACTTCTATTAGACGATGCCTCTGGCATCGTCTAATAGATCTAGTGCAGAGACAAGCCTGGAAGCCTTCAATAGGCTTCCGGCTGTCATAGCAACCGATCACCGCCCTCTTGTGACGTTCAGGAGGGCGGCGATCGGCGAAACATGGCGGCGCCCATGCCACCGGCGCCGTTTACACGCTGCGGTCGCGTTTGACCGCAGTGTGTAAAGGGTTAACAGCAGCGATCGGCTCGGGCACCGACCGCTGCTGTCAGTGGCAGATCCTGGCTGTATTATACAGCCGGCATCTGCCGTGTATGGAGCGAGCTCAGCGTGTGAGCTCGCTCCATACATCCCCATGCGACCCATGACGTACAGTTACGTCAAGGGTCGCTAAGGGGTTAAACTGTACCCACAAAATATTTTTCATTAAAGGGCTATTCACATGTACATAATCAAATCTATATTTGTAGATCATGAAAAGTTAAACATTTTTGAAAATATAAGTAAGGACTAATATTTCTGAGTTTTCAAGATTTTCTCCAACTTTCTTTTAGTGCTGAGCGTCTGTTGCCAACGGAATAGCCCTTTAACCTTTCTGCTCTCTCTTTGTTTTTTCTTTCATATTCATAGAAAATGATGTGCGCACACGGTGGAAGAGTGTGCAGGACCGCTTCATGAGACAGAGCAGGCTACTTGAGCGCAGTGAGGCCTTTCCCTCCCAGCGAGCCAAAATTCCCCTGGAAGAAGAGCTGCAGTTCTTCTTGACAGGCAGTGCTTCCCGGGAGTAAGGATTTTAAGCATAATTATGGGGGCTGGTTTCAATAGTATTTTGCAAATGTATATATATATTTTTTTTCCTTTCACTCACAGGGCTTCTGGCAATACCAGTGCCAGTGGGTCCCGGGAGCCTGCACGAGCACCACCTCAAGAGGAGCTGCAGCAGAGGGAGAGTCCCAGCAAGCCCACCTGCCTGCTCCTCTCATGAAGCAGAGAGGGGCACAAGTGTTTCTCCCGTCCCTAGATCCCCCAGGGTTTCCTCTCCCCCCCCCCTTTTTTGATTTTTCACAAAGGTGTATTTGTCAAATAGTTTGAATATTTTCTTTTCTTTTTATTTATTCTTATTTAATTTTTGGGAAGGGTGGGTTTGGGATGTGTGGGTTTTTTTTTTGGTTTTATTTTAAAATCAAACAAAAATGTTAATTTTCTTGTTCACTTGCAAAACAAAATTTCAGTAAAAAAAGCTTTTTATAAAAAATTCTTTATTTTTCTTTACAAAAAAAACAATTCTTGAGTTGACAAATACAACCTTTACTTACTTTGCCCACAACCACTTCTATATAGCGCAGGACAGGCAACAGTGCGCACAATTTTGCAAACTGTCATCTGTCCAGCAGTATATGGAAAGGCCTGTTGGCAAACCCATGAAAGGTCCTCTTTTTGAGTGACTTTTCTTTATAGTTTAATTTATTGTTAACACCATGCCCTATACTGAAGACGTAGCGGGGCCTTTGAACCTGTATGTCTTCATTGGGTAACAAAGAGTGTTTTTCTTGATATTCCTCGTGACAATATTTAATATATTTTCGTAGCAATGTACTGTCAAAAGGGGATTGCCCTCACATACTGAAAAACTGGAAACAGCTAGGTGAACCCCTGCACTAGCTTTTTGTTGGGGGCACATAATGGGAAAGCCAGACAGTGTGCAGAATTATGTAGCAAACAGCTATTGTGGTGATTTGTTATTAATTCCATACATCTCTTCAAGTGTTGGCACAGAGAGAAGAGTCTGTAGTTATCAATTAATAAATTATACATCCTGAAATTTTTAGCTTCAACACAGAATTAGATAAATTGCTTCATGGGTAGCAATCGCTTCAATTTTCAAACTGCCGTATCGAAAAAGTTTTTCATACGACACTTTTGTAATTGAAGAATCCCACAAAGAACATCCCAAGGTTAACTGCAAGGTTACCTTATATAGACCATATAAGCACATAACTACATATAACCATCCCTACTATGAACCTTTGAATTATAATAGAAAAAAGGTGCCCAAAATAGTCCACTGTGTAGCTAGTATGGGAACCCCAGGGGTGAAAACGTGTGTAGGATTGATGGGAGGTTGAAATTGGTAAATATAACAAGTACATACAAATTGCAAACTTTATTTGCACACTGCAAAAACATACGGACACAAGAAGAATGTAAATCTTTCACTGTGCTTTTATAAGTGACATTTCCTGTGTCAAGGACGTTAGCACAATCATTCACAAAAGAAAGCAAGAAAATAGCGGAAAACATTCTGTTAACCATAACTTGATCTGGCTGCCAGTATATACAGTCCTATGAAAAAGTTTGGGCACCCCTATTAATCTTAATCATTTTTAGTTCTAAATATTTTGGTGTTTGCAGCAGCCATTTCAGTTTGATATATCTAATAACTGATGGACACAGTAATATTTCAGGAATGAAATGAGGTTTATTGTACTAACAGAAAATGTGCAATATGCATTAAACCAAAATTTGATCGGTGCAAAAGTATGGGCACCTCAACAGAAAAGTGACATTAATATTTAGTAGATCCTCCTTTTGCAAAGATAACATCCTCTAGTCACTTCCTGTAGCTTTTAATCAGTTCCTGGATCCTGGATGAAGGTATTTTGGACCATTCCTCTTTACAAAACAATTCAAGTTCAGTGAAGTTTGATGGTCACCGAGCATGGACAGCCCGCTCTCAAATGATCTGAAAACAAAGATTGTTCAACATAGTTGTTCAGGGGAAGGATACAAAAAGTTGTCTCAGAGATTTAACCTGTCAGTTTCCCCTGTGAGGAACATAGTAAGGAAATGGAAGACCACAGGGACAGTTCTTGTTAAGCCCAAAAGTGGCAGGCCAAGAAAAATATCAGAAAGGCAGAGAAGAAGAATGGTGAGAACAGTCAAGGACAATCCACAGAGCTGCAGCATCATCTTGCTGCAGATGGTGTCACTATGCATCGGTCAACAATACAGCGCACTTTGCACAAGGAGAAGCTGTATGGGAGAGTGATGAGAAAGAAGCCGTTTCTGCAAGCACGCCACAAACAGAGTCGCCTGAGGTATGCAAAAGCACATTTGGACAAGCCAGCTTCATTTTGGAAGAAGGTCCTGTGGACTGACGAAACAAAGATTGAGTTGTTTGGTCATACAAAAAGGCGTTATGCATGGCGTCCAAAAAAAACAGCATTCCAAGAAAAACACTTGCTACCCACTGTAAAATGTGGTGCGTTCCATCATGCTTTGGGGCTGTGTGACCAATGCCGGCACCTGGAATCTTGTTAAAGTTGAGGGTTGCATGGATTCCACTCAGTATCAGCAAATTCTTGAGAATAATGTTCGAGAATCAGTGACGAAGTTGAAGTTACGTCGGGGATGGATATTTCAGCAAGACAATGATCCAAAACACTGCTCCAAATCGACTCAGGCATTCATGCAGAGGAACAAGTACAATGTTCTGGAATGGCCATCCCAGTCCCCAGACCTGAATATCATTGAACTTCTGTGGGATGATTTGAAGTGGGATGTCCATGCTCGGCGACCATCAAACTTAACTGAACATGAATTGTTTTGTAAAGAGGAATGGTCCAAAATCCCTTCATCCAGGATCCAGGAACTGATTAAAAGCTACAGGAAGCGACTAGAGGCTGTTATCTTTGCAAAAGGAGGATCTACTAAATATTAATGTCACTTTTCTGTTGAGGTGCCCATATTTTTGCACCGGTCAAATTTTGGTTTAATGCATATTGCATATTTTCTTTTAGTACAATAAACTTCATTTCAATCCTGAAATATTACTGTGTCCATCAGTTATTAGATATATCAAACTGAAATGGCTGTTGTAAACACCAAAATATTTAGAACTAAAAATGATTAAGATTAATAGGGGTGCCCAAACTTTTTCATAGGACTGTATATGTATCCATTTTTCACACATTGCATATACATTTGATGTAATGTGAATTCTTGGCCCACATCTGTCAATAGTTTTGCCAAAACAGCTGTAATTTGCCTTTCTCATTGAAAACAAGGTTTTAAAGCCTCAGGAGCTTGGTGGCCACCATAGGCGCTGGGTCTGTCCGGCATAATTATATACGATGTCTAGCCGCCAGCATATTTTGACAAGTTGTGGCCAAAATTAAAACAACAACAAACAAAAGAACAACAAAAAAAAAGGGACACCGCTATGAGGAAAGTCTTCAGTCTGGGTCAGACTGGTCATCACTGAGGCGAGAAAAATGCCAAGGCATGGCACCTTCGGGACTCACAAAGTAGTCCATGAAGGCATCTCTCACCTGTACACATGCGTTGGCTGGTCAGCCCCTTGTAAATTATAGGTAACGCATAAAACGTGAGAGGACAACATAAACTCATATTCAGCCTTGTTGATAACTTTTTCTGATAAACCTCTGTCCAAAATATCACGGAATTCCATATGGAATCCCCTGATGGTTTCAGAACTAACCACCTCATAACAATTGGGGTCCAATAAAATGGTCTCACACATGGCTACATACTGTGCACGATTTAGAACCACCAAGTGGTAAGGGGGTGTTCACATTACCATTGTTAATGTCCGGTGCTGTCTTCAATCATAGGATGACAACAATGGACATAAAATTTGCAGAGAACAGACACAGACTGATTCAGTGTCCGTTCCCATTGCCACTTATATAAACAAAATCAGCTATCTTCCGTCATGGTTGTTTACTTTTATAAGGGAAGATAAAGTCCTACAGTCGTGTTTTTTTCATCTGATGATTTTAATAACAACTTGGATATATTGATTATGTGATTATAGTCAATGGGGACCCTCGGGATCCATTCATATCTATCATTTCTGAGATCCATTGCTGTCCATTTTTCCGTTCTCCTGGTCTATTGCAGGTCGCTACAGATGTGAATGTAGCCTCAGTCTGCCATTTCAGATTGCCTAAGCCAAGTTATATGTACTGGAAGGCAGCATGCAATATGGAACCACTGTGTAGGAGTATGAGTGTTTATTTTCAATCTTTAATTGTTCACCAAATCTGCAATAATCACCCCAAAAATTTCTGTAAATATTCAATTACCAAACATATTGCATGCTTAAAAGGCAATTGCTTTTACGATTGTGTGATTATTGCATACTGTACATGAAGGGTAATTGCTCATGTCCGAGGGTTGTTACAGACTTGGTGGAGAGTCAACCGTAAATGAATGGTTATTGTATACTTGGAGGAAAATATATTGTATCTGAGGGGTTATCGTGTATTTTGTGGAGAAAAACAATATCGCAAGTTCTACAGTGATTGGTAGACTCCATGCTGTCATGACAATCATATACCACCCACATATGATATTCTGAGGTAATCCATCAAAGATGGTGGTGGCTTAGATGTTGATTCACAAATGATCTCATGGCATTCTTTGGGTCCATACGTTAGCTCTGCGCGACATTTGTTCTCATATGTGCAAATAAAATTGTTGTGTTCTGCCTTTTGGGGTATAACGGATAATTCTAAGGCAGAATGTGGCAGGATATGACTTCTCACATTAGCACCATATAGACTAATACTGGCTACTGCTGTGTGCTATCAGTGACATATCTAGGGCAGGGACATCGGGCATACAGACTACTGTATGTCAATGCTAATAATTTAATCCACTGTATTCATCAAGGTCACAGACAACACCAGATTAGGAGTAAGTACTATAATGGAATCACCTGATGCTCTCGGCACATTACTGGATATCACTGCTAACACACCCCTGTCACTCTTCACTTTCATTTAATCCATAGGGCAGGATGCCTGCAGCAGTGTACTAAGCAAGCAATGTAAACCAGCTTTTACTATGGAGCACCAGTCCCTCAGGATGCCACCAGTAAACAGACAGGACCTTCCAGTAATTGTTGCATGCAATTGGTATCAATCTGTGTACAGCTCTGCAGAATATGTTGGTGCTATATTAGCAAGGAAGAATACATAATACATACAAATGATATGTATTCCATGAAGGTTTGCCCCACTTGTGCAACACAGTGACAAGCAGATTCAGAAAGTGTGAAACTTCCTTGCTAATGGTCTATGTGTTGCCTTCTGAAGTACGCTCCACTCCTATGGACACCATGGATCATAAGGTCTACTGCTCACTCATGTGACTATTTATGGAACTCCTCGCACAGGTGGCCCAAAGATCTCTAAAGACCTGACAAAACGTTCTTCCAAAAATGAGAATAGATTGGGTTAAGTTACTCTAAGGGCACATTCACACGATGTAACGTTGCACGTGATCTGGCACGTATACATGTGCCAGCAGATGACGTGCTCAAAATGCTCCCATTCATTTCAATGGGAGTAGGAGCATAAACGGCCGCAAAATCACGGGCGCAAAATAACGCGGTGTATACGCTCCTAACTCCCATTGAAATTAATGGACGCATTTTGAGTGCATCATCTGCTGGCACATGTATACGTGCCAGATCACGCGCAACGTTACATCGTGTGAATGCGCCCTAATGTGTCCATATATATGCTGCTTCTGGGTCAAATGGCACTTGCACTCCCTACAGGAGGATATCTTTGTGTCGGCAGGATTACCTGGTAGAGTCTATGGATCATGCATTTCTCCTCCTACGTTATACCTTGGTGGATAGACCTAAAGCTATTTATGGTCTGTCTAGATGCATTAGCTTGGACTCCCTGTACTATCAGACATCAGGGAACCATGGCCAATGAATTGCATTATAGCATAGGAAATGCCCAAATTGCCTCTCAAAAAAATGGAATAAAAAATTATCAAAAATTTCTACGTACCGCAAAGTGGTACTAATTAGAGATGAGCGAGTACTGTTCAAAACGCTCCCATAAGAATGAATGGAAGAGGCCAGCGCGCAAGGTTTTAAGCGGCAGGACGCCGGCCCCGGCTGCATCCATTTATTCCTATGCAAGCGTGCTATCTGCCATTTTGAATAGTACTTGCTCATCTCTAGTACCAATTAAAATTACAGCTTGCTTTGCAAAAAACGAGCCCTCAAGTGACTCCATTAACAGAAAAATTTTATATCTTTTGGCGTTAAAAGATGGCTACGCAATTTTAAAAAAAAATTTCTATTTTAAAAAGTAATTGATATAGAAATCTGCTGTCTCCTTAACATCTCTGAGATGGAGAAATATATTTTGTCTTCAAGCTTATGAGAAGATACCATGTCCCAATAATGTCTGTATTTACTTCTGCTTTTGAAATGATGTTTATTCTATTTTAATATCAGAACTTGAGAAATTCATGATATCTTGCAGCATGCCAGAGAGATAAAATGCTAGCTTGCAGTTAGATAACCAACAACCAGGGAACAGATAACCAACAACCAATCAGGATTGTATGATGTATGTTCATGGGCATAATCTTAGATTTTAGCCACATCTACTTTTGATTGATATAAAATTTTATGTTGTATGCCAAATAAAGGAGAAATAGCCTTAAGCACTTCCTGTATTTGACGGAGCTCAATATACACAGTCCAATCACATTAATGTGACCACCTGTCAAAATCCAGAATAACCACCTTTGGCAGAGCGGACCGCTGCGAGACGTGCAGGAAGAGAAGGGATGTTGTGATGATGTCACTGGGATGTTGAGCCATGCCGACTCCAGTGCTGTGGCCAGCTGTGCTAGGTTACGCAATTGAGCATCCATGGCACGAACAACCCGATCGAGGTGGTCCCACAGATTCTCGATTGGGTTCAAGTCCGGGGAATTTGCTGGCCAAGGGAGTACGGTAAACTCATCCTGATGCTCCTCAAACCATGCACGTACACTGCAAGCTTTATGACACGTTGCATTGTCCTGCTGGTAGATGCCATCATCCAGAGGAAAAACAATTCACATGTAGGGGTGAACATGGTCCACAAGGATAGATGCATACTTGTGTTGATCCATTGTGCCTTCCACAATCATGAGTGCACCCCGATGGCTGATGACACGGGCCTTCTGCAATTGGTTATTTAACGTTGACGTCAAAAGTAGGCGGCGGTCACATTCATATGACTGGACTGTGTATGTATAGATATATTTTTTTTTATTATTTTTTTTTCTATAATTTTATAATTTGATACCGCCTGACAATCAGTTCGGGTTGTGATAACAGTAAAATTAGAAAAACTATAATTTTGGGGCCACCATAATTGTACTGCCACAAAGAGGTGTTTTTTGGGGGGTTTTTTGCATTTTTTTCACCATTTAATCTTACAAATATTTTTTGACAGTTCTTC